>NC_134546.1:71367619-71670596 GCF_050624435.1 Tenrec ecaudatus | reverse complement strand
CCACTTTCCCCTTATCCTCAGGGTATCGCTACTCTCATTATTTGTCCTGATGGGTTTATCTCTCCTGGATTCCCTGTGATTCCTGTTCTTATCTGTACCAGTGTACATCCTCTGGTCTAGCCAGATTTCAAAGGTAGAATTGGGATCATGGTAGTAGCGGGGAGGAACAATAAAGAGCTAGATGAAAGTTGTATGTTTCTTCAGTGGTATACTGCACACTGACTGGCTGTTTTCCTCCCCACAACCCTCTGTAAGGGGATGTCCAGTTGCCTACAGATGGGTCTTGGGTCTCTACTCCGAACTCCCCCTCATTCATAATGATATGATATTTCCCCCTTTGATTTCTGATGCCTGATTCCATTGACAATTTGTGATCACACAGGTTGGTGTGCTTCTTCCATGTGGGCTTTATTGCTTCTGAGCTAGATGGCAGCTTGTTTATCTTCAAGCCTTTGAGACGCCAGATGTTATATCTTCTGATAGCAGGTCATCTTAAGCTTTCTTTACCACATTTGCTTATATACCGCTTTGTCTTCAGTGATCCTGTCAGGAAGGTGAGCATCATGGAATGCCAGTTTAACAGAATAAAATGTTCTGGAATTGAGGGACTACTTGAGTAGAGGACCAATGTCCATCTGCTAACTTAATACTAAACCTATAAATATATGCACATCATTATATATGAACATATTTACATGTATACATGTCTGTATTTAGATGTCTCTAAATGCCCTTTGCCTCCTTGTTCTTTGCTCTATTTCCTATTCCTTTCCTCATGTCCCACTCTCATTCTCAGCCTTCATTTGGGTTTCAGTAATTCCTCTTAGTTACTTTGCTCTTTGTCAAGCCCTACCTGGTCTCCCACTCCCTCCTTGCCATTGATTTTGTTTCCTTTCCCCCTGCGTTTGTTAACACATATTTCCTTTCCCCCAACTACCCCTCTCCCAGATACTCCCGGAACTGCCGGTTCCATTGTTTATTCTTCCAGATTTTTTGTCCCACCTACCTTATCTAGATAGACCTACAGAGATAATAATATGCACAAAAAATAAGACAGAGCAAAACAAAGCAACAAAAAACCAAAACAACAACAAAAAGAAAAGCCTGTGAATCAGCAGTTCTCAACTGGGTCGTGACCCCTTGGAGGGGAGGGGAGGATGGAATGACACTGCCACAGGAGTCGCCTGATTCACAACAGTAACAAAATTATAGTTCTGAAGTAGCAACAAAAATAATTCTATGGCTTGGGGGACGAGGGGTCACCACAACATGAGAAACTGTATTAGAGGGTCGTGGCATTAGGAAGTTTGAGAACCACTGGTGTAAATAGTTCAAGGTCTGTTTGTTGACCTTTCGGAGTGTTTTCTGGTGAAGTGTGATGAGGTGCCACTCCTGGCCCCAAAGTCTATTTTTTATATTCTCTTGGGACTCATTGTTCTGCTCCCCTTGTTGTTCTGTCACACACCTTTAGTGTTTTGCCTCGGTGTGGTGGGGTCAGATTAGACACAATTCCCAGTGTCTCCAGAGTTGTCCCCCATAATGCTATGGGTCAGTGAGGGATGTCGTGCCACGTAGTGGGGCCAGCCCTATGGACCTCTCTATGCATTGGCTGCTCTGAGCTGGAATATCGTCCTCAGGGCTTGGTGGCCCAGCATGTGCCCCACTCTCCCTTCCACCTCCTTCCTTTGCACTTGTGTGCTCTGATCAGACATGTCCCTTTCCCTGAGCTGTAGTTTCAGTGTGGTCCTCTGAAGTACATTCTTCTGGGCGGAGGGGAGACTGTCCACATAGTTGGGATTGTGGCCGGCCCGTCAAACCTCTCTATTCGTTCCCTTCTTCATGCTAGTATGTTTCATTCATGTCATGGAGCACCGGGCTGAAGTCTGGCCCCTCTTTGCCTGTGGAGATAAACTATACCCTCCCCTTTGGTGGGTTAGTACCCTTTTGTCCTACTACCCATGTCATTTTTGTTTTGTTTTTTCATTTTGACCTCTCATTTTGAATTGGATTTCATATATATCCCTAGATTTGGTCTGGCCCCTGCCATACTACCTAGACCTCTCCCCAGGAATGTTTGTATACAGTAGCTTTTCCCCTAGGCCCCTTTTGCATAAATAAAAATCATGATTTAAAATTATGCTCCAACTATTAGGAATGCTCTTTATTGGTTCAGTTGTAAGAATTTTATTTTCTTTGTTCTGTTTTTGAATCAATACTCAAGGCTATAGTCTGGGATCTTCATTAGTAATCTCTTTACAATCTATTAACTTTAATCAAGAAATATCTCTCTCATATGTTATTAATTTGATTTTCATCCATCTTGATAGCATGTTTTTTATTATGCCTACTTTTCCAGATTTTAAAAAAATCGTATCTTTACTGATTTTAAATTACCCAACAACATCCCATTATTCTGTTTGAATAGCTTGCACTATTTTTCACATTAAGGATGCTTATAAGTGCCAAAAGACAGACCAATATATTTATAGTATTATCTTACTAGATCTTATATAACAACCATCTGATATCACCACAAATTTCAGAAGTTCTATATCCATCTTGGATTCCTGGCAGCTCCGTTGATCTAGAATTAAAGGTGTCTCTGAGTTATTTTAGCATCACTTTATATTTGTGTCATAATGATAATAGTTTTAAAATTTGAGGGTTAATTTAAATGTCTCTTTTGTAGAATTCACATTAATATGCACATCGACCAGTCTGCAAACAAGTACTTGTTTTCCAAATTTGGGAACATAGACAATTCCCAATGTGTTTGTTTAACCATATTAATTAATATTCAGTCAATTATTGAAACATTGTTTATCCATAATACTGTACAGTACATTTGAATTTTTATGCAATTTCTTTCTTTCTTTCTTTCTTTTGTTTTTATAGAACAGTTTCCCTTTTTTTCAGGTTTGTTTCCCTTCAGCTTCTAATCTTTGCTTAGGCTGTGGAGATGGTCGTCGGACAGTACCTGTAGGTGTAAAACGGGGTGGGAAGGTTTAGACTTCATGTGAAGGTTCTGGGATTCAAGTCACTGGTTCCTGACAACCTTGCTGTGAGTAGCACAACTCACACAATATCATGACTTCCTGTACAGCTTGGGAAGCACATATGTACAAAGGCATTTGCTATGGAAATGTCTCAGAAGGCTGCGGTCTACACTGTTCTCTATTACAAAGTTCCTTATGGCCTTGTCTCTGGGCTCACAGCAGGCACAGTTCATGCAGCGAATAGTGTGCCTGCAGCCAGTGGCTGTCTTGGCATGACCATTGTTATGTCTTTCCTTTTTCATCTCTGAAGAGAGGATGTGAGAGAAAGGGCAGTGCCAGCTCCTTCATTTCTTGATGTCATGATAGCTCCACAGATGGTTGATAAGAGGCCTAACAGAAACAAACAAGTTTCCAGTCTTCAGTATCTCTTGTTAATATTTCCAAATTAACTTGTTTTTAAACTATATATTCAATTTTTTTGCTATGGAAGGTGTTGCTCCACACCCACACCCACACACAGAAAAAATATAATGTAGACGATGGTGTTTATAGTAGAGAGTTTCTATCATAAACTATTACTATAGGACACAGATGGACATTGAACAGTCCAAATGGGCAGTGATGTTTGCTATGTAATCAACTGGCGGAAGTGTCACAAAGATAGTAGAAAAGAGGATTAAAGGTAATGGAAGTTTTGCGCACAAATTCTGAATGGTGTTCATATTGGTAAGTCTATGAGATGAATTGAAATCTTTGGAGAAGTGAATGTAGATGGTTCAAGAATGACAATAATGACAAAACCCAAAGGTAGACTTTATGGAACACACAACCATTTGTCAAAACCTTATCAAATGAAAGTTGATCAGAACTTTAAGCTGCATCTTTCTTTTCACGCATGTTTGAATGCTTAATCCTCAGATGAAGCTGAATATGTGGACTATTTTTGGACTCAGTGACTGGTGAGGGTGAGGCCATGGATTTTACCGTAGAAGGATGGGAATTGCTGGGTGTTTCTCAAAAGCAAATCTACAGAGATGTGATGGTAGAGACCTTCAAGAACTTAATGATAGTAGGTATGCATAGCTTATTTCAAATTAATGCATTATTTACCAAATACAGGTGATTGTTGCCTCAGTCACTGGGATAAGGGATAGGGATACCTGGTTAAATATGACAATAAAGTTAATTTTATCTCAGTTCTGATTATATCCAAAGTTTCCCATGATCACAAACCTCTACATATTACAGTCTGCCACTACTCTGTCAGTTTTGCACAATATTAAACTTCCATGATTTTATTATGGAAGCTACACAAGTATTTCAATTACTAGCAGTATTACCCATGCTAAACAGGTATCTGTGCAACTTCCCAACTGAGCAGACTAGTTGTCGCGTGCTCAGTCTCGCCAGCAAGAAGGACGCGCCACAACAGGATTCTTCCACAGGCGTTTAATGCGGGTTCGATTTGCAGATGCGGAAAAAGACCCCGAAGCCCCAAACTACTGCTGCTTATATGCGCTCTATGGGGACGTGCTGTGCATTGATTGGTGCGTTCGCCAGAACCCTTATTAGCATACTCCAGGGTGGAGTTATGACTACGTCATCTAAGCAGTGCGCATGCTCTCAGTGGCTGTTTACCACTTAACTGGGCCTCCGCCCTGACTGCCCAGCGCCATCTTGTAATGGCGGCGAGAGCTGCGGCTTCCCACATCTCCTCCTTTCTTATTTATTTTAGGCCTAATCCATCGATCCACCCCGGAGCCTCCAGCAGCCCCAGGGGATCAAGATGGATATAAGAACCCAAATCTGGTCACCCTGATGTGTGCAATGAGCAGAGCTCTGCATGGTGCAAGGGCTGGCCAAGATCCAATTTCTGTCACTCTTCCCAGTGCAATGGGGTCTTCCCCTTGGGGTGCGAGAGCTGACAACTTATTGGGGTTAGTTTTCTTTTAACAAAGAAAGCCAAAGATCATGGGAACCACCGCACTCAATCGCTAAGAGCGCCTGCGCAATGATGACCTTGTCACGCCTTTGCTGAGCTTTAAGTTTGCAGAGCAACCATAGCAACAACACTCCTCCACAGCACATTATTGCAGCAAATGTAAACACCCCCACCCACTCCTTAAAGTAGGAAAATGCAGATGAAAGCCAAGAAGAAAAATTTTCAAGGGTAAGGGGTTCCATGCATGTTCCATTCAATCGGACAACTTCATTCAGGAGGTCTTCTTGCAGCTGGTTCAACTATTTGGTCCATTGTCCATTAGCGTCAATAGTAGCGCTGGATGGATCGCTGTCCTCTTCATTCTTTCTGCTCCCACGATCTTCATCCTCCTTCTTAATTAGTCTCACCAGTCTCTCTGGCACCCAGATGAGGTTTTCTTCTTCCTGTGGAAAAACACAAATTGCTCCCCTCGACCTGATTAATATGGGGTGTGGGCCATACCATTTGTTGTCTAGGACATTTTTCCACCAGGCCATTTCCTTTGGTGGCTTTGGCCATTGCCCGTGTCTGTCTGCAGCTGATTGGCCTTTCTCATCCAACTTTTAAAAATTTAGGGTGAAAAGGGTTAGAGATGAAGCCATTCTAGGGGTAGTGACCGTCACGGTCTCTATTCCACCTTTTTGCTAACTCAAGAAGCTCTAGTTCTCGCCACGGGTACAAGGGCTCCGAATGGCGGGCACGGCTCTTCTTCTGTTGATCAACTTCCTCTTTTAATTTTAACTGTGCAGCCTCGTTTTTAACAGCTTAGTGCTGCTTCCTATGAGCTCCTTGTTCTTCCTCCCGCTCTGTTTCTGACATGCTCTCCTGAACCTCTTCTAAATCCTGCTGCCCTTGGCGCAATGGCTGCTCACACTCTTTGTCCTCAATGCATGCTTTCACTAGCTTCCAAATGGGTCTAATCCCCGACTTCAGCCGTCCGGCTTCAGCGGCTCGGTCTATGTCTCCCCCTAGCTTATTCCAGCTCGCGGATGTTAGTGAGCCTGTGGAAACAAACCATGGTGCTATCTCATCTATGTTTTTTACAAATTTACACAAAGTCTGTTCTGAAATTTTTAATCCTCTCTTTCTCAATAGGGCATCGAGAGCCGTAACCAGAGTCTTTATTACCACGTTCCCCATGTTGCCTGCTTATGTATACAAGGACTTAACACACGGGTGCGCACGGATTTATCTACACCCGATTTATGCGCGATAAAGAAAAGGCGGCTGGCTGTTTGCCGTTAAAACCGAAAGCGGAAGTATTCACACGCCGACACTCAAGCACCAGCAAGCGGCTTAACAATCATTCAGGCTCATGTCTCTCAGAACTTACCGTTTCTTCCCACGCCATGCGGTTCTGAATCCTCCCTGATGACAGGGGCTCTCCGCTCCTGCCGGAGGTGGTCGTTCCCCGGTTTCAGCACCATTTGTCGCGTGCTCAGTCTCACCAGCAAGAAGGACGCGCCACAACAGGATTCTTCCACAGGCTTTTAATGCGGGTTCGATTTGCAGATGCGGAAAAAGACCCCGAAGCCCCAAACTACTGCTGCTTATATGTGCTCTATGGGGACGTGCTGTGCATTGATTGGTGCGTTCGGCAGAACCCTTATTAGCATACTCCAGGGTGGAGTTATGACTACGTCACTAAGCAGTGCGCATGCTCTAAGTGGTTGTTTACCACTTAACTGGGCCTCCGCCCTGACTGGCCAGCGCCATCTTGTAATGGCGGCGAGAGCTGCGGCTTCCCACAACTACTCGTAAGGAAGAAGTATTCCACTTCTGGAATATAAGCCACTGGTAAACACATGAATCATAATGGAACATTCTCTGATACAGTGACAGAAGAAGAGCCCCATGCAGTTAAAATATCCAAAGTCTCATTTTTCACCCACAGACCAGGATGTCAATATCAAAATTCTGATGTTCCAGTTACCAGGACAATGTGTACCACCTATGTAACCACAGTATTAGTACGTTTATTAAATGTTTGAAAGGGAAAAGGTAATTTATTTAGCAAATTATTCACACCAGCATATTTTTTGAAATCTTGAAAAATCAAAGTATTGAAACAACTTCAGGGAAATGTTAATAGGACTTCTTTTTTCTGTCAGGAGCAGTATGCTTGTAAAATCTATTTTGTTCTCTCAGAGTAGTAAGAGAAATGCCATGGGAGAGGGCAGAAAATTCATTCAGGATCATTGTGTCATGAAAGCATTGACCAACTCTTTATGGAAGAAATTTTACTTGATAAATTTGTAAGAAAAAGTCTCAATTGCCCAAGAACATTCTGCACAAATGCCTGCCCTTGCGTTTTCATTAATATTAGACATTACTATAGCACCTGTGTTCATGAAGGAAAAGGAAACCACATTCATCTTTAGTGTTACATCTGCCCTGTGCACCATAGCTTTTTAATTTGCTCTTCTAATTATAAACTACATATGTTACTGTTGTTGTTAATCTTCAAGGATGCTTAATTGCTAATTTCTCTTTGAACATGGTTAAAACATCAAAAAATATTTACACGACAAAGTATTTCTTGTCTCATAGCTACTTCTGGTCTGTGTATATTGCTGTTCTTTTTGTTTCATACTGTGAACTTCAATATGCATAATTAGTTCTGCTTCTCATATGTTAATGATTAAGAAAAAACTGATCACTGAAAATGTAATGGTAAGATTCTTGAAAAATGATACAAGTACCTCCATATTACAAAAAATCTGTAAGTTTCTTGGAAGTGAAAAGCAAGATAACAAGAACCCATTTTTGAGGTGAGTGTAATTTATTTGAGAGAGAGTAATGCTCCAGATTTGAGTTGGAAGGATATATTATGCTATTTAAGTACATGTATGAGGAAAGAGACTGAAGCGAATATTTTGACATTTTAAGTACATGTAGAGTAGATGATTAAGTACTCATCTAATAGCAAAATGAGGCAATTCAGAACCTGCCAGTGCCTCTAAAGAATCAATCCTTTGGTGATCTCCTTCTTTTACTTACAGATAAGCCGCTCAGAACCAAAATTGTCTTATCATCTTATAATACCCTGTCTTTACATGTACATGTAGGAATATGTTGTTTATATATATAAACATGTAAACATATATGATATAAAATAAATATATGTGCATAACCAACACACCGTCTACACATATAGATCACCTCATATTAAATTGGTGATCAACGTTGTTCTTTTCACCAGCACTATGACTTAGTAGCCAACACCTAATTCACCTGGTGTAGTGGTGAAGGAACAAAAAAATGTCCCTTTTAATCATTAGTGTTACATCTGCATTGTGTCCCGTAGTTTTTAATTTGATCTTCTAATTATAAACTGTACACATTATTGTTAGTGATAAACTTCTAAGATGTGTTTAATTGCCAATTGCTCTTTGAATATTGCCTGCTAACCACAAGTTCGTCAGTTCTAAACCACCACCTGTTCCAAGGGAGAAACCTAAGGCCTTGCACTGCATTGAAAAGCTATCATCTCAGAAAACTACGGGTAATTTTTTACATGCACCTGAAGTGTTGAACTGAGTCACAATCCACTCAAAGTGAATTTTGAGACATAGTTGGTACATCAACAAACCAAAATCCATGAAAAAATAGAAATTATTCCAGAAAACATTTAATGCCATTTCATGTTATTGTAGATGAATATAAATATATGTTTGTATGTATGCATATGCAGTCACAGAAACATAAGGCTTGTGGTGCATATTAAGCATTTCATTGCTAACTGAAAGTAGAGTGGTTCTAACACATCGACCACACATTATGAGAAATACGATATTATTGTTCTGATAAAATTAATATTCCTATCTACCTTAGAGCGTCACAATGAGTAGAATGACTAAATTACAGCTTATATCTCTATCCATATATCTATTAGAATATAATATAAAAGCATATGCATTACAAATATGGTTACATATACAAATGTATAACCTATACATATATTAATTCAATTACCAAAATTATGACTAAAGAAATGGCACTCAATATAAAGTGTCAACATTTATTTTAATAGTATAGTACACTTAAAATATTTTGTTGCACATATATAGTTTTAATCCATGTGAATTACTTTTAAATATTAAAATATATTTCTCATATGCCCACTTATATAATTTCTCCATATTTTATTAACTCACCAACCATTATGATTGTATCTGATATTTAAATTTATTATTTGTTAGATAATTGAGATAAATTGTGTATGTTTACTATCTATGGGCATAATAAAATGGTAAAATCCTTCTTTTTACCTGCTTGTTTTAGTAGAAAGTATTTGCCCTTGATATCCTCTAGAATATATGAAGTAAATACTATTCATGAGCTCTCCTGTCAAATTGCAATTCTTCCTGAATTAAAAAGACCAGAACACTTATATCCCATGGAACGTCTTTGGGATGGAAAATCATTCAAGCATTTACCTTCACTACAGCATAACAAGCAATTTCATACTCAGTTCAATGCTGACAAGTTTAACAAAAATGGAAAAAACAATATGAACACTACAATAGAATTTCTAAAAGAAAGCAAAGGTGACAATAAATAATATAGAAAACTCCATGGAGATCCGTCAACACTCATGGATGATATTGAAATTTTCAATGGAGCTCAATCTCATGAATGCAAACACTGTGGGAAGGCTTTTACTCAAGACATATATCTCATTCAACATTTGAAAACTCACAGCAGAGGAATGTGGCAAAGCTTTCCTTGGAGCCTCTGATCATACTAGACATATGCGAGTTTACACTGGAAGTAGGCCTTATAAACGTAAAGACTGAGAAAAAACTTTTACTAGATCTGCTAGCTTTATACAACATATGAGAATTCACAGTGGGGAGAGGCCTTATGAGTGTAAGGAATACAAGAGAACGTTTACTCAATCCACAAATCTCAAAGTACATATGAGTATTCACAGTGGGCAGAGGTTTTATGAGTGTAAGGAATGTGGAAATGCCTTTAATAATTCCTCAAAACTCAATCAGTATATGAGAATTCATAGTGGATAGAAGACATTATTACAGTAATGAATGTAGGAACTAATTTATTCAATACTCACACCTCATTAACCATATAACAACTCAAAGTAAAGGGAAGACTTATGAATGTAAGGAACATAGTAACAGATTTAGGAATGTAAGAAATATAGTAACAGATTAAGTGAATCCAAAAGCTTCACTGTACATATGAGAAACCCATATTGCAGAGAAGCATTAGGAATTATGACAAAGCTTTATAACTCTTTATTAGTGTGAGCGCTCAATTTTCTCATCTGCTGACTTCTATAGATGCAATATAAATTTTATGGATCATTAATTTTATTTATATACAAATATTTTTATTACCTCACCAATATATAGGAATTTGGTAATGTTTTATACACTATTTTCTAAAATTTTATTAAAGAATATATTAACAATCCTGTACCACTATTTTTGAACACATATACTTTTATATGAATAAATACTTGTGGGGATCTAGCTGTCATATGGTATGTGTATTTATAACAAGTTTATATCAACTAGTTTTTAAGTAACTGTGAAATTCTGTGATCCAATTAGTAGTGTTTCAATGTAGTTTCTGCTGGAATCACCCAGGCTACTTTCTGGAACAACTCAAAGTACTATTTTTGTTAGTGGTACCAGGAAAGGGCATTCTGGAGGTGAATCACTGTACAAAACATCATATAAGTTGAGGTGATGAATTTGTCTATAGCAATCAACTAGAACAAAGTCCAACATGCTTTATGTCGTCAAAGACCCTACAGACAGCCTGGTCTCAATCTAGGACACAAGAGTTTTCTTTTGTTTTCCCAAGAAGAAAATATGACTTTTCATGATTCATGTAAATGATGTAGCTGCTAATCCTAGAAAACACGGTTACTGATTGATGGCATGTCCAATGCACTGTTACTCGTAAAAAACAGACTTGGGCATGTGCTTCTGAGCCACTGGGTCACATAGTAATCAGCCTTGTATATTTCACTTGACTACCATGTCTAAAGTAATTTTTATCTTCTTTGCACCAGTTTAAGTCTTTTTATGCCAAAACAGTAATCACAGTGACTAATACTGGATAATTGGAATGAAAGATTTCTTTTGTTTTGTTTTTAATCATTTTATCATACAACTCTTATCACAACCCATACATATATCAATCGTGTAAAGCACATCTGTACATGCATTGCCTTCATCATTCTCAAAACATTTTCTCTCTATTTAAGCCACTGGCATCAGTTCTTCTCCCCCACCTCCACTTCCCCCACCCTCTTGAACCCTTGATAATTTAAAAATTATTTTGTCATATCTTACACTGTCCAACGTCTCCTTTCACCCACTTTTTCTGTTGTCTGTCCCCCATGGAGGAGGTTATATGTAGATCCTTGCAATCGATTCTCCCTTTCCACCCCTTCCTCCCTCCACCCTCCCAGTATTGCCACTCGTAGCACTGGTCCTGAAGGTATCATCCGCCCTAGATTCCCTGTGTTTCCAGTACAGAACTGTACCAGTGTACATCCTTTTGTCTAGCCAGATTTGTATGGTAGAATTGGGATCAGGATAGTTGCAGGGTAGAAAGCATTTAGGAACTAGAAAGAAGTTGTATGTTTCATTTTTGCTACATTGCACCCTGACTGGCTCATCTTGTTCCTGCAGCCCTTCTGTAAGGGAATCTCCAATTGCCTGCAGATGGGCTTTGGGTCTCCACTACGCACAGCACAGCCCTTTATTCACAATGATATGATTGTTTGTTCTGATGATACCTGATCCCTTCGACACCTCAGGATCACACAGGCTGGTGTGCTCCTTCCATGTGGGCTTTGTTGCTTCTGAGCTAGATGGCCACTTTTTTACCTTCAAGCCTTTAAGACCCCAGACCCTTTATCTTTTGATAATCAGGCACCATCAGCTTTCTTCACCACATTTGCTTATGCACCTACTTTGTCTTCGGCGATTATGCCAGGAAGGTGAGCATCATGAAATGCCAGTTTAATAGAACAAAATACTCTTGGATTGAGGGGGAACTTGAGTGGAGCCCCAATGGAATTAAAGATTTCTTATCCAACTGGGCATACTCATGAATCTTGACTCTTCCTTCAAGATCCTGACTTCATTTTGTTTTCAATTTATTAGGTCTGATCTCGGCCCAACATTTTTGTATCTTCACTTCCACTTAGTTCTTGGTTAATTGAGTTTATTTTTTAATGAGGAGGGTGCCATTTTATCACCTGGAGTTTCTCCAACCTAAACTTTCAAAATATTAAGGTCCAGTCTCCTGAAGGACAAATCACAGACCTTTTTTATTCAGGGAGTTTCCTGATATTTGTATATTTTTCATTTAGTCATTCTATGTTCTGGTGAATACTAGGTATAGGTTTTTGTGTATGTGTGTAATTTATTGACATTTGCTCATTTCTCTTAGTTCAAAAATATCAGGTTAAGAAGTTTATTTATCTGAGATAAAAGACATAGGTTTAAATTCATATTTTTGATGTGGAAATTCTCCATTCAAAACTCTTTTCAAATGATTGAATTTCAGAGGAAAACATGGCTGCCTGAAAGACCCTTTTAGCAAACTCAACCAATCTCAGTCAGAATATAACTATAACGTATATTATTTTTATTCTTTTTTTAAAAACTTTAATCCCCCCACCCCGCCCAGATAACCCAGAACTTCATATAACAGCAAGTCCTTCAACTTGGCAACTAACCAGTGCTGCCATTTACCTCTTCATGACCGCCCCCTGATTAGAAGCGCCCCTTCCCCACCACTAAAACCTCAAGCCTCCATTCCTACTGGACCTCCATTTCCTTTCTGGGACCCCTGCATTGATGATGATTAGCTGGTGTGACACAGAAACCCAATGCCTCTCCACTATGTCCCATGTGACACTGACGCTTAAAGCTGCAAAACAGAGTGTCGTCCCCCCCAAATAAAAGGGGGTCGCTTTCTTATAAACACAGTAACATTGATCTGTTGCATTCTTCATGTACTATATAGGGAATTGATATGTTAATCTTGTAGATTACTAGATATACTCTATATATACCACATTCACCACTACCTCAAGACACACCCCTCCTTTTCTCAGTGACACCCTTTCACATAAACAATCAAGTACTAGAACACCTCTTGAAATTACCTTTTCTAATTTATGAAAAAACATTATACTTAGAAGACCACTTATGATTATAACATCGCTTAAACCCTACCCTTGTGCTAATATATCCTATTCTCTGTACCTACTCAGCTATTAAGATTTCTTCATCTCCGCACAACAATATTTACAGTTATCTGATATTCCCCTCTAACCCAAAGATCCAGCACCGCATGACCTCTACACAGCCCTCAACCCTGCATACTACCTATATTTGAAGTAATATGCCACAACAATCATAAACTTCCATACTTAAGTAGCTTTATAATATATATATATTATATATAAATACCAGACGTGGTATATATATATATATATATATATATATATGTCTGGTATTTATATCTCTGGTTGTTGTCCTACATTTGGCATGAGTGTATTCCTATGTCTATTCAGAATCTGTGAAGATTTGCTCTACTCAGTAGAAATGGGTATCCAGAGAGGATGGACTGGTTACCCTCTTTATATTTCCCATATCACCATGTTTGAAGCTTAGCTTTGTATATATTTCCCACCAGTGATGCCTTATTGTTGTGTTATGTTGGTTGCACAGTGCATCTCAGTGCTTGGGCAGCTATATCATGATGCTACTTTGGTAACCCCAGTGGAGTAGGGAATTTAGCCCTAGTGGTGCAGTGACAGAAACGTTTGACAGCTAAGGACATGGTCTGTGTGCTACTCCTACCAGTTACTTCACTGGGAAGGACAATGATACGTTTACAGCCCGAGAAACCATGAAAGGGGAAGCTACCTAGGGTGCTGAATGAACTCCATGACAAGGGTCTGTGTGGGGTCATGTCAACAGTTATACTCTGGGCTCCAAACAGAAAGACAGCGCTTGAACACAGGTCTGCTTTGCATTGTTTGAATGACATTCCAGAGCACTTTCACCATGCCTTACCATAATCAGGGTGTCATAATTCTGAGGTCTTGTTCACCCTCTATCTTTTTGTCTTCACTGCCTTTGCAGTTGGTCTCTGGCATGCTTTCCCTTATGCAGATCTCATTTCCCTGAGGTGGGTCTTTTCTGTGTCAGCTTGGTCAGGCCATGATACTCAGTAGATTGGCAATCATGCCACCTTTTAAATTTGAAGCTCTTGTTGTGTGAAGGCTTATTTGTTGGTCTATGACCCCAAATTACTCTAGCAAAGAAGATGAGATTGCTACCATTGAGATGTAGCGCATTGGAAGTCCTAGAGAAGAGATCTTTTCAGTCGTACATGGGAGATTTGAGTGAATATAGAGCCAATAGAAGGGTGTTTAGTTTTTCTTATATATTATGAATATTGTCTTCCCATTTATATGAGTCCACCAGGGTGAGCTTATGTGATAAACCATGTCACAAATGTAGGTTGGAATACCAACCCTTTATCCAGTAAAGGACTAACACCTCTGGTTGAATGTTACCCTGATGGATGCCCTGCACGGTCTTTTATTTTATCTGTTAGCTAGGACATGTGTTAGTAAGCTTGTATACACTTTCTCAAAGTACGCAAAGAATGAGGGAGCAGAATAAGCACTAAGTTCTCATAACAAATGGCCTTACCAGGAAACTCAAGGTGTTGGTCCTTGAGAAGGATTTGTCTTCACTTTCAGCAGTCCATGGTACTGTCAATGTTTTCTGCCATTACTATATTCTAACACTTTGATTCTTCTTCAGTCTTCCTTTCTATGCACTGAAGAATGTACAACTTTCACATTCATTGTTCACAGGCAATTGAAAATACTGTCTGCACACTTCTTTAATTTCCTTTTCTCAATTGTGTTTTAAATATATTACCATGCCCTAAATCAATGACACTACAAGCAGAAGAATCATATGCTCCAAGGGGATGATTGATAAAGTTATCTGCATTAAAATAAAAAAAATCTGGAAGGTGAAAAGAGGTGAATAGAAAACACAGAGTTGGGGTGGATGTGGGGGTCACACTTAACCCTAGCTCAATCTAAGAACAATTAGTTCTTATGACATTGCCCTGATCAGTATGTGCCCTTTTGAAGCAACCACAGAAGGTGTGGGTGCTACAGCAAATTGTGGTGAAAAAATGAGGTGGTATCTTGCTCTCAGAAAGAATGGTGTCTGGGGGCTTAAGCTTTGTTTTTAAAAAAGCAGTCATCTCAGTGTAACGTCAACTAAGCCCACATGGAAGAAGAACACCAACATGCTGATCAAGGATTGCTAATAGTCACATTCAAATCTGAAGGAGAGAATTGTATCAGAGTTTAATTTTTTAACTCTGATTTTGAGAAGGCTGTGGATGACATTTGAAGGCCAAATACATTTGCGGGTTCTACACAAGGAATAAGCTTCTGGTGGTTTCTCTCTGATCATAAATAAGGGATGGGAATAACCTGGTTATCAGACAGAGTATTAGAGAGATGATTATAGAAGATTGAAATTAAAAATCTGACTTGAAATTTAAAAACTTGTTATTTGATCTCCCTATTGATACACTTTCACCTTAATCTTGTTTTTTAATACTTTCTGGTTTTGGTTTCCAAATTGAGTTTTTTTCTTTGCTGCTGTTGTTATTGTTGGCAGCCTTCTGAGTCTGTTCTGGATCTTTCTATACATATTTGGTATATAGAACCCAGTGTGGGGGACTCTATAGAAACTATAGCTACATTAAGGGTTCCTGGTGGGAGATAATGGGGAGTTGCTATCAAGAAATATAAGCAAAAACAAACAAAAAAAGAAATATAAGCCAAAAGAAAATGTTTGAAACTGATAGTCATTTGCATGACAAGATACAACTATTGAATGATGTGATATCTGGATTAGTTCTCAAAATGGTTTGAGGAAAAAGAAAGAATCAGAAAATTCCAAGGCTCCTGCAGGCATACTTTAAAATCCTCAAGGTAACATCTTTGCTTTTCAACACTTTCTTTTTCTTTTTTTTGCGTTTGTCTCGGTCCTGGTGTCCTGTGGGTGGACCGCAGACAGCTAGGAGGAGGGGCGGGTGGGCGGTCGGTCGTGCGTTGCCCACTGTCAGCACTTCTCCATCTCTAAGCCGTCCTTGAAGAAGATCATGTACGGGGTCCCGCCGCCCTCGCGGTAGTCCAGCAGGGCCACCATGCCGTTGGGAATCATGTTCTCTCCCTGAAAGAACTGGTACTTGAAATTGGCGAGGATGTGCTTGATCTGCTCGGCAGCCCCGGTCATAAAGGACTTCACGCGTTCCGGCTTCCGCTCCTCCAGCTTGCCTTTGTGGGATTTCATGTAGTCCTTGATGTACCTCTTGTAGGTCTCCTTGGTGAAGCTGGTCTGCAAGTGATGGTTAATGATGATGTCCACGCCGGTGACCACCTTGTGCTCGGGCCCGTCGCCCTCGGGCCTTCAGCGGACGCGTTGCCGCCGATGAGCACGTCATCGATGTGGCCTTGGGTCCTGTGGACCATGGTGCCCTCCACTTCCAGACACAGCCCGCCCGTGATCTCCCAGATCTTGTACACGTCAGAGAACAGCTCATCTCGGCTGATGAGGTCCCGGTAGATGATCATGACGGCGGCGAGAGGGCGGTGGCTGCGCTGGCTTCGGGGCAGCTCGGAGCTCCAAGCGGACAGTGCGAAGGGAGCGAAAGTTACAGTTGGCGCTGGGGGAGGGGGGGGCGTCGGAAGGGGAGGGTCATCCGGCGGAAGGGGCGGGGTGCTTTTCAACACTTTCAAGAGGTCTTTTGAAGCAGATTTATGTAATGTCATGGTTCACGTGATCTCTTGACTTCTGCTTCCATGGGCACTTATTGTGCATGCAAGCAAGATTAAATTATTGACAATCCCAATATGTTCTAAAATTCTCATTATGCTATGTATTGGTCCAGTCACATAAAATGTAACTTTCTACCCACCCAAATGGGAAGAGAATGACTTTCTGTTTGTGAAAGCCTTACAAGTATTGTATTTATTTCTTTCATAATGAGCATGTGTAACAGAAAGCATACAAGTCTACTTTTGGGGTGAACTGGGTGTAATCTATATTGAATTTTGAAGATATGGATTTACTTGCTGTATTCAATATAAACAGGGCAAACAGATTTGTATGTACTGCTCACTCTCTATCTCTTTTAAAGCTTAGTACCTATTCGGGGCCCTCATTGTGTTTAAATATCTTAATTATATGCAGAGGTTCATTATCTGTATCAACTTTCTGGGGTCATAATTCTCTGTAGTGTAGTAATTATGTAATCATGTCAGTTTTAGAGTCTGGTCGAGTAGTATGCTCAGTGGGTCTATTAATCAAGAGATGGTGGCTTCAAACTCACCAAGTTTCCAATTGAAAAAGATGAGAAGTTTGCTCCCATAAAGACATATTTTAGTTTTTGTCAAAGTACCTGATACTTCCTCTTGAGTGGAAATGGAATGGTCCACGTGTACTTTATAGGAGAAATATGTGGTTTTCTAATCCCAGAAAGAATTACAGTCATAGAAACTCACAGGAGCAGTTCTACCTTGTCCTAAATAGTTATTAGTCTGCTCTGACGCAATGGCAGTAAGAATATTTTTACTCTTATTCTGGATTATGGTATATAATGAAAACATTTTCAGTTGCCTGCAGGGATATGGGTGATTTTTCTGTTTTCCTGATAATAGGACATGCAATAGGGCCAGAAGTTTGGGGATCCTATTATGGACAACATTGAGGGAACTAGGGAGCAATTCTAGTCTGTCCAATGATTGGCTATGAGGGGGAATGGACACAGTGTTACTGGGTTTGGTTTATTTTATGATGATGATATAAAATGAAACTCTGATGGATCAGTTGTGATGGTATCATGTGTGAAGACATTCCATGGTAAAGGGATTCAGGCTGTTTGGTAAATCCTTTACTCCCTTCATAAGCTTTCTGAGATGAAGGTAAAGGGATTATCCTGAGGTATAGCAGCACAATCTCGGAAAGCATTATAGAGAATTGAAAAGAGAGATGTAGGACCTGACTACAGCAAGAAAGGAGACCTGGATCAGAGTTCTTCTGTGGACCAGCAGTCCCTACACAGTGAACCTCCTAGATCCAAGGTAATGTTGAAGCACACATACACATACACAGTGCTGCCTAAAGCAAGTTAATCCCACAGATAATCCAAGCAGACAAGGACCTTGCCCCAGAAGCAACAGAATAAGAGAGGCTTAACCGATGGCTGATAGGCTATGTAACATAAACCACAGAATTCTACCCACCTAATTTATAAGAAAATACACTTTAAACGGAAAACCCCCCAATTAGTGATGATTCCTTCAAAACACACTTAAAAACTAAGAAAATGTGCTGGACTCTTCTTCAGAGGTCAATACTCTGAACACATCTGGTTGGATGCTATTTCTGGAACGGTATTGCCCATCCCTCCTTCCCTTTCACGTTCTTCAATGTTATTGAAATCACTTGGGTTTATGGAACAATGGGTTTTTTGTAATGGGTTAGGTTCTTTACTGGCTTGGCTTGGCCAGGATTCTCAGAAGGTTGATTATGATAATGTCAGCCTAGGTGACAAGTAATGCCATCACATCCATGAAGAGATTTTCTGTCAGCAGCCAGGAGTGGGAGGTGCTATCCTGGTGGGTGTGGTTTCCCCCAGTATAAATGTAAGTGGATTCTCTCTGTAAGCTGTGCAGCTTTTGGCCAGGTCCAGGACCTCACCACACTTGTGCATCTCCAGACTTGAGACAGCATCTTGCCATATTTCCTACTTGGATTCATCCTTGTGTATAGCCTGGGAGGAAGCAGCCTACCATCCCACGTTCCCATCTTGGATTCCTCTGGTACTCACCTACTTGAGTCAAGAGAGTGGTGCAGACTGATATCTGAGCCTTGAAAGCCTCTACAACTGTGAATTGAAAAGGTAAGTAGTGTGACTAGAATTTTTTCTAAACATTTCTGACATGGTGTAATGGTGGTGGGATGGGATTAAAAGTGAGGCTTGCTTCTTTAGTAAAGGGCACAGTCTCTGAAACTCACGGGGAAGCACTGATTCAATAACAGTCAGTGACTAAAGGTGCGGGGGCGAAGATTTCAGTGGATGGAGGTCACTCACCCACTTGGCCTTCCCTGAGGTCTGAGCAGATGCAGCTTACCATTCATGGGTCAGGATTCCTTTTGGAGCAGATTCGTCAGAATGAGCACAGGGACCTACTCAGCATCTTGGAGCTTGCCATCCAGAGTTATGTTGCAGCATGAGGCTTCATCCATTGCCTCTCTGGAGCGGCTGTCCATAGAATTTTCCCACTGTTGTTCATGGCAGCTGTTGCCTGGAGATAGAGGGAGACAGTGAAAGTCATGGTGGAGTCCTGGCCCTTCATCTCGCTGCCCCTGGTTGTTCTAGTGACAATCTCACAGGACATCTTTTGCTTGTTAAAGACAGTTGTCTTCATATTCTAAGTTTCCAGAGCTTTTCAAGAACATTTGATATTTGTTTGTGTTTAGTTTACAGTGGCCCATGTTTGTCTGAGAATTGTGCCTCATAGTGTTTTCAAAGGTTATTTTTTCCAAAAGTCAGTCACCAGATCTATCTGTTAAAGTGTCTCTGAGGAGAAAGGAACCATCTTCTCAGTTAGCTGCTAAACATTGTAACTCTTTGTGTTATTGGGGGTTACAAGTTTAATTTCACATTTATTCAAGAGGGAAATAGGCACCTTGTGTTGTATTTATTTTGGAGGATTTAAAGAATTTTTAAAATTATGGTAAATTCTTCCTTTTAAGCTTCTTGGGTTTGCATTTGTATTTGTTTTGTTTCACTTTCTAGTAAAATTCTCTGACATTTAAGAAAAAGGCATTTCTTTTAGAATGCTGTTGTTGGTGTTTCTGAGATGACTGCAAGGTGTGACATAAGTGTGGTTCAACTACAAGCCCGGGGAGATAACATAGAGCTAAATAAGAGACCGTCATAGTATTTTCACATTAGAATAGAGGTGTCTAACATACTAAGAATTGTGTAGGAAGATTTGCATTCTGGTGGTGAGAATATTTTTTATATAATTCATGAATTCTATTTATGAATCATAAAATGTCTGTTATTGACAAGATGTTTTAGGCTGTTCATGTTGTTAAGAGATATGGAATTGGTCCAGAATTCTACATACCCTCAGCACTGACTCATAGTTAGCCTATATGAAAATGGAGGAAATACTGGAAAATCTGTGGACATCCTCAAAATTGTAATGTTGAAATGAAATGCAGTTATCATGTCACTCTAGCTTAATGAATTGGTTATACTAAGAAAGTTTTATACTACACACTGCTATAAAATCTTTGATGTAATCATTCAAATTGTTAATTTGGTCTTCAAATATCCAATTCTTTATAGGTCATTGTCTTCCTTGTAAAATGCTGACAGAGACGTGCTCTGATCTGCCTTGCAAGATGTTGATCTTAATTACAAGATGCAGGGGGAAACCTGCCTAGATCTTCCTTGAAAGATATCGATTATCTGACTTGTAAGATGGTGACAGAAGACCTGACAAAAGTTTTTCTTGCAAGATGTTACTAAGTTTCCTTGTAAGATGCTGGGAAAACATTCTCTTATCTGTCTTACAAGATGTCGCTGATACTCTTTTTTAAAGGTGCTGATAGAAGACCTGGTC
Source organism: Tenrec ecaudatus (assembly GCF_050624435.1). NCBI lineage: Eukaryota > Metazoa > Chordata > Mammalia > Afrosoricida > Tenrecidae > Tenrec > Tenrec ecaudatus. The sequence continues at coordinate 71,649,877 of NC_134546.1, read as the reverse complement.
TGAGCTTCACTGAACTTTTTTGGAAGATGCTGATAGAGGACTGCTCTGATCTTCCTGGCAAGATGTTGCTGCTCTTCCTGGCAAATTGTGAGAGGAGACCTGTTCTGATCTACCTTGCAAGATTTTGCTGAACTTCCTTGCAAGAAATTGATTGAGACCTGCAATGATCTTCCTTACAAGATATCGCTGATCTTCCTTAAAGGGTGCTGATAGAAGACCTGCAATGATATTTTGTGCAAGATGCTGCTGATCTTCTTCAAAGAAGCTGTTAGAAGATCTGCTCTGGTCATTCTTACAAAGTTGTGGAAGATATTCCTTGGAAAATGCTGTGAGGAGTCCAGCTCTGATATTTGTTGAAAGATCATTAATTTTAAAATTATTTTTAAAATCAGATTTTTATTTTGAAGAATGTTATTTAAAAATACTGGCCAATTAACGTGTCGTGCAAGTCCAAATGTTGACCCTTGTGTGTGTGTGTGTGTGTGTCTGTGTGTATGGTCTAAACCTGAGTAAGACAGAGGAGTCATGGCCAGGCAGGGCATAACCGACAGGCAGACACACAAACTCAGACGGTCCAAAGAAAAAACAGCATAATCCGGTGGTAGGCACAACACGCCAATAATATAGACCTAGAAGCAGCTGCTGCATGAGATGACCTGGAAAGCTTTTTCGCGAAGTACTCTCCCAGAAAATTGTTCCCAGCACGACTCCCAACGCACAGAAGGGAGGATCTATTTTGTGAGATGGGATCAATCTGATGTGCCCTTCCATGAAAACGCCACTAATTTCCCTGCAAAATTCTGATAGAAGACATGCTCTGATCTGCCTTGCAAAATTTTGCAGATCTATCTATCAAGATGGTGGGAGAAGACCTGCTCAGATCTGGCTTGAAATACGTCATCAATCTGGCACACAAGATGGTAAGAAAAGACCTACTATGTTGTTCCATAACAGGTCGCTAATCTTCCTTGCAAGATGCTGGGAGAACCTCCTGTGAACTCTCTTTCGAGATGTCATTCATATTTCTTAAGGTGCTGAAAGAAGTCCTACTCTGAGCTTCCCTGATCTGCCTTGCAAGATGCTGATAGAAGACCTGCCATGCTCTTCCTTGCAAGATGCTGCAGCTCTTCCCTGCAAGTTGCCAGAGAAGCAGTGCTCTGAAGTGCCTTGCAAGATATCCCCGGTCGCCCTTAGCAGTTGCTGAGAGCAAACCTGCTCTGATCTTCCTTTCAAGATGCTTCCATCAGCCTTGCAAGGTGCTGATGGAAGACCTGGTCTGATCTGCCACGCCAGATTTTGCGGATCTTCTTACCAAGAGGCTGATACAACAATTGCTATGATCTTCCTTGCAAGATATGCCTGGGCTTCTGATCTGTCATGCAATATCTTTCTGATCTTCCTTGCAAGATGTGCCTGGCCTTCTGATCTGCCATGCAAGATATTGCTGATCTTCCTTGAAAGATGCTGATACAAGACCTGCTCTGATCTTCCTTGCAAGTAATCCCTGGTCTTCCTTTTGAGGTGCTGAGGGAAGACCCGCTCTTATCTTTCTGGCAAGATTTTGCTGATCTTCCTTGCAAGATGCTGACAGAAGACCTGCTCTGACATGCCTTGCAAGATGTCACCGATCTTCCTTGGAACACGCTGATAGACGACCTGGTGTGATATTCCATGCAAAATATCCCTCGTCTTCCTTAAATCGTGCTGAGATAGGACCTGTTGCGATCTTCCTGCAACCTGCTTCTGATCTGCCTTGCAAGATGGCGACGGAAGACGTGCTCTGATCTTCCTTGCACATGTGGATGATCGTGTTTGCAATAGAGAAGACCTGCTCTGGTCTTCCTTGCAAAATGCTGCTGCTCTTCCTTGGAAGATGCTGAAAGGAGAGCTTTTCTGTCCTTCTTACCAAGACGTGCCAGATATTCCTTGCAAGATGCTTGGAGGAGACCTGGTCTAATCTACCTACCAAGATATTGCAGATTCTCCCTGGAAGATGTTGATAAAAGACCTGTGCCACTCAACCTAGCAAGACATCACTGATCTGCTTGGTATGCTAGCAGACCTGCTCTGATCTCACTTGAATGTGACTACTGATCATTGTTGCAAGATGCTGAGGGCAACCTGAGGGAGACGTTCAAATGGGCACATGTATCACCGCCTTCAAAAGTCTGAACCCAGCACAGGCATCAGGAGTCGCATATGTGGGTGAAATAATTCTTCCTCCTCCTCTCTGGAAAATTTTGGGTACATATGCATAGGGTTCCCAATTCTTTTTTCTCAGCTTGTGTTAGCTTCAAAAGATTTGTAGGAAAAAATGGGACTTTTATCTATATTTGACAATTGTACATCTAGACCCTGGCATATGCAGAATGCACGCCCTTAGAGAGACATGTTTGTGTGGCCCTGAATATGTGTGTATGTGTATGTGTGTCTGTGTGTGCTTGCACATCATTAACGGCTGCTTGCTTAGGCAGGGTTTTACCAAACACCCCGACAGTGTGTCAACCAGTGGTCTAGGCCAGGCAAACACTGTGGTGACTTCTCATGTGCTTATTTACGTATGTTTGTCAAACTCACCCTGCTCATAAGGAGGTCTGCATGCGGTCGATCAGCCCTGGCTCCTCTCTGGTTAAAAACTTCAACGCACCTTACTGCGGGATAGTATGGCTCCAGCTTTCATTGCTGAAAATACGTTTCCTGATTTTTAAAATTTTAAATTTTAACATCGGTCTTTATATACAGAATAATGTATTTTAAAGACACTGACGGATGTTCTTTTGGGTTGCGCAAATGGTGACTCCTGTAGTCTGTGTGTGTGTGAGTGTGTGCTTGTGCTTACATATCACACAAGAGTCTCTGTGTAGCGTAGGATTTACCAAACACCTTGGAAGTGAGTCTACCAGTGGTCTACGTCAGGTAAACACTGTGGAACCTTCTGATGGGCCAATTTACAAATGTTTTTCAAATTGGAGCTGCTCATAGGACCTGCACTGGCTGTCAACCACCTCAGGCTACTCAATGGCTAACAAATTCACCTCCTCCTAGGCTGCAATAATTCTGGGCCTTGTTTCATTTCTCACGGTTCAGGATATTCTTTCATTATTAATTTTATAATCAGATTTTTACATTGAAGAATATTATTTTAAAACACTTGTGATTTTCTTGCTGTGCAAGTCCAAATGTTAACTCGTGTGTGTGTGTGTGTGTGTGTGTGTGTGTGTGTGTGTTGTGTAAACCTGAGTAAGACAGATGACTGATGACCAGGCAGGGCCCTAACCGGCAGGCAGACACAGAAACTCAGGTGGTGCAAAAGACATAACATAATCCGGTGGTAGGCATAACATGCCAATAATATAGAACTAGAAGCAGCTGCTGCATGAGCATACTTGCAAAGCTATTTCGCACAGTACCCTCTCTGAAAATTATTCCCAGTACCACTCCCTAACTCACAGATGATAGGATCTTACTTGTGAGATGGGATCACTCTGATGTACTCTTCCTTGAAAACGCCACTGATCTTCCCTGCAAAATGCTGATAGACCTGCTCTGATCTGCCTTGCAAAATTGCTGATCTATCTATCAAGATGCTGGCAGAAGACCTGCCCAGATCTTCCTTGAAAAATGCCATCGATCTGCCATGCAAGATGGTGACAGAAGACGTAATAAGGTGTTCCTAGTAAGATGTCACTAATCTTCCTTGCAAGATGATGGGAGAACCTCCTGTGAACTCTCTTTCGAGATGTCGTTCATATTTCTTAAGTTGCTGAAAGAAGTCCTACTCTGATCTTCCCTGATCTGCCTTGCAAGATGCTGACAGAAGACCTGCCATGATCTTCCTTGCAAGATGCTGCAGCTCTTCCCTGCAAGTTGCCAGAGAAGCAGTGCTCTGAAGTGCCTTGCAAGATATCCCCTGTCGCACTTAGCAGTTGCTGAGAGCAAACCTGCTCTAATCTTCCTTTCAAGATGCTTCCATCAGCATTGCACAGTGCTGATGGAAGACCTGGTCTGATCTGCCATGCCAGATTTTGCGGATCTTCTAACCAAGAGGCTGATACAATAATTGGTCTGATCTTACTTGCAAGATATGCCTGGGCTTCGGATCTGTCATGCAAGATATTGCTGATCTTCCTTGTAAGATGTTGATACAAGACCTGCTCTGATCTTCCTTGCAAGTAAGTCCTGGTCTTCCTTTCTAGGTACTGAGGGAAGACCCGCTCTGATCTTTCCGGCAAGATTTTGCTGATCTGCCTTGGAACACGCTGATAGACGACCTGGTGTGGTATTCCATGCAAAATATCCCTCATCTTACTTAAATCGTGCTGAGACAGGACCTGTTGCGTTCTTCATGCAACATGCTTCTGATCTGCCATGCAAGATAGTGGTGGAAGACGTGCTCTGATCTTCCTTGCACATATGGATGATCGTGTTTGCAATATAGAAGACCTGCTCTGGTCTTCCTTGCAAAATGCTGCTGCTCTTCCTTGGAAGATGCTGATAGGAGAGCTTCTCTGGTCTTCCTTGCTAAGACGAGCCAGATATTCCTTGCAAAATGCTGGGAGAAGACCTGGTCTAATCTACCTACCAAGATATTGCAGATTCTCCCTGGAAGATGCTGATAGAAGACCTGTGCCACTCAACCTAGCAAGACATCACTGATCTGCTTGGCATGATAGCAGACCTGCTCTGATCTCACTTGAATGTGACCACTGATCATTGTTGCAAGATGCTGAGGGCAACCTGAGGGAGACGTTCAAATGGGCGCATGCATCACAGCCTTCAAAAGGTCTGAACCCAGTGCAGGCATCAGGAGTCGCATATGTGGGTGAAATAATTGTTCCTCCTCCTCTCTGGAAAATTTTGGGTAGGTATGCATAGGGTTTACAACTCTTTTTTCTCGTCTTGTGTTTGCTTCAAAAGATTTGTAGGAAAAAATGGGACTTTTATCTATATTTGACAATTGTACATCTAGACCCTGGCATACACAGAATGCTACACCCTTAGAGAAACATGTTTGGGTGGCCCTGAATGTGTGTGCGTGTGTGTGTGTCTATGTGTGCTTGCACATCATATACGGCTGCTTGCGTAGGCTGGGTTTTACCAAACACCCCGACAGTGTGTCAACCAGTGGTCTAGGCCAGGCAAACGCTGTGGTGACTTCTCATGTGCTTATTTATGTATGTTTGTCAAACTCACCCTGCTCATAAGGAGGTCTGCATGCGGTCCACCAGTCCTGGCTCCTCTCTGGTTAAAAATTTCAACTCATCTTAATGCGGGATAATATGGGTCCAGCTTTCATTGGTGAAAATCCGTTTCCTGATTTTTAAAAATTTTAAATTTTAACGTCGGTCTTTATATACAGAATAATGTATTTTAAAGACACTGACGGATGTTCTTTTGGCTTGCGCAAATGGTGACTCCTGTGAGTTTGTGTGTGTGAGTGTGTGCTTGTGCTTACATATCATACAAGAGTCTCTGTAGTGTAGGATTTACCAAACACCTTGGAAGTGAGTCTACCAGTGGTCTACGTCAGGTAAACACTGTGGAACATTCTGATGAGCCAATTTACAAATGTTTTTCAAATTGGAGCTGCTCATAGGACCTGCACTGGCTGTCAACCACCTCAGGCTACTCAATGGCTAACAAATTCACCTCCTCCTAGGCTGCAATAATTCTGGGCCTTGTTTCATTTCTCACGTTTCAGGATTTTCTTTCATTATTAATTTTATAATCATATTTTTACATTGAAGAATATTATTTAAAGACACTTGTGATTTTCTTGCTGTTCAAGTCCAAATGTTAACTCCTGTGTGTGTGTGTGTGTGTGTGTGTGTGTGTGTGTGTGTGTGTTGTGTAAACCTGAGTAAGACAGATGACTGATGACCAGGCAGGGCCCTAACCGGCAGGCAGACACAGAAACTCAGGTGGTGCAAAAGACATAACATAATCCGGTGGTAGGCATAACATGCCAATAATATAGAACTAGCAGATTGTTCAGTTAAAACATATTCAGCTGGTTGAGCTATCATGGTTGCAGTGTGTTGATATGTGAAGACTGGGTTGACTCTATGTCTGTCATCACTAGACTTTTTTGCCACATAATACAGGTTTGTCTCCCAGAGCCTGATAGTTCTAAAAACATGATCTCTGCAGACATGAAAGTTAGGTATAACACTGTGAGAAAGCATTTCCAATCCATGACTGCCTTTAACAGCTCTGCCTGTATTATCACACCTAGAAATACGGGGGGAGGGGGTGTTAATTTTAAAGAGTTCTAAGATTAAAGTACTGTTTTTGATGTTGAAAGTTCTCACAGAGTAGGATATCCATGGCCCCAAGAAAAATCCGGAAGGGTGTGACCTCCACAGGCATCTCTGATCAACATGGGAAGGATGAAAGCCTAAGGAAGCCTGACCTTCATGTGTGACTTGAAATTATGCTGCCATGTTTTACTGCAGGTAATTCATATGTGCTGTGTTTGTGGAAGCAGAAGGTAGATGGCTCTGAATAGCAGCAGCTGAGTAATGGCCGCTAGAGGGAATTTTCCTGACCTGTGGTCTGCAAGGTCAATTTCTTCCCTTCATCATTTGCACTGTGGACAAACAAGTCCTCTCTGAAAACCATAGGCAGGTTGATAGAGATGCACAAGGTTGGCCTGAGGTGAGAATCACAATGAAGGGAATTCCTGGGGATGCCATTTTCCTTGGAATGTTCCACTTTCTCTCTGGGCAGCTCAGTCCTACCCTTAGGACAAGGGTAGCCCATGAGATGTGCAGGCTGTTGGGTTAAAGTGGGAGGTAAAATGCTGAACATTTCTGAGCATCTGCTTCTCCTAAAACAAACAAACACTTTATTGACACTTTTTCCACATATCATACAATTCAATAATTCAACCATATCAAAAAGAGTTGCATAATCTTTGCTACAATCAATTTTAGAACATTTTCTTTCCCCCATAATCATTATTATTCATGCAATATATTCCACATTTTTTCAAAAATATGCACAACAAAACATTCACCCATTCAATGATGTCTACATTTATAATTCAGTGCCACTGACTCATCTTTTCATGTTATACAACCATTGTTTGTATCCCTCTGAAAATTGTACTACCACAATTCAAATGAATTCATTCTAAGCAGAAACACTTCTGCCTTCACCCATGACAACCATAGATCAAGCTAGTTTAAGCAATTTTCTTGATATAATATTCACACTTCCATAGTTAAACCACTTCTACAAAGAGTAGTATATGCATCCTCACAATCAGCTCTGATGCTTGTCCCTCCCTCCCCTCCCGCCTCCACTGATCACTCCCCAACCCTCCTCCCAATTCCAGATAAATAATTGGCTCAGTTATTGTCTCTATGATTCCATTTCTTGTGTGCTTCCAAACAGGAGACAAGAACAGAAACAAAACAAACAAAGACAAAATGAAACGGAAAGAAAAACAATAACAACATAAAGATACAAATAAAAAATAATAAGTACAAAAAAGAAGATAGTCACAGAATTGAACCTCTAATACCATCTCTCCATTGATCTTGGCTTTAATCATTTGGAATCTTTGGATCATACTCTGAAGATCACGACTTTGGTGTAGCAGTCATCTGTGCCTCCCATACCAGGGTGTTTTAGCTTTAAGTTTAACAGAACAGTTCAGTTCTTTTAATAATAGCATTGTAGGAGAGTCTATTAAGTTGGGGTAACCTGGAGATGCTGCTGAGTGGCAGGAGTTATTTGGTTTCCTGCTCAGTGACTAAATGTCCCCATCTGAGGTTGATCCTCCACTACAGAGGCGTTATTTGTTTTAAGATGTACAACTGAGCAAGTGATAAAGAGTACATTAGCACTAACAAGTCATGTCACAACATTGCCTGGGACTGCACATTAAATGATTACATAGTCTGAGAACAGGTGTCAGCCTTTGCCTTTGTGTCTTTGTTGATAGTGATGTCACACATTATTTGCCTTTTTGAGATTGACCGCTTCACTCAGCATGTTTCTAGGTCTATGTCTTAATGAGCTTTTTGGTTTCTCCACTGTTTTTAGACATGTGAATATCCTAGAAAGACTTGATGGGAATAATATTTGAGAATGATTTCTTGGTATGTGATCATGACATGCAGAACACAGTCCTGTTCATATATTTCACATACCATAAGTTATTTATTATTTAAATGATTTCAGACAGTATGCATGCTCATTTGCTTAGCTTAGTTCACTTGACTAATTTTATTTACATGGGGATAGATCCATAAGTTAATATCTAACCAGCATGAATTTATTTTAATGCTAAACATTAAAATAAATGTTGAGCATTAAACACATGTATACCGCATGAACACATGAATACCGCAATTTATATATCTGTTTCTGGACATTCAGGGTGTTTTTCTTTATTGAAAAATTTGGGGTGCTTTTATAATGAAACTACTATACAGATTGAAAAACAAAAAGAGAGAACAGAAAAGGGGATTCAGATTCTTATTATTTAAATCACAATAACAAGCATGGCCATTCTATACAATTTTCTTCAAAACAATGGTAAACTTAGTAGCATTAAAAACAACAACAACAAACATCATATTCTGAGAAAGAGAGAGTTGCCGTTAGGAAGGAAAAAGACCAAGGTCTTAACTTCATTGAAGTAGAAGCCTTGGATTACATTTAAACTTTATAAAGGTTAGCCTGAAACATTTAATAAATAGTTTGAACTTTTTTGCGCTAAAGAGAATAGGATTTCCCAGGAGCACAGACTTAATATAATACTTGTTTTACAGCAGAGTATTCCCTTAGGATGCCAATAATAAAACTAGATTTCCTTCTCTTCCCTTGAGTGGCTAGGGTAGGACAAGAGTCATCAGTGCTCAAATGCAACCTGACCTCCCTCTACTGACTCAAAATGACTGAAAGACTAGGCATAAATTCATAAAAATCCACATATAACAGAACAAGTCTGACATCGTGTCCAGAATCAATGCTCTTTATTTTGCTTAGGCATAAAATCTTCAATCTGAAGAGGAGGAACATAAAACGTTGTAGCTGAAGGTACTGTGGAAACTTTCTGCAGCAAGGGAATGAACAACCTGGAAGAAAAGGTGCTCTGTCCCACGGGAAAGGGCAGGCGGGGCTTCTAGCCCAGTACCTTTTCAGATCCCAGTTCAGGATGCCTGCCTTACAAAGAGGCTCAGTCAAAAGATCAGAAAAATGTCCCATGGACCAAACCCTCCCTCAACATGACCATCATCCAGTAAAAATAACACCAAGTGCATCAGGGAAGTTAAAATCAAGATTTTTTTCCAAGGGAAAACATACCCAAACATTAAAAAAAAAGATGTTTTATAGAGGAATCTGATACCTTTGGGATTTTTAATAAAGATTAATTTTATCTGTGATGGAGATTGCAAATAGTTAAAAACAAATGGAGCCCTGACTATATATTCACAAACATTGAAAATAAGTCTAACAGGAGTCAGATCATAATCAGTTCTCAAGTGAAAGCATCATACTTAACATAATATGCTGATATGTATGGTCATTTTTAACATACCCATCTATCCACAAAAAGGAATGGATAATACAAAAGTATAGGATTGTAATTGATACAATGTCAACATGAGATTCACACTCGTCACAGTGATGGCTACTATAAAGTTAAAATATGAAACTCTAAATATGATTATGTTAAGAAATCTAATAAAGGAAAATGTCATCAAATGTGTTATAAATAGTATGATGAACAAAGTCACAATGAAGAGGCCCTAATAAAAAGAAAATCATGAAGTGACAATTATTGGAGACAATTATAATACAAAAATAAAGGACACTTCTACACAATTATGCAAAATATGCTTAAAAAACAAAGAATACACAGAAGAGAACATAATGGAGAATAGCGCAGAACAAACTCATTTTTACTGGAATTTAGGAATCACACTACCTTCTCCCTGCCTCCTTTCACAGCGATACATAGTAAAATGGCCTGTGCAGCAATGGAGCTCAGTGTTCAATGAACTTGACTATGAAAGGGCTTAATGGGGATGTGCATTCAAGACATCAGCGTAGGAGTGTAGTCTGTGCTCTCACCACGCCATAGCACACCGATCCACCACTGATTTAAGAGAATCTAGAGACAGAGGAGGTGAGGCACAACGTCTGTGAGTTTTACAAGCCTGGTTCAAGCTGCACCTGGAGAATGAGTCAGGTGCCCAGATAAAGCACCCCGCCCCAAAACCTTCATGTTTAAATTCCTGAGCTTCTCACCTCTGAGAACTGCCCCCAAGAAGAGGAAGAAACCGAAATCTTCTTGGGAACAAAATCCATGATTCTGAGGTGTATTAACCAGAGTGAGTAAGCCCGCCATTAAACAATGTATCATGAGACTCTTTCTGACTGACTACGTGGAGATTTGCATGTGAGTGGTCCCTTTGTAATAAAGTCAGAAAGGGGCTCATCTGGGATGAGAATGTTGGCTGTTCCCTCAGAGAACTCAGTCCTGTCCATGACTTCTCCATTCACCAGAACCAGCATTTCCAAGTTACAGAAAGTGATGAGGAAGATGGTTGAGAGGTAAATGTGGCTTAGGATGGAGAATGAATAGGAAAAAGACAGCAATTCTCTACTTATATACTTATAAGACACTCATAACACACCCAAGGACATTTAAATGATCAGATATACATTTTCTTGTCTACATTAGATTACAGTAACATTATTAAATATAAAAAACTTTGAAGATCAGCTAAATCTAGCAATCTCACTGAATTCAGCTCAAATTCGCTCCAATTCAATGTGTGTTGTAAATAGAAATGGCTTTTGTGAGTCACTAAAAGGAAAGGCTTTTCTTTTTGTTTTCTTTTTTACATTTTACTAGGGGCTCATACAACTCTTATCACAATCCCATACATATACATACATCAATTATATAAAGCACATCCATACATTATTTGCCCTAGTCATTTTCAAAGCATTTGCTCTCCACTTAAGCCCTTTGCATCAAGTCCTCTTTTTTCCCCCTCCCTCCCCGCTCCCCCCTTCCTCATGAGCCCTTGATAATTTATAGATTGTTATTTTGTCACATCTTGCCCTATCCGGAGTCTCCCTCCCACCACCCCCTTCTCTACCATCCATCTCCCAGGGAGGAGGTCACATGTGGATCCTTGTAATCAGTTCCCCCTTTCCAATCCACTCACCCTCCACTCTCCCAGCATCGCCCCTCACGCCGCTGGTCCTGAAGGTATCGTCCACCCTGGATTCCCTGTGCCTCCAGCTCCCATATGCACCAATGTACAATCTCTGCCCTATCCAGTCCTGAAAGGTAGAATTCGGACCATGTTAGTTGGGGGGAGGAAGCATCCAGGATCTGGGGGAAAGCTGTGTTCTTCATCGGTACTACATCGCACCCTGACTGACCCATCTCAAGAGAGAATTTTATATATAAAGGCTAAGAGTATATTAAGAGAGCATCCCAACCCAGTGCTGTCCAAGCCCATAAGTCCAACATTACCCTATATGTCCGATACCAGTCTACAAAATCCTCCTCAATTTCACTAAACACGTGCAATGACACTGACCTCAGGAGGAAAGCCAAATCAATGAGCGTGTAAGCAGTTCAGCGCTGGCAGGAGTCTCCACACAGCTGCTCCAGCATCCAGGGCTGCATCAGGGTAGGTCCATGTAGGTTTTCCTCAGGGATGTCTCACAGGAAGTGAGACTTGTCATCTGAAGCAGGGAACTGTCTAAGACAGCTGCATCCTGGTCTGACCATCTGAGAGCAAAAGACCCAAGAAGAAGAAAGGCAAGGCTCACTGAGCCATTTATCTCTCTCCCTTAAATTAATCCGACACGTGTTTATTTGCTAGGTTGGCACTATAAGCCTTACTTATCTCAGGCCCCATTTGCCTGAGTCAGGTTGGAGATTGCCCAAGGGTCATGAGAACTCTCATACAGGGACTTCTACCAGAATCATGTCCTGTCCTTAAGGGAGAGGCTGTTTATTGCTCTATGGCAGACTATATTCTCCTGTTACAAAATAACTTTTGAATAAATAGGTATCAGGAAAAAAGGCACACAATTATTATTTTTAAATTAGGAAGAGATTCCCTAGGGCAACTGTGACATTTAGAAGAATTCACAGATCACCATAAGCAACCATCCTTGAAGCTCCAGCTGCACCTGCCCCTAGTCTGAGTCCTGCGCTTTGTGGATCTTGAGTGCCCCCTCGAGACCAGTCTCCTCCCTGTAAGGGAGGTTTGTGTCTGGGCTCTCACTGGCTTCCTGTTTCTCTTGCACAGTAATACATGGCCATGTCCTCCACTTTCAGGCTGTCCATTTGAAGATAGAGTGTGTTCCTGGCATTGTCTCTGGAGATGAAGTCTGCATAGTATAGCTCACCACCATCACCACTAAAGTATGAGACTCTCTGCAGGTCCTTCCGTGGAGGCTGGCGAACCCAGTGCATGACATAGTTACTGAAGGTGAATCCAGAGGCAGCACAGGGGAGTCTCAGGGACCCCCCAGGCTTTCTCAGATCGCCCCAGACTCCACCAGCAGCACCTCCCCCTGGAAACCTGAAAACACAGAGGCACCATGATTAGACAGACACATGTACAAACAATTGCACTCACAATTATACGCACATACACATACACAGCAAGGTCTACAACTTTTAATGTGCCAACATTGATGCAAATAAATGCCAACATTGGTGCAAAATTCATTATGTGTCCTGTGGACTAGCTCCTGGGCACAGAATGGAAATAGCAGAGACTCCAGAAACTGGGACTGTCCTCTAAGATCTCCTAGGCCAGGGGCCAGGGCCAGTTTATCTGCAGGAAAAGAGCTGCATTTGCATGTCCCCTGATGTTTAGAAGCAGATGAGTACAGAATATGGGCAAGCGTTCTCCCTCAGACTCAGACAAACACGAGCACTCTCAAAGTAAAACAGAGCTCTTAGACAAGTTCTTTAATTGTTGTATATTATCAGTGTTTTAAAAGTGGTTTTTACATTATAAACTTTATGTTGTATACACAACTAACTTTGTGGTATGAGAGCTCATAATGCATCCTTTCTCTTTTAAAAAATAATTTTATTGGGAACTAGTAAAACTCTTATCACAATCCATACATCAATCCATTGTGTCATGTACATTTGTACATTTGTTACCAACATCATTTTCAAAACATTGTCTCTCTACTTGAGCCCTTGGTGTCAGCTTCTCATTTTTCTCCTCCCTGACCCACCCTCCCTCTCTCATGAACCCTTGATCATTTATAAATTATTATTATTTTGTCATGTCGTACCCTGACCAATCTCTCCCTTCACCCACTTTTCTGTTGTTCATCGTCCGCTAGGAGGTCGTTAGAGATAGATCATTGTTATCAGTTCTCCCATCTTCCCCTTCCCCTCCTGGTATTGCTACTCTCAATATTGGTCCTGAGGGGTTTATCTTTCCTGGATTTCCTGTGTTTCCAACTCAAATATGGTCTAGCCAGATTTATAAGGTAGAAGTGGGAGTCATGATAGTTGGGTGTGGAAGGAAGCATTCAAGAACTAGAGGAAAGTTGTATGCTTCATCAGTGCTATACTGCACCCTGACTAGTTCATCTCCTCCCCACAACCCTTCTATAAGGGGGGTGTCCAGTTGCCTACAAATGGGCTTTGGATCTCCACCCCGCACTCCCCCTCATTCACAATGTTATGATTTTTTTGTTCTTTGATGCCTGATACCTGGGATCCCATCAACACCTCATCATCACACAGGCTGGTGTGCTTCTTCCATGTGGGCTTTGTTGCTTCTGAGCTAGATGGCCACTTGTTTATCTTCAAGCCTTTAAGACCCCAGAAACTATATCTTTTGATGGCCAGGCACCATCAGCTTTCTTCATCACGTTTGCTGATGCACACTCTATGTCTTCAGCGATTGTGTTGGGAAGGTAAGCATCATGGAATTCCAGGTTAATAGAACAAATTGTTCTTGTGTTGAGGGAGTAGTTGGGTAGAGGCTCAATGTCCATTGGCTACCTTAATACTAAACCCATAAATATATGTACATAGATCTATTTCCCCATCCTCATATATAAATATATTTACATATGAACATGCCTGTATTTCAACCTCCATAAATGCCCTTTGCCTCCTAGTTCTTTCCTCTATTTCCTTTTACTTCCTCTGTCTCAATATCATGCTTAACTTTCATTTGGGTTTCAGTAATTCCTCTCAGCTACATTGCCCTTGTTAAGGCCCTATCAGGCCTCCTATGTCCTCCTTGCCATTGACTTTAGATCACTTCTATTTCCCTTCTCCCTGCATTTGTTAACATCCACTTCCTTTCCCCAACCTCCCCCTCTCCCATTTCCCCTTGAAACCCTCTGTCCTGTTGTTTTCTCCTCCAGATTGTTTACCCCAAGATTATCTAGATAGACATGCAGAGATAATAATATGCATCCTCTCTTGTCCCTTTAAAACGGTGGATATACATAATGACAGTGGACAGCTCCATTATTTGTTTTTTTGTGTGGGGACAAAACTAAGTATTTTTTTCTATCCAAAGAATTTTCACATTTAGTAACATTTTAAACTTTGTGCATGAAGTTTTCATAAAACATCTGTAGAAAACAAATGGGATGGTGTCTCCTCTCTGGTTTCTGATCTGAGAGATTCGGACCTTCCTTGTTTTGTCATGATCAGGAAAACTGAATATTTATCTGTTGAGTTTATCTTCTAAAAGGGCCAGTTTTCATTTAATTACCTTACAAAGAATGTTCCTTCTATTTCATTTATATGAGCATATATATATATATATATATATATATATATATATATATATATATTAGTTAAGCACCCACCCTCTGCCCTGCTAACCTGTGATATGGCACACTCATCCTTCTCTAATTACATTAGATGGAACTGAGGTCGTTATTTCAGAGTTTCATTTCTACATTACACAGGTGTTTGTTGCTACAAGTAGCCCACTAGGTTCTCTTCAGTTGAATCCAACAGTTTGTTCTGTTGTGCCTTCATTTTTATTCAGTTCAATATAGCCATCCAGGATATAAAAATTCTTAAGTACATATCATAGTTTAAATGGCACAAAATGATTTTTGCCAAACTTGACTTTCATTTTGGCCATTTTACATGTTTATAATTGTAGACCCTGCTGTGTGTGTGTGTATAATTGTGAGTGCATTTCTTTGTATGTGTGCCATTAATCACGGTACCTCTGTGTTTGCAGGTGTCCAGTGTGAGGTGCAAGTGGTGGAGCCTGGGGGAGATCTGAGGAAGCCTGGGGGGTCTCTGAGACTCTCCTGTCTCTGAATTCACCTTCAGTAGCTATGAAATGAACTGGGTCCGTCAGATGCAGTGGGTCACATGCATTCGTAGTGCTGGTGGTAGCACATACTACACAAACTCTTTAAAGGGCCAATTCAACATTTCCTGAGACAATTCCAAGAACATGCTCTATCAGCAGATGAACAGCCTGAAAACTGATGACACAGCCATGCAAGAGACACAGTGAGTTGAAGTCAGTGAGAGCCCAGACACAAACTTCCCCTGCAGGGAGGAGACTGGTCTCCAGGGCACACAGTGTACAGGATCAGACCCAGAGGCAGGTGCAGACGGTTTCAGTTTGGGGATTTTACTCATCTCACAGTGAACTAGAGAATCTCTATATTGTTTTATGTTTCATGATTATGTACCCACCCCTGATATCTCATAATTCAAAAGTTTTTATGTAAAAGTAGGAAATATTCTCACATGCCAAAAAAGCATCTGTCCTTTATAGAGGGGGAAAGACCCCGTCAGGTTTCACCAGCATCAGCGTTCTGACAAAGGTCAAGAATAGATTTTTCCAATGAGACTCAGGGCAAATGAAATCCCTAGAAATGGATAATTGGGAAGTTTACACTCATGTGTGAAAGATGGTAGTTTGAACCCACCCAGTCATGCCTTATGATGCAGGACTCACTATCTGCTTCTTGTTATCATTAGGTGTCATCAAATTGCCTTCAGCCCTTAGCAATCCTATTCACAACTGAAACAAACACTGCACAATCCTATGTCGTCATCACAATTATTCCCATGTCAGAGCCCATTGATGAAGGCATGTGTCAATCAAGCTCATCAAGAGCCTTCCTCTTTTTGCCAAACCTCAACTTTATTCAACATGATGACTTTTTCCAGGGACTTGTCTCTGCTGACAATATGCCCAGAGTGTGTAAGACAGTCTTGACATCCTTGCGTCTGTGGAGCACTCTGGCCATACTTCTTTCAATACAGATCTGTTTGTCCTTTAAGCAGCCCATGTTACTTACAGTATTTTTCTCCAGCACCACAGTTCAAATGCATTGATTCATTTTCATTCTTCCTTATTCAGTGTCCAACTTTCACATGCATAGGATGCAATGGAAAATATCATCGTTTGGGTCAGGAACACATTAGTCCTCAAGGGAACATCCTTGCTTTTCAATACTTGAAGGTCTTGTACAGCAGAATGCAATACATGTTTTGATCTCTTGGCTGTTGCTTCCATGAACATTGATTTTGGATCTGAGACAATTTCAACCTTCTCTCTGTGTATCATGATGTTTCTTATTGCATCAGTTGTGAACATTTTGGTCTTCCTTACATTGAGTTGTAATCCATACTGAAGGCTAAAATCCTTGATCTTCATCAGTAAGTGTTTCAACCCCTCACTTTTATCAGGTAAATTTGTGTCATCTGTATACTCCAGGTTGTTAATTTGCCTTTCTCCAATCCCAAGGCCCACACTTCTTCATATAAGCCAGCTCTGATGATTTGCTAAGCATAGAGATTGAACAAGTATGGTGAGAAGATACAACCCTTTCATACCCCTTTCCTCACTGTATGCCATGCAGTATCTCCTTGTTCTATTCATACAGCTGCCTCTAGATCCATATGAAAGTTCCTCATGAGCACAGTGAAATGTTCTGGAATGCCCATTGTTCTCAAGACTATCCACAGTTTATTATGGCACACTCAGTCAAATGCCTTGACATAGTCAATGAAACATAAGCAAATATCTTTCAGGTATTCTCTGCTTCAAACCAAGATCTATCTGGCATCAGCAATCATATCCCTTGTTCCAAATCCCCTTTTGAATCCAGCATGAACTTCTGGCAGTTCTCTGTCAGTGCACTGCTCCAACCGGTGTTCTTTGATCTTAAGCAAACTTTTATGTGTATGATACCACTGATATCATTCTATAGTTTGAGCATTCTGCTGGATCCCTTTTCTTTGGAATGGGCACAAAAATGTATCTCTTCCATGGTGCTGGCCAAAAAGTTGTCTTCGACATTTCCTTGCATATTTGAGTGAGTGCTTCCAGTGGTTCTTCTGAGACATTTTGATGGGGATTCCGACAAGTCCTGGAACCTTGTTTTTGGCTAATTCATGCAGTGCAGTTTCAACTTCTTCCTTCAGCATCATTGGTTCTAGCTCATATGCCACCTCCTGGATAGTAGAATATAAACTAGTTATATTTGGTATAATGTCTCTATGTATTCTTTCCCCTTTCTTTTGATGCTTCCTGCATCATTCATTAATGAATGCAGGAATCATGATCTGCTTGGGAAGGGTTAATCGCAGGGATTGACACTGAGTGCAATTCCTTCAATATGATACTCTCTGGGATCCAGTTTAAAACCAAGAGTGTGGGTCCTTCAAGGGCAGTAATATCTAATAGCAGGAAGAGGTTGACCTCTGACCCTTTGATTCACATAAGAGTGTGTGAGTCAAGTTTAGGTGCCTAAAACACTAGATGTTCTATATATGATGAAGTAATAAGCCTAGCTATGGCTTATTTGAGCCAGGCTAACACAGGTGTTTCTTGTATATCTTGGTTGTCAGAGCAAGTTTTATTTGGGTCCAGAAGGTGATTATAAAATTAATTCAAGTCAGGATAGTCTCTAGAAAATTAATACATTGTGTCACTTCCATTTGTCTCAGTGTATCTCTTTTCATATTGGAGCTTAGTGGAGTAACCCAAGTCCTCAAGATTTCACTGGGAGTAGGGACAGGGCAATACTTTATTTAATTATTTGGTATGATCTCATTCACACTGTCAGTTTTCAGTGACACATAACCATCATTGTTGAATGCTCAGATGACTTTTCAATATAATTAGCCTCCTGGCTCAGGCCATAAAATCAACCTGCCATGGAATTGATGATGACTCATGGTGTCACTATAGAGCATAGTTGAAATGCCCTTTACTTTTCCCAGGACTTATATCTTCATAGGAGCAGCCGGCCACCATAACTTCTTCTGCCTCCCAATGCAGAGAGTTCATCTCTACGCAGTTGTCTTACCTCTTCTGATATCATACAGAAGGGACTCTACTGCCCCAAATCATTAATTTCCCTTAATGCAATCTTATGTTTTTTACCTCTATCTGTCCAAAATCCATCCAAAATGACCCAAGAAGCCAGGACACCAGTACTAATTGCACAAAATCCATTTCATGAAAATTTTAACTAAATTGTGTTTATAAGCTGTCATAAAAAAAAACAAACACTATTGTCATCATGTGTGTGCCTAGGAGAGTTTATGTTCCTCGCATCTTTCCTTCAAGGAAAGAGCCTGAAGGTCTAAGATGCTGCTGCAGATATCCAACTGTGTGCAGAGAAAAAGTAGGAACAGGAGTGAACAACTATCCCCAAAACTTATTAATGACAATTTTCTAAAAAATTCAATTGCTTTAGAGTGATATGAATACCTTGTACTCCACAGTAAATTTTAAACATCTACAGCACTAAAGTTGTATTCCATGAAGTGATATTTTTCCATATTAGTGACTCACTCAAAGTCATTCTGATATATAGCAGATATTGAATTGGACTTAGTTTTAAATGCAATGTGATTTATAGATTTCAATGATCCTCAAACTATGGAATTCAGTGTAATTTCTGGATTTCAATATCCTCAAACTTTGGAATATATATTCGGTGTACCATGAGATAATGGAAAAATAGAAATGATGGGTATTTTATAAATCTGTAAATCCCTGGGAGTTGACATTCATAGATCATATTCCCAATGCTATCCTGCCCCTTGGAATTTTCTACCTCTTTGAGAAATTCTTTTAGCATCAAGCTTGGCCTAGATGAAGAGGACCCCAGGCTTGGTGAATAGAAAACACAGGTGGAGGATTGTGTTCTCCTGAGGGTAGAGTCAACTTTCAACTCCAAGAGGAACCTATTTTCACCTCTACTACAAAGCTGCCACTGACACTCATATCTCCATTTACTTCTTCAGGTGAAGCCTCAGAATACATTTATTTATAATTATGCTCTTTATAAGTTGGTGTAATATTTATGGGAATATTGGACTTTATTCACAAGAGCATGGTATATGATTGTGTCATTTTGCTCTTGGTGGCAGCACACAGATGCAAGTAGCTCAGGGATTCAGACACAAAGTTCTTTTTTTTTTAAAAAAACATTTTATTAGGGACTCATACAACTCTTATCACAATCCATACATACATCAATTGTATATAGCACATCTGTACATTCTTTGCCCTCATCATTTTCAAAGCATTTGCTCTCCACTTAAGCCCTTTGCATCAAGTCCTCTTTTTCCCCTCCCTCTCTGCTCTCCGCTCCTTCATAAGCCGTTGATAATTTATAGATTATTGTTTTGTCATATCTTGCCCTCAGACACAAAGTTCTGGAAATGCCTCACACTACCCAATGGTTCACTGGATTCTCCCTTGCCTGAGGTCTCTGGTCCCACATACAGATGCAGGAGTTGGCCCAGATCTGGTGTGATAGGTAGGCTTATTGTGCCTACCTGGCCAATAAGAATATGTGGGAGTAAGACGATCACAGTATGCTTTGAGGGCAAAGAGATAAATGGCTCAGCAATCCCCACCCCTGCCTCTTGATCTCTGGTGTTTGGACCAACGTGCAGCTGCTTTAGCTAGTTCTCTGCCTAGCTAAAGGCAGAGAGCTACACTACCCATAGGACAGCAACATGTCGATTATGTCGCTAGAACTTGTGGTTCCTTCAAGACCTGTTTCCATGTTGATGGTGTTCACATGGCTTGATCTTGAGTCTGTCGGATCCTGTTGTCTTGCATTCCTTTAGTTCACTATTCCATCTGGGCCTGAGTTGCTGACTGTTGGTGACATTCCCCGCCCCTCACCCCTCACCCCTGCTGCTGTTTGCTGCTTGTGGCCTGATTCCTTGCATTGCCCTAGGGAAGACTCAGTTGTCTGTTTCATTGACGCAGCAGCCCTCATGAGTTGAAGAGGGACTACCAGTATATTAACTTCCACAGAAGTGAGATGAACTGAGCACTCTGTACTGCTGTGTGGACTAATTAGCTGTTGTATTCCTTCATGCTGTATCTATCTATCTAATCATTAGTGTCCTGGTTTTGTTTCTCTAGAGAACTCTTTAAATCTGGTGAGATTCACAGACCTTGTCCTTCACTTGTGATTTTTTTTCCACTTGTGAATTCTTTAGAGGGCCTTCAATCAGCTTTTCTGAGAGGTGGAATTGTCCAGGCTCCATTAAAGAGATGGAAAGTTGTCATTATAATATGGAGGGGTGGAATTATAATCCCATTCTGATATCTTGAGTACAGGTCACCAGAGACCCCTTCAACAGTCATGTTTATTTAAAGCTGAGTTCTACTACTGCTGGTGACATTCCCATGTATTTCAAAAAATGCATTTGAATTGCAGTGCTAGAGAAGACTATTTTAATTACCATGCACCGCTAAAAGGACAAACAGACCTGTATTGGAGGAAGTCCAGATTTCTCCTTAGAAGCAAGGAGACAAGACTTTGTCTTACATATTCTGGACATATTGTCAGTAGAGATAAGGTCCTGGAGAAGACATCATGTTCAAGATAGTTGTGGGGTGGTGAAAAAGAAGAAGGCTCTAAAAGAGACTGATGGACCCAGGGGCTCCATCAATGGGTTCAGGCATAGGAATAATTGTGAGGATGGCGCAGGACTGTGCACTGTTTGGTCAGTTGTACTTATGATCCCTATGGGTGTGAGGCAATTCAATGGCACCTAACATCAACAAGGAGCAGATCATGAGTCCTACATCCTAAGGCATCATTGGGTGGGTTCAAACCACCAACCATTCAGACATGAATGTACACTTCACAGTGTGCCCTTTCTTGGGACTTCAGTTGCCTGAATTTTAATGTCATAGCTAACAATTATACAAATAGCATTCATATATAAAACAGGTATACATGCACTCATGATTTAGTGTATGACTAAAATCTACAAATTAGTGAATATTACAATATCTGTGGGGTTTTGTTATGAACATTAAGGTAGAGGACATTATTGGAGCAACTATTTTGGAGGGAACGGAAACCCTAGACATGAACAGGATGGTTCCGTGCGTCCCCTCTACTGTGGCCCCAGAAGTCTTGTCCCTGTGTTTTCTAAAACCCATGTGATCCCTATAGACCACTGTCATTATGGCAGGGACATTGTGTTTGTAATGGCACTGAGTCCTCTCACTGTTGCTCTCACACAGTAATGGACCACCGAGCCCTCAGGGTCATTGTGTTCAGCTGCAGGGAGAACTCCTTGGTGGACATTCTTCTGGAGCTCTCGGTGGAGTTTCTTCTACTGGAATATATTGCTCACAACTACTCCAACTTCTTCTGCATGTTTTCACAGTTCCAGTTCTGGCAACATGGAATCATCAGAGACAGCAAAGCTTAGAAAGAGGATCTGTGAAGGGTTCATCACCCCTGGATCCAAATATTAGGCAACCAGGAACAGGGAAAATACTCACTGATGACAAGTAATGGAAACCAAATCATGTCAACCTATTTTTGGAATCTTGACACGTCTAGTGGGAAGTACCCACTAGGCAGAAGAATCTCCAGAGTAAATTCATGACTTATGGACAAGGTCTGTGGATCGTACAGGACCCTGCCCATTATATATTGCTTTCACTAAGTTTGAAATTTCACCTGGAAATGGATGAGGTGCTCTGCATATTAGAAGCCTGTGGAATAAAATAGCGATGTTCCTAGTTTTCTCAGAAGCTGAAAATAGAAAGTATGACCCCCATCATCTTCTTTGGGATAAAACAAAGCAAAAATCTGCCATCGAGCTGATTCTGACTCATAGCAACTCTAGAACACAGAGTATAATTTTATATTAAAAAACACTCAGGAAAAAGAAATATGTGACATGTTACCAACACGATTCTTGTTGAGAAACAAAGACAGGAGCTGCATGAAAGTGAACAGGGACCGATCCCCTTGGAGCAAGCAAGGACTGATCTGGAAGATTCCCCAAGGAAAGCTCCTGAACAAAACAGTGGACCAAGCTTAGTTTTAGACAACTATTCCAATAAATTGGTATGCCAATGTATAGGATGATGAATGTTTAACACAGTTCACAGGGATGGTCATGAGTACAAATTAGGGTGGGGTTACGATTCTTAACAAGATAGGCTCTTTGTAGTTCTTGGTTCCAGATGTCTTATTTGGTCTGGTGACTTATCTATGGTGATTTTTGGTTTCTTGAACAAAGTTCTTCTGTTCTACGTGATCTTTGACCAGAAGGTTAGGGATTTTTTTTGTGGACATGTTAGCCGGTCCAGGTTAGTGAAAACTGATACTCATGTGTTGTAATGGGATATTTTTCTGAGGAAAGAACTCAACAGAGGCAGGGTCTCAGGAAGGAAAATGCAGAATAATTACAGGCAATAAATGAGGTATTCCAACATCCTGTGGCAATATCCCATATCCAAGGGTAAGTTGGACAAGCTGTGGGATCTGCATTGTTACGCAAAGTTAAGAAGATTGGGGGATGGGCTCAAATAGAGTGTATAACGTTCATGGTTGTTCTTATTCTGTTGTCAGATTCTCTCTAGATATTTATTATATTTACAACAAATAGAATCTTGCCACAAAAGATAGTTATTGAAGGCATAAAGATAATGTTTCCCAGAGATGGTGAGTCTATTGTTATTTATTATTTGCTCTCTCTCTCTCTCTCCCTCTCTCTTTCTCTCAAGGAATTTGGCAATGATTGGTAGATATCATTTCTCAAGAAATGTACATAGTATTTTCTTTTTCTGTTTCCTCCTTCCAAAGAACAAACTGAAGTTTGAGTTGATAATCAAAGAGTGTATTGAAGGAACCAAGCAGTTCTGGAATGGACAGTAATAGTTGTAAGGATGCACGGAGTACTGCAGTGAAGGACATTTTCAGAGTTTAAATTTTAGAAGATCCTGGAACTTACAAGAAAACTCCAATTATTTGACCTTTATTACACTTGTCTCAAATAGACAAGGCAATATTGAAGTCACTTTGTAAAGACTGAGTAATTTTAAAGAGTCTCATTTGTTTTCTTTTTAAATATTGGGGTGAGAATGAATGCTCTTCCTCACAGCTGTTGTGAGAGAAACTGGGAGGAAGGAAGGAGGATGCCTGGAGGTTTCCTGAGCTATGCTGATTTTAAAACTCAGTTCAAAATAAACAGTAATCATATGTAACTAAAAAAAAAGTTGGAATCTTTCCTGCATCTTTTGTAGAAGCCCCTCCTTGTTTGAAGAGAGTTCTTCTGCTCTCTTCAGAGGGGAAAAATGTGTTGATGGGGAGAAACCACTCACAAAATCATGACTGGGGGAAGGGTGACTAAACACGGCCTCAGTTCTGACTTCAGGAGGAAGAGAAGCACCATGATTAGGATACAGAAAACAATGAAATTATAAAACCTTACAAGATTGGATCACAGCCCTCTCTTTTCCAGATCTGATTGATGAAATGTTAGCCTAATACTCCAATAAAGAAGACCCCCAACAAGAGGAATTGATTCAGTGGTTGTAACAATGGGCTCTAACATAATAGTAATTGTGAGGATGGATACGTAAGATCCTGAGAAAGTTCTAAAATGAGTAAGTCTCTCTTCTCCTATCCAGGAGTGGCTTACCAACACTCCTCAGAATTCCTTTACATTACCTTTTTTGACACTACAAGTGAGTGGTCGGAAATAAGTCATCAAGGTAAAAAGTATGTGAGATTCAAACTGAATTTAGTGGTCTCATTATGCTCATTTGAATGAAGGTCCCAGTAAAGGGTGCTGCCAATGCTACGGATTGCCAGAAGAACAAACCAATCTGCCTTGAAAATGTACAGTCAGATGTTCTTTGGGCTCAAGGATGGCAAGACTTTGTCTCATGTACCTTGGACATGTTGAGAGGAGAGACAGTCCCTGGAAAAAGACAACATGGATGGAAAAGTTGCACAGCAACTCAATGAGGAAAACTCTTAAGAAGATGAATAGACACATGGGCTACAACAATTGACTCAGACTTAGCCACAATGTTCAGGATGATGCAGGACTTGGCAATATTTCAGTCTGTGAGCATAAGGTCACTGATTCAGACCTGACAGGAAAGCACTGTGTTAGTCTGGGTAGATTAGAGAAACAAGTCCACAGAAACTCATATGTATTTAAGAAAGAGTTTTACATAAGAGTTAAGTGTGCATTAAGAAAGCATCCCGACCCAGGCCAGTCCAAGCCCATAAATCCGGCATTCGCCCATATATCCAACACTGATCTACAAAGTCCTCCTCAAAATCACAAACCACATGCAATAATGCCAAATTCGGGATGAAAGTCAAATCAGTGAGTGTATAAGCATCTCAGCACTGGCAGGGATTTCCAGACCCAAGTCTGCATCTTGGTAGATCCATGTGGCTTCTCCTCAAGGATGTCTCCCAGGAAGTGAGCTTTGCTAGCTGAGACAAAGAACTAGCTAAGGCATCTGCACACTGGTCAGATCATCAGAGAACAAGAGACCAGAGAACAAGAAAGGCGAGGTTCACCAAGCCATTTATCTCTCCAACCTTTAGTTAATCCCACTTGATTATCGGCAAGGTTAGAACAATAAACTGCAACTATCACAAGCAACTATCAATCAACTAACAACAACTTGTGCAAACCTCGGTCTCAGAATTCAATCCCTAAGTTAAACTCGATTTAATAGCAGTTTATTATAAGTTAATGCAAGAATACAGAGTACAAGTTTCTTAATTTGCTGTCCGCAGTGTGTACTCCTGATGCTGCAACACATCACAGGACCTCACTGGGGCTTCATGCACTTCCTTTGTCTTGTTTCAAATTTGAAAATTTGTTAGAGTACATGATGTGTTGATGCACCAATGCGATTTCTCCTTTGAAATAAAAAATTAAGCCCGCTTCTATGTGAAGGACAGACGTTGCTAACTTTTTTAGCTGGGATGTGGATAGACCCCTATGAACAAGGAGAAAAATCTGAAAACCAAATCTCCATTTCAAGTTGACTTGCTCAAGAGCATCATCATCCTTAAGCACTGTTTATAAACACCCCTGGCCATGTTGCCCAGGAAGAGAGATTTTGATGAACAATGTCCTCCTGAGTTCTACTATTAAATAAATATTTGTTCTCTGTTTTACTTGGGGACAGACTGTCCAAATCACCTTGACTTCATAAACAAATTTAAATAGGATAATGCAGATCGTGCAATACTTTTGTTTGTGTGTTTGTTCAGATATACTCCCGTGGGCTCCCAACCAGTAAATCCTTATAAGAGCAGGCAGCCCCATCTTTCTACAAATAAATGATTGGTTGATGTGGACTGTCAGCCTTGTAGTTAGAAATATACATGTAAATCACTAAACAAACAAAACTCAGGAAATTAACTATGGGCATCACATGCTGTATATGGAAATTTAAACATGTCTCATATCCTTTGACTTGGTTCATTGGACAATGTGTGGAATTAACGGTTACACAGGAGTAATATGTTTGGGGGGTTCTAAATTCATGTTAATTGAGTCTGGAAATACCCCTCTTAATAACTTTCTCTATGAGTGACTTATTGGCCACATCACACACTGTGAGCCTCACCCTGCTTTTCCAGTGGCTGCCTCCATGCTGATGGTAAAAAATCCAGGAAACCTCTTTCCTGGTTGTATCCTAGCTTTCCGGCCCTCAGGATGGCCAGTGAGGATTGGGGAATAACATCCCAGGGGGACAGGTGTACTCAATGGGAGCAGGTTCAGTGTTTCCTTGGTCATATAACCTATTAAAAAAGACTTCTACCACAGAAGTCTGATCACTAGGACTCTGAGAACAGTGGAGTAGTAGGTCTGCACCAGACAGACATAAATAGAAGAAACAGGGGAAAGATAAATAAATAGAGACGTAGAAGTAAATTCTGGAGACTCTATGTCTTTAGCTGTGCTGGGGTACAATGAGGCACATCCTTGTACTCAAAACGTCATCATACATATGAGATACTGGTTATTCACATCATGACAGGGAGGTTTTGGAGAAATTGGGAGCTAATAACATGAGTACAATTAAGAAGAGAATGTGTATGGCATGCGAATTATATATCAATAAAACAGTTAAAACACAAAGTAAAAGCTCAAGCTATTACCTCTCCTCCATGCATAGTCTTTTGTAGGTGCATCAGTCAGATCCCAACTCACGGCAGAGCCATTTGACAGGGCAAAGCTGCCCCACAGGGTTTCTCAGGCTATTGTCTCTGCAGGAATGGATGGCTGGGTCTTTCTTCCATAGCTCTGCTTTAAGTTAGCTGCTGAAACTACTTAATGTAGTGCCATCAGGGCATCCTCCACACATACTCTGGCTTCCCATGACCCACTTCCCATGTAATAACTAGGACATTTGCTTGAAATAGAAAACTATTTTGTGTCAATAGTCAGTCTAAAATGTTCCAAGTACTCCCACTGTCTTTGGGAATGGTCCATCTTTCTGCAAGATGCAGACATAAGCCTTCCCTCTCCACCTCAGAATCAAAGATTCAGTCACAATGATCTCTATAAATTCCCTCAAAATTGCCAGGCTCTTGCCTACCTCATAATAGTCCTGAAAAGTCTTGGTGGCCTAGTGGATATGTGTTGTGCTACAAACTACAGGTCAGCAGTTCAAAATCATCTGCTGTTCTTCAGGAGAAAGATGAGGCTTTCTACTCTAGTAAATAGGCACAGTCTCAGACACCCACAGGGGTAGTTCTACCTTGCTTTTAGGGTCACTGTGAGTCAGCATTGAGTCTATGGCAGTGAGTTTGTTTGATTTTATTATTTTTCTCCTAACTGGAGTCCTTGGATGGAACAGTCAATGCACGTGGCTGATCAAGAGATTGCAGTTCCAATTCACAAGCAACCACACCTGGAAGAAAGTCCTGGCATCATACTTCAAAAATATAATGACCATTGAAAACCCAAGAAGAGTATCTTTCCACTGACACACGCAGGTCACTGAGATTGAGAACCCCCTGGATGGCAACTGGTTGTTTCACTTTTGGCTAACTAGCTTCTACTTAAGGAACCCTCATGGCATAATGTGTTATGTATTGGGCTGATAAACACAAGGTCACCAGTTCAATGCCACTAGCTGCTCTGTGGGAGACCAATGATACTATCTTTTGCCAGAAAGAATTTCATAGGTTCCCAAACTTATTTGGCCACCTGGCCCTTTACAGAAAAATAATAATTGCGCAGCACTTCTCTGGCAATTGAAAACATCTGTAGTATCGCCCGTAACCTGGGATAAAGTGTAGGTGTCTGCTGTTGCAATCTCCCTGCATCATTCCAGTGATCCCCACTTCAACTTCAGGGGAGTGCTTTTGCCCACTTTGGGAAACACTGACTTACAGGCTGGGGAAACACCAAGGGGAAGTTCTGTGTCCTAGAGGGTCCCGATGAGTCAGAATTGACTTGTTGGTAGTGGTGTGGTTTTAACTTCCACTCCTCCAGGTCTAAGCAGCAAGGATGGTTCATCTAGAGTCACACAGAAGACGAAATCTCAGCCTTGCTACTTACTGACTCTATGAACCCAGGAAAGTTCACCTAAGTGTCCTGTTATGATTAAAGGATTCCGTCCCTTTCAAGTTTTCCTAACATATGGCCAGTTCCCACAGGTTTCATTGTTCTTGTGAAATTCTGTCTTGGGAAAAGCATACAGGTTTTGACTTGTTTTATTGACAGTTCAGTTATAAAAAATAATTCCTTGCTAGTGTCCACAATGTTTTACCTCACATAAAAACAGAGGATAAAAAATGGCTCGGTGACCCTCACTATTCTAGTTCTCAGGTTTCTTGCTTTCTGGTGGTTGGACCAGGATGCAGCTGACTTAGCCAGTTCACTTCTTCAGCTGGCAAGGCTCACTTTCTGAAAGACATCCCTGAAGAGAAGCCACATGGACCTACCCCGATGCAGCCCTGGGTGCTGGGGCAGCCATGTGGAAACCCCTGCCAGTGCTGTGATACTTATATGCTCACTGATTTGGCTTTCCTCCTGCAGTCGGTGTTATTACATGTGTTTTGTGAGATGTAGGAGGACTTTGGACATATGGGCTAATGTTGGACTTGTTGGTATGGGCAGCACTGGGTTGAGATATTTTCTTGATGTGCACTTACCTTTTATATAAAACTCTCTTATACATGTTTCTGTGGATTTGTTTCTCTAATGTACCCAGAATAACACAATGATTGTTGTTGTTTATTTTTAATGGAATAATGCACTGCAGTCTGAAATTGCAGTGATAAGTGTTTCATTGTGTCCTGATACAGTCTCTGAAACATGGGAACACTGGCAAAATATTTCATTCTTGCCTCCGTGAGAGCTGTCTCCAGAGATTGTAACAGGAGAAGTCCTGTGTTTCCTGGATGTCTTACAAATAAGAAGGTGAATGACCTTGGTCTCTATTCAAACATAGATAAATGATCCAACAAAAGTAATTTTGCCAAAGAAGGGGCTTATGAAGCACTTTTTTTGGGGGGGGGGATTGGAGGAGAGTCTGAATATGAGACCATTTAGCCACCACAGTGGGCTTCTGAGGGAGGTAATGCTGTCTCCTGTTTGAATATTTGGGTGCATGTGATATGTTCTCTTTGCTTTTGTTGAAGATTGCGGTTGGGAGAACTGACTCATAGTGGAGTGGCTCTCAAGCCTGGTTACACAGTATAATCACTTATAACAGAGCTTTAAAAAAATCCAACGGGCCATACCACATTCCAAATCAATTAAACTTCTGAGGTGAGAGCTAGGTGATTCCTGAGAGAAGTTCATATGAAGAAGAACTAAGGTGTCCACTTGTGGGGAATTAATCACTGCAATCTCATGAATAGCAACAGAATTCTGTCATATATAGTGCCAAAAATAAGCCCTCAGGTCAGAACTCAACTCACTGCTAGTGAATCGATGTCAACTCTTAGTGACCCTATAGGACAGGATAGAAATGTCCCTCTGTGTTTCCCAGACTGTAACTCTTTATGGGAGTAGAACCCTGTCTTTCTCCCAAGGAACATGATGGTTTTGAAATGCTAATTAGTAGTTAGTACACCGATGCATAACCACTACACCACCAGGGCTCTTTCTAAGGATAGAAGGTACTCAAAATATGGTCAGGGAAGAGCTGTCAGCTCAAAGCAGAGTTGATCATAATGACGTGGGTGGAGTAAGTCCGTTGAGACCTTCATTTGTTGATAAAGGAAACAGCGACAATTATCTAATCATTGAAACTCAGAATTATGAAGTATTAATATAAAAAAACTAGAAGTCATAAAATATTACATGGAACACATAAAGATCAATAT
The DNA here is from genome assembly GCF_050624435.1 of Tenrec ecaudatus. Classification (NCBI taxonomy): domain Eukaryota; kingdom Metazoa; phylum Chordata; class Mammalia; order Afrosoricida; family Tenrecidae; genus Tenrec; species Tenrec ecaudatus. Next base: position 71,620,246 of record NC_134546.1, on the reverse strand, counting down.
GCTAGGTGTTAGTGGGCTGAAACGGACTGATATCTGCCTTTTTGAATCAGACAGCCAAACAGTTTGCAATGCTGGGAATGACACATACAATAGGAATCACATTAACCTTCCTGAAGAACGTTTCAATATCTACCTGATGTACAACGCTATTGTGATAAAATACTATCTATCTGCATACAAGAAAATCCAGTCAATACGGTTATTTAAATTGATGCACCAACCACTAAAGCTGATGATGAAGAAACTGATGAATGTTACCAGCACCTTCAGGCTGAAATTGATTAAACACACAATCTAAACGCATGGATAATTATTGGCAATTGGAATTCAAAAGTTGGAAACAAAGTGGAAGGAACAAGTAAAATTGGAAAATATGGTCTTGGTGATAGAAATAAAGCTGGAGATCACATGGTAGAAATTTACAAGACTAACAACTTCTTCATAGCAAATACTTTGTGGGCGTACAGAGGAATCAAATTGACTACATCTGTGGTGAAGAGAAGATGGAGAAGCTTAATGTCAGCAGCTAATATCAGTCCGGGAGCCAACTGTGGAACAGACCATCAATTGCTAGTAGCTAAGCTCAGATTCAAGCTGAAAAAAATTAAAACAAGCCCACAGGAGCCAAATACAACCTGGAGTTTATCTCACCTGAATATTAAGGTATTGGAGCATATTTGACTCACTAAACACTAATGACAAGACACCTGATGAGCCATGAGATATCACCGAGAACATGAAAAAAGCAAAAGGTCATTGAAGAGACAGGAAAGAAATGATCAAACTGGATGTCAGAAGAGACTCTGAAACTTGCTTTTAATCATGGAGCAGCTAAGGCACTTCATAAGAAATGATGTCAAAGAGCTGAACAGAAAATTTCAGAAAGCAGCCTGAGAAGTATTATAATGAAATGTGCAAAGGCCTAGAGTGAAAAAAACAAAATGGAAGAGCATGTTCACTATAACGTAAATTAACTTAAGAAAAAATACAAGCTTTGAGGTGCTCTATTGACATATTCTCTGGGGAAAATATTGAACGATACAGGAAGCATCAAGTGAAGATGGAAAGAATACACATTATTCTACCAAGAAGAACTAGTTGGCATTCCACCATTTCAAGAGGAAGGATATAAACAAGAACCAATAGTACTAATGGAAGATATTCTAGCTGCACTGACAGAATTAGCCAAAAACCAGTTGCCCAACATTGACTGAATTCAATCAAAAAGTTTCAACAAATTGATGAAGCACTGGCACCATCTGTGGAATGATGCTTTGGGATTCTGGGACCCTGCTGGAATAATGCTCTGAGAGATCCGTGGTCCCACCAGAACAATGCTATTTAGGGTTCTGACCACACCAGAAAGAGGCTCTGGGAGTTCGGGACCTGCCAGAAATATTTTCTGGTGTATCTAAGACCTCTCCAGAAAGATGCTCTCCCACCGAAGAGATGCTCTGGGGGACTGGGCTCCTCTGGAACCATCATCAATCAAGAGCATGTTTCTATGGGGTCCTGAAAACCTCCTTTCCCCAAGCACACTTCTTGCGATGTTCTCGCTCCACAACACCCCATCCGCCTACTCCCAGCATAGACTGGTGCCAACAAAAATTAAGAAAAATTATTGTTAGTAGGCATTGTGTTTGGCCCTAGAGAATCTTTATAATAAAAGACTTACTTGAAGCATAAACTCTACTGAGGAAAACAAACCATTTAGATTGTAATAAATGTGAATTTATAAATAACGTGCTATAGTGGAGCAGAGGAGTGAACTCTAATAAGATGTGAGAAGGCTAAACATTTAAACAGACCCGAGCGAAAAACGAGCCATGTAGAAAACTGATGTTTTCATAGATTGGAAGACTGATTATTATCGACAACTGACTTACAAATTCAACCTAATTCCTCTTAAGGTTTTAGTTTTTTTCAGAAAATGACAAGCTGATTCTAAAATTTCTATGGCCATGTCACGGTTTTAGTGTAGCCAAAATAATCTTGAGAAATAATAAAATATAGGTGGAGAATGCACATTGCCTGATATGAAAGCTTACGAAAAAGCTATAGTAATTAAGATAGTGTAGTCCTAACATAAAGGTAGACATATTGATGGAATATAATTGAGAGTCCAGAAATTCAACCTCATATACCTATAGTTAATTGATTTTAAAAGAGTGCCCAGAGAAGTCACTATGATTACGGCAAATGCTGTTGAAACTAGATATTCACAGGAAAAAGAATGGGTTTTGACTCCGACCTTGTACCATATGCAAACACTAACTCAAAATAGACCTTAAGACCTAAACGAAGGAGCCAAATGTATAAAACCCTTAATAGAAAACATACATAAATGTTTGTGACCTTGGATTAGGAAATGGTTTCTGAAGTTTCTTCCATTTTAAGCAATTATGATATCTTAAGCATAAGTAACCCCACAAAAATGTACTTAAGTTGAACTTCATCAAATTAAAATCCCTTATAATTGGAAATACACAATTAAGAATTTGAAAAAGGCAACCTTCATCAGTAAGTACTCGTGAGATATCTAATCATCTACTATTCAGAATATATAAAGTGTTATCAGTCAACAACTAAAAAACAATCGATTAAAAATTGGTCAAGAAGAGTCACTTATCTAAAGATATAAATATTTTTAACAAATTATACAACTCTAGATTGAGTCGAAAATTTCTGTAAATTGTTTGTTGATGAGAGCCAAAATAATATCTTGAGACTATCCGATCTGAACTTAGGGAACATTTCACCAGACTTAATGCAACGAACACTAATGACCTGGTGAGCTGGGAGTGGGGGAAAGGATGGGGGCATGGGATAACAGGAACAGTATATAGGAAGGAAGCAAAAGGTCATTAAAGACAAGAAATCAAGAAAAAAATCAAAGTGGATATCAGAAGAGACTTTGAAATTGCTCATAATTGTAGAGTAGCTAAGGGAAATGGAGAAAATGATGAAGTCAAAGAGCTGAACAGAAAATCTCAAAGGGCAGCTCAGGAAAACAAAGTATTAAAGAATTAATCATTTGGCAAATGAAAATGACAATGAAATGCAACTCACACATACAAGAAGGCTCTAATAAAACAAATAACAAAAATTGTCTAGGTTGTTACAGAATCAGTGTCCTCAGGCACTGAAAGATGGTACAGCCTCTTTGAGAAACAGTCTGGAAGTTCCTCAAAATACTAAACGTACCACCACGTGGTGGTTGTTAGATGCCATCCAATCAGTTCAGACTCGTAGCGACCCTGTATATAATAGAAAAACTGCATGGTCGTGCACCGTCCTCACAATTACTATTATGTTAGAGTCCATTGTTACAGCCACTGAATCAATTCCTCTTGTTGGGGGTCTTCTTTATTTGTTATCCTTCTACCAAGTACGATGTCCTTCTCCAAGGACTAATAACATATCCTTTTGATAACATGTTCAAAGTATGAGAGAAGTATTGGCATCATCGCCTGCAAGAGCCATTCAGCTGTACTTCCTCCAAAACACGTTAATTCATCTGGCACTCTATTGTGATTTCAATATTCCTTACCAACATCTAGTTCAGATGCACCATTTCTTCTCAGGTCTCCCTTATTCATTGTTCATTTTAAACATGCATCTGAGGCCATTGGAAATACAACAGCTAGGTTAAGGAGCATGGTTGTCTTCAAAGTAGTGTCTCTCCACTTTCAATACTTTAACAAGATCATTTGCGACACAATTTCAGGCAGCAGTGTTCAGGCAGCAGATAAATGCAATGTCATTCCTCTTCAATTCTTATTTCCTAGCATAGTAAACCATACGATCCTGATTAATGGATGTTTCAATAGTTCCTTCTCAGTTTGAGTTATGTCATATTACTCAAGGAAGGTCACCAAAAGACTTGCTTCATCTAGATCAGTGGTTCTCAAACTTCATGATGCCATGATCCTTTAATAGTTTCTCATGTTGTGGTGACCCCCCGAATCATAAAATGATTTTCATTGCTATTTCATGACTGTAATTTTGCTAGTTATGAATCAGGAGACCCCTGTGAAAGGGTCGTTTGACCCCCAAGGGGTCATGACACACAGGTTGAGAACTGCTGACTAGATTATTATGGTCAGCTCTACTTGGAGATAATATTGGAAGTGACCTGTCACAAGAATAAACCAAATCTGTCTTGGAGGAAGAACAACCAGAGTGCTCCAAAGACGTGAGGATGGTAAGACGTAAGACTCACGCATTTAGACATGTCGTCAGGAGAGACCAGTTTCTGGAAAAGAATATCACACTAAGTAAAATAGGGGATCACTGAAAAAGAGGAAGATCCTGAATAACATTGGCTGTCACATGGGCTCACACACAATTGTAGGGATGGCCCGGAACTGACCAGTGTTTTGTATGTAGGGTGACTATGAGTTGGAGCCAACTTAAGGATGTCTGAGAAGCTATCTTTTGAGGAGGCAACTCTTCCCTAATTCTTGAGTGTCTTCCTCTCTGAGGGACCATCTACTGGCACTGTATCAAATGATGCTCTGCTGCTATTCGTCTTGTTTTCAGTAGCTAATGTTTCAGAGGTGGTTAGCCTCTCAACCTTAGTCTGTGTGAGTCTGAAAACTCTGAGTCCTGACTACCATGGGTGGTATTTGACAAAGCAACTGGCATAGCTTCCAGCATGACACAAACCACCACAATCTGACCAACTGACAGATGAACAGTGACATCCACTCTGATCGTGTATAGACCCAAAAGACTTGAAAGCAGATCCTCAAAGAGGGACGGGCATACCATTGTTCATTGCAGGAATGTCAGCAATAACCAAACAGCTCCAATAAGATAAATGTTCGTCAAGAGATGAACATACAAACAAAATGTAAATACAAGTACTGCTGTGCCAGTAGAAGAAATGAAATCTGGATACAGTAAGGGCAGAGCTTGAAGACATGCTGAATGGAACAAGCCAATCACAAAAGGAGAGATATTGTATGACTTCATGTATGTAAAAAGACAAGAAAAAGCAAATGTATAGATATCAAAATTATTAATAATTACTACGGTCAGGATAGAGAAAGTGGCGGGTATGGTTGATTGAAAAACTTCATGGAACATGGAATGGTACCCTTAAAACAGATTCTTGTAATTGCTGACAATAAGGTTAAAACCTGGAAAATAAACAGGCAAAAGCTGGGTGATAGATATGCAAGAGGGCTTCAAAAGCTTGTGAGAAACTTTCATTATTTTCTATTTTATTTGCATCACTGGGGCTATTTCTTGCTGCTGATTTGTTTGCTGGCCTGCTCTGGCACCCGCAAGACCAGGACCAGGGCCTTCCTGAAAGCTGGAATAACATGGTCCACTGGGGAGAGCAGTGTTTCCCAGGCCCCATACTCACTCAAAGCAGAGCTGCCTACACCTGTAGTTGCCAGGAGCCAGCAGAGCACCCTGTCTTCCCAGCCCCCAAGCTCCCCTTCCTTGCAGCCAGCCCCACCTTGCAGTTGAGGTCATTGGAAAGCATGGCTACAGTAGCTTCTTCTTTGGTCTCAATTTTTTCCAGGTTGTAGTCCAGCTGCTTGGTCACCTTGGGAGAGCTTGCTGCGACACGGAGGGAAAAGACCCAGCCAGGCAACTTAGCAAGTTATTCCTGGGGCCCTTCCTCAGGTAAGCAACGCAAATGTCTGCATAAAATGCCCACGTCCTGCCTCCTGATCCACATCCACGAGGTCCCCAAGCTTACTCCATCCTCTTCCCTACCCTAAACCTGCACCCTCGTTCACATGTATGACATCATCTATTCTGATGCCCATATTACAAAGCAGCATTAGCTTTATCCTTTCACCTTATATGCTACCAAGTCCTGCCAGCCACCTCCACCCCCATCTTCCCCCAACCTAAAATGGCCCTGACATACATCTCCCATCAGCTCCCACTACAATCCCTATGCCACATCCACATTCTTGAGCTATCCCAACAACCTCCCCACAGCTCTCCCTACATCTACACCTGCACCCTTTCTCCAAGTACCTGCACCAGGCTCCACGCTGAAGCCCCAGTGATATACCTAATATTGCCATGAGCATGTCACTGCTCCACTCAACTCCCTCCAAAGGTTCCCTGCCCTCATCAGGAAGCCTGATATGAGTTCTACGAGGCCAGTTAGCACCAGGACCTGGCTGGCCTGTGTCCAGCTCCTTCTTCTTGTCCTTTCAAATGCCTGTGTCCCTGAGGTATTTGAAAGGGAGGACAGGCCCAAGCAATTTTCCTGGACTTTCATCCTCAGCTGTAAGTGTCCCATGGCCTCATTTCCACTCGGTCCAGCATCATTAGGATGTGTGTGCATGCCTCTGCAGCACGGATCACAGCAGCAGCCACTGACTGACTGCCAGACCTGCACTGAGTGGCTTAACCCACAAACATCTGGCCCACTTTAGAGATGAACCACTAGGAGCTCAGTGAGGCTCAAGGACTTTCCCAAGGAAATCAGCTAATGAATAGAAGCACTAGAATTTGATCTGAATCTGACTCTAGGGCCTATCAGCCTACACAGACATGTTGGAAGGCTTTGTCTCTACACAGGAGCTGGCATCTACAAAGTACAGTGTGAACCTTCATGGAATGAACAAGAGCAGATCTCTGCACTTGAATCACCCTCCAAATTCAGGCAGGGACTGGAACAGAACTTCCCCTTAGTGAGATATCAAAGTTTATTGGTGGTTAATAGGGTCAGTATGCAGAAAGTGGGGAGTGGAAGGTAAGGGTGATGGGAAAACTACAAGGATCATGGAATGTTAGCTTTCAAACTGGTTTTTATAATTGCTGTCAATAAGGCTTAAACCTGTAAATACTGAACAGGCAAAAGTTGTGAGATAGATAGAAGGGGGCTTCAAAAAGTTTGTGGGAAACTTCCATTATTTTCAGATTTGTTTGGAGTCATCACTGGGACTTTTTCTTGCTTCTGGTTTCTTTGCTGGTCTGCTTTGCTGGTTTGCTGCTTTGCTGAAGCCCCAGTAATATACCTCATGCTGCCATGACCATGTAACTGCTCCGCTCAACTCCCTCCAAAGGTTCCCTGCCTTCATCAGGAAGCTGGATGAGTTCTGGGAGGCCGGTTAGCACCAGGACCTGGCGGACCTGTGCCCAGCTCCTTCTCCTTCTCCTTTCAAATGCCTGTGCCCCTGAGGAATTTGGAAGGGAGGACAGGCCCCAGCAATGTTCCTGGACCTTCATCCTCAGCTGTCAGTGTCCAAAACCTTCATTTCCGCTCAGCCGAGCTTCATTAGGATGTGTGTGCATGCCTCTGGGCGGCACAGATCACAGCAGCAGCCACTGAACCTTCATGGAATCAACAAGAGCAGGTCTATGCACATGAATCGCATTCCACAATCAGGCAGGGACTGGAACAGAACTTCCCCCTGGCTAGGGGGCTATAGGAAGTCCCATGTGGCCTGGGGATGAGCTTTCCTAGAACCACTAGATTGGGAGGTGGAGAATTAAGACTACAGTAGACATCAGGTGTCCTGGTGTCTGGTGGGTTGCATGCTGGGCTTCTAATCACAAAGCCATCAGCTGGAAACCACTGGCTGGAAAAAGATGAGGCTTTCTAATCCATTGAAGAGTTACAGTCTGAGAAACCCCTACAGGCAGTTCTACCCCGTCCATAGGGTCGCTGGGTCAGAATCACTGGCAGTGAGTTTTCAGGGGAGTACTGCCTCTTGTCATGCCAGCACGTTTTCAACGAATGGCGTGGAACACCAGGCCAACCCCTCAGTCTCTCGCTGGCAGAGCCACACCTCACCTGGATGATCTCCTTGAGCAACTCTACGGCCTCCTTCAGCTCCCAGATCTGGGTCATGGCTTCCTTAAAGCTGGAACTTTTCCTAAAATAGCTTATTCAAAACCAAAACAACAAGAATCCCCAAACGAAGCAACATACGCTGGGAAATCATTAGAATAAGGATAAAATGACTCGTAGACAGTTAAAATGGAGTCCGCATACATCTAAACATAGGGCAAGCTACTAGAAACTTCTTCAGAGGTAACAGAAACAAAAATTTCCCTCTGGGCAACAAGCAGGAGCAGCTCCCACACTCCCCCACACTAACACATTTACAGAAATAATGGATCCAGTTCAATTGCCTGGATGTCTTTTACTGGCTACTTTCTCTGCATGAAAAGCAATTCATTATTGATGGCAATTTTCTCCTGTCCTCTTAAAGAAACCTTCTCTCCAGCTGTCTGTCCTCCACTAAGAAGCTTTCCTCCAGCTTCTTTCTACTGTTAAATACAAACAAACAGGCTTTTGTAAAAATTAAAGAAGCAACATGCAAAAAATTTTAAGAGTGTATGTGGGACCGGGGGATCTTCCGTACTTGAGGGGTCTTGCCCTTCTTTGGAGACTTATATGCTTTCCTAAAGAAAGACTGGCCCTCTCTTTGGTTGAGTTCCTGCTCACTGAACCCCCATCTTTGTACAGTTGGGCCTGTCTCTTTCTCCTTTTACTTGCCATCTGCCATACTGTTTACTGATAGCCACCAACCTGGGTCACCTCCCTTGAGGTCCCAGTCCTGGACTTACCCCAGCAACCTAGGAATGCCAATCATGCTCATTGCGCGGTGGGTGCACTGGAATATCACTTTAACACCCTCAAGGGTGAGCGCGCTCCCTGCCCTTCAGGCTGTCAAGCATGAGCCAGGGAGTTTCCAGACCGGGTTCACCCCTCCCTCTCCCCTTCCCCACTCCTGGAGAAGACACCGCACAGGGGACAAGACTAGGCAAACCTAAGGAGGTAGCCATAAAACGTTTTGTGCTCCAGCTGCAGTCACTCGCGTCCTGAATAGCATTCACTTCATGGAGAGAGAAGCAACAGACCGGCGGCTCACCTGTCAGCTGAAGACGTTCTAGGAGTCTCAGGGAGGAGGCACCGCTGTGTGAAAGGAAACAATGAGGGGGGGAGACACGCAAAATTCCCGCAATGAATCAGGAACACCGACGCCCAAAGCCCCAGTATGGGATCCTCCTTTCTCCAACACGAATTCTGCCCTGGAACCCCAACCAATCCCAAAACTGTGGGATGGAACCAGCCCCTGGGACACCCTCCCACATCTCACCACGCGGGGCGGGGGGCGGGGGGGGGAGAAGGACGCTTGCACCCCAGCCAGGCTGCTGTGTGCACCAGGGTACCCCCAACCGGTCACCAGGCGACCCCTCACCTTGGCGTGCCTACTACACAGTGCTCAGGCTGCTGGCGCTTCTCTGGCACCACGCCCCAGGCACAGCAAGTAGGAACCGCGATATGACCTGCACATCCGGCTAGGACACCGCCACTTCCGGCCCGTCTCAGCGTGCCCCAGAATGGGAGGAGAATAGTCATGGGTGTGATCCGGAAACACGTAAGTGAAAAAACAGGCAGGAGTTATGACTTCATTAAGCTGCATAAACATTCAGGAAAATAAGAATCTTACTTGATATGGCAGAGATTAATATGAAATAATTCCCACCAACATTCTTTGAAAGTTTGTTCTTCATTACACTGACCAAACAGGAAAGGATTGTGATGAATTGGAAATAATAAATGTGTAGGTCTTAGTGGGAAAAAACACGCAAACACCCAGATTCTTATCCTGACAAACGGTTAGATTGTTATCAGATGTATGATCAAAGTCACATACCTCATAGACAGCACTGAGTGAGCTAAAGACACCAACTTCCCTATGTGAAAATGAATATCCACATGGTAAAAGGTGTGCTCAAGGCCACATAAAAGAATAAGCAATATACTTCTACCATAGCAACACAATTTTAATGTTATACGAAACAAACTGAATATTTTCTTTTTTTTCTTTTTAAACATTTCATTAGGGACTCATAAAACTCATCACAATCCATACATACCTCAATTGTGTAAAGCACATCTGTACATTCTTTGCCCTCATCATTTTCAAAGCATTTGCTCCACTTAAGCCCTTTGCATCAGGTTTTTTTTTTGCGCCTCCCTCTCTGCTTCCTCCTCCCTCATGAGCCTTTGATAATTTATAAATTATCATTTTGTCATATCTTGCCCTGTCCGACGTCTCCCTTCATCCCCTTTTCTGTGTCCAAACTGAATATTTTCTTCATCTCTTGGATACCGAAATACACTTTAACTTCCATGTGGTGATTATGCATGTCTGAGACTGAGAAAATAAACCCGTCTAGTTTTGGACTGATGTTTATAAGGACACTACCTGTTATGGTAAAGATGAAACAGTATGTTCTATAAAATGGGAAAAAAAACAAAAGCCTAAGGAGCTTTTACTCTGCTATCTATGGTTCTATGAGTCTAGAATTCATATGACAGGCCTGACTTTATTGTTCTTTTAAATGTATGTTCTTATTCATATACGTAAAACCTTAGTGTGTTTGTGTATTTGAAAACTGAAGGTAAATACAATAGTAACGTCACATTAAAACTGGTGCTTGGTAAAGTAGAGGGACAGCAAACAAGAAGAAAATTTTTTAGAGTGACAAAGGCTGAAACAACGGGCTCAAATATACGAAAAATTATGAAGATGGTATAGGACAGGCCAGTGTTTGTTCCTTTGGTGCACAGGGTAAGTATAATTTAGAACTCACTTAATGACACCAAACAATTACAACTTCCATTCTACACTGGCTCTGAGTACAACACGTACTAAAATGTTAGAGTATATTTTTAAATACGCATTAATGTAATAATCATTCAGAACAGTTGTTGGAAACATATAATCATGGTTTTAAAATATATAACTGCAAGATTAATCAAGAGTTAAGGACAATATTGAACAACTGCACATTTGCATGAGATTTTATTTTTTATTTTAATGCATGAGAAACTTTAATACACAATTTTACAACTGAAGAGAATGTGGGGTAAACGCATTTAAAAATACACTCTACAATGGGATATACTATACTGGTGTTTTAACAACACAGTAACAAATTTGATGATTTCATGACTCTAATTAATTGAGGAGAATGATTACATCATACACCCTAACAGTTTATGTACAGATTTGTGGAAATGGGATGGATTGAATTACAGAGCACCTATCCCTGCCTTTGAGTTCATATTTCACCTTGACTGAGTGGGATTATTACCAAAGAGGCAAGGATGTTTCAACATTAGAAAAAATATTAATGTAACCGACTATATAAACAGGAGAAAAATAAGAACGCTCTGATCATGTTAATAGGTGCAGAAAAGATATATGACAATATCCAACACCCATTCTTGAAAAAATACTCAATAATATGGAAATGGAAGGGAGAGACCTCAACACAACAAATGTATTAAAGGAAACACTGTTGGTGAAAGATGACTGGAACTTGCTGGAAATAAGACACTTATGCACACAGAAAAGTTTCATCAAAAGAGTAATACAGAACCCCCAGATTGGGGGGAATATGTCTTTAGCAATGAGGAAATGGAGACAGAGGGGGAGGGGAAGAGGAGGAGAAGAAGACAAGTGTGGCATTTTCAGGAATCTCTTATCTAGATGCTCACCTGAGCATGCACCTGGGAAAAGGAGACTGGAATCTGGGTGGTCTAGCATAGGGAGCAGAGCCTTTTGTGAAGGGTCTTTCCGATGTGGCTCTTGAGTCTACAAGGCTTAGGCCTCTTCTTTGACTTGCATGATTGGAAGAGTTCATGTGAAAGTCATATGGTGCCAGGAGAGACATGGTCAAGTGGAGCAGATGGCATCAGGTGCTGTCAGGTATGTCTCTGTAGTACATGCAATGGGAGTGTCTCCTGGGGATATTCCCAGTTGGGATGCCTGCTCTCTACCCACCACGTTCTGTCAGCTTGTCTTTCTGTCATGGCTTGTGTGTTGTTTTGTTTCAAATGCAGGCAGGGTCACCCAAAATGAACAGGTTTCAGCAGGGCTTCCAGACTATGAAACTAAGAAGGGAAGGGAGACTCCGGATAGGGCAAGATATGACAAAATAACAATCTATAAATTATCTAGGGCTCATGAGGGAGGGGGAAGCGGGGAGGGAGGGGAAAAAAAGAGGACGCGATGCAAAGGGCTTAAGTGGAGGGCAAATGCTTTGAAAATGATTAGGGCAAAGAATGTTCGGATGTGCTTTATACAATTGATGTATGTATATGTATGGATTGTGATAAGAGTTGTATGAGCCCCTAATAAAATGTAAAAAATAAAAGGAAAAAAAAGAAAATGATTATGGCAAAGAATATACAGATGTGCTTTATACAATTGATGTATATATATGTATGGATTGTGATAAGAGTTGTATGAGCCCCTAATAAAATGTTTTAAAAAAAAAGAATGAATCAGTTGCCACTCCAGGTGCTGAAGCTCACCTCTCGGCCCCTCCCTCCCCATCTCTGCCAGGTCACACCCCTTAGGACAGACTCTACCCCACCCCCTACCTAGGTCCTGTTGTACCTACTTCCTCTGACTGAAAAGGTTCACAGTGAGCTTCCCACAAGTGTAGGTGAGTCTCTATGTTTCTATGTGGATTCCATGGGCGGAGTCCCCTGCAGGGTGACTTCCCCAGCGGTGTCTTGCTTCTTGAGGACGTTACAATACCCGTACCCTGTCAGCCCCAGTTCCAGGACGCCACGATCCCTGGGACATTTCCATTTAAATCCTTTCTGAGCTGGGTACAGGCCTCAGAACATTCACGCATGGGAATACTCTGCCTCCTTTATCCTGCCCAGAACCCCTCATGGACCCTCACCCCTCAAGCCAGAAAGGCCCGATTGAAGGTAGGTTCTTGTCAGGTGTCCGCTCCCTCCATGTCAGGTGTCAGGCATGAGAGTAAGGGACCCCAGAGTGACCTTTACCGAAAGGAGAGGCCAGCCTTGCAGTCATCAGGCCACCCCACTGATGATTGCGGTCTGTATTAGAGCTAAACTTCCCTGCACCTTGCTTTGCAAAAGGGCACCATAGCAGTCACAGCCCCAAACACGGGCACAGGTTAAGTCCTCGCATAGAGTAAACCTCCACTAAGTGCGTTCTGCTCAGGAACCACAGCTGTAGGTAATCTGGCCCTCAGGCAGAGGGCTTTAAAGAGTGGATTATTTTAACCTCTCCAGGCAGCCCAGGGAGGGGCAGTCTCTCTTGGAGGTTTGCCTGCATGTGTATCATTGATGGAGGTCACCAAACAGTATAGGAGGGTCTCCTAGACAGGAACCATGTCCTATCAGCCTTTCCCTGACTGCATTGGTCAGGAGGCCCTGGATCCATCTTGTAAGCCCACTATCTAAGGATGGAAGTGCCTGTCATTGTGATGTATTCATTGATCACCAATCATGCTTTTGTGGAAGTTTCCTTTGCCCTGCCCCACCCCCACAACCTCTTTAATTCATATCTCAATTGTGAACCTGGCAAGCCATTTCCACCTCCTGTTGGTGGCTTCCCTCATCCAGATAGATGATTTGTTTGTGTCTTTACTTTGTCTTTGTCTCTTAAGATTTAATAAATATTCTCTTTAAACTATATTTAAAATGGGGTCTCCTTTTTACTCTAAAACATCTGTACTATGTGTGCTTCCTGAATCATTTCTGCCCATCGGAAACTAGATTGTGCTCAGTTTTTGAGTGCAAAAGGGATTCCAATCTCAAATAAAATTTAAGGAGAACATTTATTAATGATCAGAAATAATTCAGTGGAGGATTTAATCTATGGGGATACCCTTCAAATGGACTTTAGGCATGCACTGCCTTCCACAGCCCTTTACTAACTGGGGTGCTAAGATTTTAAACTCTAATACAGCTCCTGGGTTTTGTCTCTTCTGATGCTGTACCTTTCCACTTGGAGTGTGAAGAGCACCTCAGCTCAGAGATTGGTTGTGTTAATGGCTCATCTCTCTTTATCACTGCGCTCTTCCACCAGTGCCAACACCCCCTTATCTTCCCTTGTGACTCGTAGAGCATTACTGGCCCAGATTTAATGTCCACCCATTTTATTAATAGGGAACTTTGGTTTCCTTTATCATTCTTTTGATTTGCAGAATCCAGAAAATATTTTATTTGTTTTCAGGTCCTTTTGTGTATCAATCTGGAGAAAGAATAGCTTTTCTTCAACTGTAAAAAGTTTCGGTTTTGAAAATACAGAGGGCAATTCTACACTGCCCTATAAAGTCAATATGAGTCAGAATTGACTCGATGGCAGTGAGTTTTGGTTTTGTGCATTAATATTATCTTTTAGTGACTCATGCCTTCAAGGTAAACACTTTTTTGGTTGTTTTGAGTTATTTTCACAGTGACAGAGTATTTAAAGTGTTCATTTATCAGTTATCCTAGTGGATACAGAAATGTTTCATAGAACCCAATTCTAATTATGTAAATTTATTTAATCCTTTTGATTTATTTATTTCATTTGTTAACTGTTTCATCTTCAATTTGTTTGATTTGACTGTGTAAGAGCTGTGTCCTACTAAGGTTAGCTCCTCATTTTAAAAAATTGGGTCACAGTTATTCCTAATACAAGGTAATATTCAGATATATAATTCTTATATTTAGTAAGATGTCATCTTATTTAAAATAAAGTTACCATTTTCTATCTCCCACTGCATAGGAATACTTAATTGTTCTAACCCTTTATCGAAGTATACTTGATAAAGTCTTGTTTTATTCACTGCTTTATTGTTCTCAGGTGCACTCTGTTTGTTATGCCATAGGACCTTATAATCTTCCTTGTGGTTTCTAGGCTATAATTAATATGTGACCAAATTGCCACATCGTGGGATACAACTGCTTACATTTCATGGAGCTGCCATACATTTACTGTAGCAGTAGGACTTCTTCACTAACTTATTTAGATAGGCCAAATTCTCAGGAGGCTTACATGTTTTTCACTATGGGCACGGTGGTTCTTAATGAAAATTATTTTTGCGTTTCTGATTTAGTCATATTTTCAACATAAAACTAATGTGCATGCATAGACATGAGTATGCTTTCATCATGTTTAGTTTTCCCTTTGGTTAGGTGCCATGCCATGTTAATTCCATCTCATGGCAACTTCATGTGTTATAAAGCACAATTCCATTGCGTTACTGGAGTATCATTTGTGGAAACAGATCTCCAGTCCTGTTTTCCACAGTAATGCAGGTTGAATTTAACCCATCAACCCTCAGTGGAATAGTCTAGTTCAAGCTGTTTGTGCCACCTACAAGCCTTCATTGTCCTTAACCCCCAAAAGCAAACTCACTGCCACAACGTCAATTCTCACTCATAGTGTTCCTATGTAGGTGTCTGAGATTCAAAATCTATACAGGAACCACCAGCTTCGTTTTCTTTTACAGATCTGCTGGTGGAGTTGAACTGCCATCTTTGAGGGTAGCAAATGAGGCCAGGATCCTCCCCCACCCCTAGAAATTAACCCGGCCAAACAGATTCCATCAAACCCACACCAACTCCTGCAGACTCCATGTGTGTCATTGCACAGGGATGTTGCAGAGGGGTTTCAGTGACTGGTTTCTCAAAGTGCATCACCCAGGATTTCTTCCCGGAGACTCTGAATCTCTCCATGAACAACTATCCATGGTAACCATTATAATGCTCAGGGACATCAAAAATTAAGCCAGGCATACATGCATGCATGTACACACATGTCAGAACCTATGGAACCTGGCATTCTTTCAAAAAAGGAAAACTCAAAACTATACAATGAGATTGAATTTTTAACTATAACATGAGAATCCACCTTTTTGAATATGCAAAATTTGCAGGACTCAGAAAAATTAAGCCATTCTCTTAATTTTCAGCTCTCATAATTTCTATTTTAATCATACAGATATACTGTATCCTAACTGGTCTCTTTACCATAGCTAAAGAATACAATTAATATCAACTTAAATAGATCTTCAAGAGAGACACTCTATGTAAATTTCTTAATAGTCTCTCTGAGTTTTCATGGAAGATAAACAGGTTTCTTAAAGATTTTTAAGATATATAATTGAGGAATTATAAAATATTTATTACATTATTCTATTTAACATAATAATACTTCAGTCTTTTGCATTATCTATTAGGAATAGATATGCAGAGGCTTCAAAAGGATCATGTATAAATTCCATTATCTTTATTCCATTTTTCCATGATCTTTTTGAAACCCACGTATGCATTCATGGCATGAAAGATTGACTACCAATGAGCTCCTTGTATTTAAATTAGATAATAATTTGATAAATAGCCATCATTTGGCCCACCATTTGATTCTGTATGGTGACCATTGTGGTTTCAGAGTAAATCTATACTCCGTAAGACTTTTAATGGATAACTTCTGAAGGTATTTTCTCCTGGAACAAATTCTTTTGGTCTCTTAGTTAATTCCATCACATCCTTCAAATCACAGTTTTCAATGAATTCAATTAATTAGACTATTTAGGGCCTAGGGTGAAAACCACCACTAAACGGAATGACCCCATAGGCAGGAACATAGATGGTTTCACAGTAGAAATCAACTGAGAACGTACTTACCTATGTGTACCTTCCCCTGTTTTGAGGACCGATGTTTGCTCTGGTTCTAACTAAATTAATTAGAGACATTGAAAACAATACCTTTCTTATTGTTAGCTACCATCTAGTTTTCTCCAGTTTATAAGAACACAATGCACCCATGGGGATGTAGTGGGTTATGTGTTGGATTGCTAATCACACGTTCAGCAATTCAAAACCATTAACTGGTTGCAGTTTCAGAAACACACAGGGCCTTTTGTACTCTGCCCTGTAGAGACTTTATATGTCAGAATTGACTCAATGACAGCTCACTGTTTTTTAATAGGCAACAGAACAAAACCATGCCCTGTGACCTCAGTATTCTGAGTTCAATATGGTCACCTTTTTTCTTGGGGATTGTAATGGTGACTTTGGGCTCTTCACATATTGGTCATAAACCTGAAAGTCCTCATTTGCATTTCTTCTAACTATGCCTCTTTTGTTTTACTTTTTTGCTAGTGTTTCTTCATGATCCATTTATTTTTCCAGTTTGGGAATTTCCATGTATACTTATTGCTAATGAGCATTTCATTTCATATATAAAATATTCATATATAAACATGTATAAACCACTTTATTTTGCCAACTTCCATGAATCAGACGCAAATGCCTTAAAAGTTTATTGAAAATGTGCTTGTGATTCCTGGTTTTGCCTGTCTACCTACCTTAGTTCCATACATTTAGATAAAGTCTGAAAGAGCAGACAGTTCCACATATATAATTAGCAATGTGAATTTCTTGACGGCTTAGATTTGGGTTCAATTTAGGGTTATAGAGTGCTAGAGACAGAGTCTGTGTGAGATTGGAATCTAGGTCCTGGGATTGATGTTCCTGGTTGAAGAACAAGAGTCAATGGATAGAAACAGAACATAAGTGTCATGAGTCAAGAGTCAGATGTTGGTGAACAGATTAAAGGGCTTTGTGTTTAGAATGTGTCGTGCCTGCCAGCTTATGTTTGGCGTTGCTTAGAGGATTGTAGAGGATTATGTGTTATGGTATAAAGATATCGAGTTAGGGTTTAAACAGTATAGTTTTGGAAAGTGGTTTCTGGTATTGAGACATTGTGTCATAAAGTTAGGATTAAGGTTGTAGAATATATTCAAAGTTGTGTTCCTGATTCAAACAATTGGGATGAATAAATTAGGTTAGTTTGAGCGTGGATGGCAGGGGTCTTCTAGCATTTTATGCAAGGGGCCAGTTCACTGTCCCTCGGGCCGTTGGAGGGGCAAACAGTAGTTTAAAAAAAAACTATGAACAAATTCATATGCACACTGGACAGGTCTGCCGCTAAGCAGGACAGACAGAGGTGACAAAAATAACTGGTGGGTCTGACAAATATCCTCGGCAGGCCGCATGTGGCCCGCGTGCTGTGGTTTGAGGACCCCTGGTGTACGGTGTTAGGATTTCTTAAGGGAATCCTAATTTTTCCCCCAGTTGGCTGTGGGTATCAGGGAATGCTCAGGGTGCTAATAGACATTGTGGATGTAAAGAGCTTTTCAGGTGGTTAGGGGTTCAGTGTTTTAGGATATTAACAGTATGCTGTAAGGGTGCTCAGAGTGTTAAGGTGTAAGGGTTAATGGTTTGGGAGTTGTTGATTAGCAATTAATAGTTAGTGGGTTAAGTTTCAAAAGTTATTTTTGCGTGTTGAAATGCAGCATACAATGTTTTTATATTTATTACCTACTTATGGCATATTTTGAATACTTTATGAATATGAAAATTAATTTATGATTAGATGAAATTTTATTTCATTTTGGAAGCCTCTTTTCTTCCTTAAAATAATCTTATTTTGATTGCTCTAATTAGAACATACAGTCAATGTTTAATATCAGTAGTGAAAGTGAACATTTATGTTTGTTCTTTTTCTGAGGTGGGGTGATGTTTTTCTCTTTCCTCCTACATTTTGACTTTTTAAAAATAGGAATGTGTATTAGCATATTCACATATTGAACTATATTGTTTCATGTTAGATTTGCAGAGGTGTTTTTTTAACATGAAAAAAGCCTTTGACTTTGTTTAGTATGTTTCATGTGTCTATTTAGAGAGCTAATCCTTTTTTTGCATTAATTGCTATATTACAGTGCTTATTTTTTTATGTTAAATCAACTCTGGGGAAGATTCCAATTAATCATGGTATATAATTATTTCAGTATGTTGTTTGACTCAGTTCCCAATATTTTCAAGCAGTTTTTCATGTAGATCCATTGTAAATATTGGTCTACACTTTTATTGAAGTATCATTATCTGACCTTGTTAACAGTTTATTACTGGTCTCATAGAAAATGTTAGTAAGTGTACTTTCACAACTATTGTTATGTTTTCACCCAATAACTTGAACATAAGGAAAAAAGTGTCTATTCATACTGTGTGAATCCTCTGGTCTTTAATCTGTTTTAGAGTTAGCCTTGAGGTTTCTCATGGATTTTAATTTTGATTCAGTTGATTCTGGACCCTCTGAGCATCTTGAAACCCACTCAACTCATAGATCACTTGTTCTGGAGGGATCCTCAGGTCTGCCAGCTGACCCCTCAGTGTAGAGCAGTGTTTCACAAAATTCCTAATGCTGTGACCCTTTAATACAGTTCCTCGTGTTGTGGTGACCCCCCAACCATAAAATTATTTTTGTTGCTACGTCATAACTGTATTTTTGCTACTGTTATGAATCATAATGTAAATATCTGATATTCAGGATGTATTTCCATTGTTCCAAATTGAACATGATTAAAGCTTAGTGATTAATCACAAAACAACATGTAATTATATATTGTGAAGTAATTCTTCGAATTATAAATAAATGAAAATTTGTCTTGAAGCCTGGTGTAACATGGGTAACAGTCTTCACGCCAGGGACTCATGTGTGTGTATCTGCATGTTGGCAGACCTGCCTGGAGATGGATCTTAGGCGTCCCTGTGAATGGGTCGTTCAACCCCAAAAGGGGTTGTGAACAACAGGTGGAGAACAACTTGCGTAGAGGGATAAATGATTTATAGTACTCTTGATGGACAAATAGTCACTCACACCTGAGTGACTGTGTGCTACCCTCATACTTGGGCCCACGAAGGGAAATACTCTGCCATAAGACATGCTGGGTGGTTCGTAGAGAAGTTCTTTCAGCCCACCTTCAGGAAAATTGTGTAAATCAATGAGGGAAAGGAATTCCTTAGTGATTTTATCATCACTTTGTTCTTTTTTTTTTTTTTAGCAAAGGCAACCCATTCCTTCTTTTTAATAAGAGAGATTATGTTCCGGCAAAGTTCACATGAAAGGTTTGATATCCATAACCATGGAAATAACTTTTGTAAATATAACTATCACACTAGTATTTTGTGCCTGTCTTGTGTATTGATTACTGGTTTCTGAGTTTGTCGATGTTAGGTGTCATTGAGTTGATTCCACAACGTAGGAACCCAGTACACAACAGAAGGCAACACTGCGTTCTCCTTTAACAGACTCTCAATTTAGGATGAGCCCATTGTTGCCGCCACTGTGTCAATCCATTTAGTTGAGGGATTCCTATTTTTCTCTGCCCCTCTACTTTACCGGATATACTGTCCTTCTCCAGGGACTGCTCCCTTCTGACAACATTGTCCAAAGTATGTAATATGGGCTCTCACTCTCGTTACCTCTAACTAGCATCTGAGCTCACTTCTTCGAAGACAGGCTTGTTTGTGCTTTTGGAGACCAATGTTATTTCAGTATTCTTGGCCATCACTACAATTCAGTGAAACCAATTCTTCTTCAGTCTTCCTTATTCAGTGATCAACTCCCACATATGAAGCTATTGACAATCCGGTGGTTTGGGTGAGGTGAACCTGCTCCTCAATGTAAGATCCCTGCTCTTCAACACTGTAAGCAAGCCTAATAAGGTTTATTTATCCAATACAATGTATCTATTGATCTCTAGACTGGTGGTAGAATGACTATCACCATTCTGGTTTTGTTGTTGTTGTTGGAGTTTTTGCATAAGCTACCAGTTTTCTGGAAGGAGTTAGAACTTAGTCAAGCATAGATTAAGAATGTATTGTTTACTGAGGGGTTTCGAATGTAACCTTTCTCTGCAATGGACCAAAATAAGATCCCTGAATTGAAGCCTGTTCTGAAGACTTGGTGGTATGGTGAGCCTTATATTTAAGGTATGCTTGATGACTGGGCATTAAACAAATTGTGCTTTTCTCTAGTAGCCTCGCTTGCTGATTAGTTTTAAAGGAGTACTAATTTGGCCCACACAGAAGAGAAGAAAATGGAGCAGAGTGCAGTTCAGACCCCTTTCTTCACCTGGAGTTTAGGAGTCACACTGCCTTCTCCCAGCCTCCTTTCACAGTGATGCCTGGCAATGGCCTGCACAGGAATGGTGCTCAGCCTTCAATTAATTTGACTATGAAAGGGGTCACTGGGGTCATGTACTCAAGACATCAGGATAGCAGAACAGTCTGTGATCTCACCACTGCATAGCACACCGACCTACAGCTGATTATAGAGAATCTAGAGACGGAAGAGGTGAAGCACGGCATCTGTGAGCTTTACAAGCCTGGTTCAAGCCCTGCAGCTGCACCTGGAGACTGTGAGCCACATGTGCAGGTAAAGCCCTCCCAAACCTTCAGGTTTCAATTCCTGAGCTTCTCACCTCTGAGAGCTGCCCCCCAAAAGAGGAATAAGCCAAAATATTCTTGTGAACAAGGTCCAGATTCTCAGGTGTATTATCTAGAGTGAGTCAGCCCTACATTAAACAATGTATGATGAGACTCTTTCTGATGGACTATGTGGAGATTAGCATGTGAGTGGTCCTTTGTAATAAAGTGAAAAAGGGCTTCATCTGGGATGAGAATGTAGGCTGTTTCCTCATGGACAGAACTCTGTCCTGTCCATGACTTCTCCATTCACCAGGACCAGAGTTTCCAGGCCACAGAAAGTGATGAGTGGTAAGGCTGAGGAGGTACCTGTGGCTGTAGGATTGAGATTGACTAGGAATAAAGGCTGTGTTCCTCTGTGGTCAGTGACTTATATGTTTATAAGCCACTCATAATAAAATGAGATACTCATTTAATTTTCTGCATTAGATTATGGTAACATTATTAGATACTCAGAAGTTTGAAGATCAGCTAACTCTAGCAATCTCAGTGAATTCAGCCCAAAGTGACTCCAATTCAATGTGTGCTGTTAATAGGAATGGCTTTTGTGAGTCACCAAAAATGAAGAACTTTTCTTCAAAAACAATACTCCTATGTCTTTTCAGAGTCATTCTAGTGTGGAAAGAGTACATGTTACACTAAAGCACAAGTAGGGTAAGCTGACTAAAAGGACAAATGTGAACCCTCTGGGTGAAACCAGAAATAGTGGGCTGACATTCTGTGGGACTGAGCAGGTGAGCTCTCTGAATCCAGAATTTGCACAGATAAGTTCTTATCGGTCTTGACCCTCCTGGGCTGAACGTTCTGGAGGACAGACAGAAAATACTAGCACCCACAGATTGATAAATTAGTGAATTTATTTATTTGCAGATGGGTTTCCAGAAAATACAAAAAAAATAAAATACTGGGCCACCATTGTTAGGAAAACCAACCAAATCAAACCAAACAGTGTAATTTGAAGAAACAACAAAATAAAAATAGGCTGCCTGCCTAGATTTTGATTAAATGGTTGTCAGAATACCTCAGAAAGTATGAGGGAAGAATATACTGTTACATTTTCAGCCAGTAGTCAAGCACCTATTATTTATAGTTCCCTTTGCCCCAGGCCCCAGTTGGCTGTGAGTCGGACTGGGAAGTACTTATCTAAGAGACATGAGAAGTTTGATGCAGAGACCCCTGGCAGAGTCATTTCCTCTCCTTAGGGTAAACAGGCCGATTGTTGCTATAGAACAGAATATATTTTCCTGTTACAATATAACTTTTGAATTCACAGATAAAAGGTCTAGGCATGGATTCTTTTTCTTTTTTCATTAGAGAGGGATTCTTTAGGGAAACAGATTTAGAAGAATCCGCAGATCCCCACAGGAAACCAGACTTGAAGCTCCAGCTGCACCTGCTCCTGGGTCTAAGGCCTGTGCTCTGTGGGCCCTGAGCGCCACCTAGAGACCATTCTCCTCCCTGACTGGGAGGTTTGTGTCTTGGCTCTCACTGACTTCCCCTTGCTGTGTGTCTTGCACAGTAGTACATGGCCGTGTCCTTGGCTTTCACACTGTCCATTTAAGATGGAGCATGTTCTTGACATTGTCTCTGGAGATGGTGAATCTCTCCTTTACGGAGTCTGTATAGTATGCACTACCACCAGTATCAATACTTCATACGCACTTCAAGCCCTTCCCTGGAGCCTGGCGGATCCAGATCATTTCATAGCTACTGAAGGTGAATCCAGAAGCTCAATAGGTGAGTCTGAGACCCCCTGGGCTTTCTCAGATCACCCCAGATTCCACCATCTGCACCTTATACTTGACACCTGCAAACTCAGAGACCCGTGATAAGTCATCACACACAGACATACTAAGGTACTCTCAATTACACACATACACAGCAGGGTCTACAATGATTACCATGTAAAATGGTCAAAATGAAAGCCAAGATTGGTACAAAATTCATTATGTGTCCTGTGTACTAGCTCCTGGGCACAAAATGGAAACAGCAGAGACCCCAGAGACTGGGACTGTCCTCTGAGATCCCCCACATCAGGGACTGTGGCCGGTTTCTCAGCAGGCAGAGAGCTGCATGTGCATGTCCTCTGATATTTAGAAGCAGATGAGAAGAGAATATGGGCAAGAGTTCTCCCTCAGTCTCTGAGAAGTACAAGCACTCTCACGGGAAAACAAAGCTTTTAAACAGCTTGTTAATCAAGCATTCCTTTAGTTGTTGTATATTATCAATATTTTAAAACATTTTATTAGGGGCTCATACAACTCTTATCACAATGCATACAAATACATACATCATTGTACAAAGCACATCTGTACATTCTTTGTCCTAATCATTCTCAAAGCATTTGCTCTCCACTTAAGCCCTTTGCATTAGGTCCTCTTTTTTTCCCCCTCTCTCCCCGCTCCTCCCTCCCTCATGAACCCTTGATAATTTATAGATTATTGTTTTGTCATATCTTGCCCTATTCGGTGTCTCCCTTCACCCCCTTTTCTGTTGTCCATTCCCCAGGGAGGAGGTCACATATAGATCCTTATAATCGGTTCCCCCCCCTCCAACCCACTCACCCTCTACTCTCCCAGTATCACCCCTCATACCCCTGGTCCTGAAGGTATCTTCCACCCTGGATTCCCTGTGCCTCCAGCTCCTATATGCACCAGTGTACAACCTCTGCTCTGTCCAGACTTGCAAGGTTCATTTCGGATCATGGTATTTGGGGGGGAAGAAGCATTTAGGATCTGTGGGAAAGCTGTATTCTTCATTGGTGCTACATCCCACCCTGACTGACTGATCTCCTCCCCTAGACCCCTCTGTGAGGGGATCTCCAGTGGCCATCAAATGGGCTTTGGGTCTCCACTCTGCACTTCCCCCTTCATTTTTTGATGATTCCTTATACCTGATCCCTTTGACACCTCGTGATAGCACAGGCTGCTGTGCTTCTTCTATGTGGGTTTTGTTGCTTCTGAGCTAGATGGCTGCTTGTTCACCTTCAAGCCTTTAAGACCCCAGACACTATCTCTTTTGATAGCCAGGCACCATCAGCTTTCTTCACCACATTTGCTTATGCACCCGTTTGTCCTTGGCGATCGTATCATGGAGGTGTGCAGCCAATGATATGATTTTTTGTTCTTTGATGCCTGATAACTGATCCCTTCAGGACCACGTGATCACACAGGTATTATCAATATTTTTGAAAGTAGTTTTCAGTGTATAAACTTTATATTATATACACAGTAACTTTGTGATATGAGAGCTCACAATGGATTCTCTCGTCCCCTTTAAGATGTGGATATGTGTGAGGTTAGTGGATGATTCTATTATTTGTTTCTTTCATGAGAATATTTCCCCCTCTGCCTTTCAAGAAATTTTTCCATTGAAGTGGTAATTTTATACTGTGGGCATGAAGTTATCCATAAATATGCGACACAGCGTCTGCTGTCTGGTTTCCAATGTGGAGGTTTGGGTCCTCCTTCTGTTGTCATGATCAGGAAAAGTGAGTGTTTGTCTCCTTACTTTGTCTTCTCACAGAGGCCATTTTCGTTTAATCAGCTTACTAGTTGTGTCCCTTCTATTTCATTTATTTCAGTCCTTATACTTATTTATTTTCCCGTGCTACCTGTGCTGGGGCATACAATTCCTTTCTTCTAGTTCCATGAAATGGAAACTGAGGTAATTAATATGAGAGCTGTATTTCTATATGATACAGATATGTGTGGCTATGAATTCCTCACGAAGTCCTCTTTGGTTGAATCCCACAGGTTATAATGTTGTGCTTTCATTTTTATTCAGCCCAATACAGCCGTGCAGGATGTAAAAATCATTAAATACATGTCATAGCTATAAGTCATACATCTCAATGTGTGCATCACTCACACTCACTCACACCCATCGAGTCAATGCTGACTCATGGCGACCCTGTAGGGCAGGGGGGAACAGCCCCTGATTATTTCTGAAACTCACTCTATATGGGAGCAGAAAGCCCAGTCTTTTCCCTGTGAAGCAGCTGGTGGTTTCAAACTGCTGACCTTCTGTTTTTTCAGCCAATTAAGTAATCACTATGCCACCGCAATTCATGTAATTATGCATATAAAGTATAAATGAATGAATATTATAAAGTGCATTGAATGTTGTCATAAATACTAAGGTAGAGTATATCGATTGAGAAAATATCTTGGAAAGAAACCCTAGAACTGAAGAGGAAGCTCCTGGCTCCCATGACTCCGCTATTGCCCTTGCCCAAGAAGCCTGGTCCTCTGCTTTGTACAACCCATTATTTCAGTGCAGTTTGTGTATGGGATGGCACTGGGTCCTCTGACTGTCAGTCTCATGCAGTAATGGACAGCTGCTCCCTCAGTGCTCATTCAGTCAGCTGCAGGAGAACTGCTGTCTGGACATTTTTTAGAGCTTGAGAGTTAACTCCTTTGATATGGAAGATTGTTGTCTGTTACAAAACCATACTGTTAACAGCTGTTCCAGCCTCGTCTGCCTCTTTTGGCAGATCCAGCTCTGGAAGTATAGAGTCACCAAGATTTCCAACCTTAAGGAGTGCCCATCACTCCTGGACTCAAATCCTAATGCCGTACCTGTCACAGGACACCTAAGAAGGGGTAAACAATCAATAATGGCAAATAATGGCAATCTCTTTAATGTCAGCCCATTTTTAGAATTTCTTGACACTACCGGAGAGAAGTAACCACCAGACTGAAGAATATGCAAAATGAAAACAGGATTTATGGACAAGTTCTGTCGAGGCTAGAGAACTCTGCCCACCATATGATTTTTCCTTGAGTTTTGAGATTTAACCTGGAAATTGGATAAGAGATCTGACGTGTGAAGCCCTGGGGATAGGATGGGAGAAGTAGAAAAGTGTCCAGTCTAATGCCCTCCTCTTCCCTGGGATGGGTCTTCATTTATTGAGAAATCAAGAGCTTTAAGCTGAAGATCAGAGAAACTGTTGGTCCACAGTTAGCATAGAGAAAATAAAATGTGATTTCATAGAAACTCTGACTAATAGTGGACATCTATTCCACCCTATTTTTACATTTCTCAACACATTCTCTGGGGAGTTCACTCCTCTTTCCTTATCTTAACATCTCACTAAACATGAGTTGGGACCGAACATGTGGTAACAGTTTTGAGACTCAAAATGGACAAAGGACACTTCACTAAAGAATACATTCAGTTGCCAACAAACGCAGACGAAAATTTATTAAGTCACATTACTCATTGCTGCTGTTCTTGTTCGATGATGTCCAGTTGGATTTCGCTCATTCTGACAATACAGAACACGTCCTGATCTATGGCATTCCCTCAACCATTCTGTTTGAACCCGTTCTTACAGAGATCATGTAAATCAATACGGTGGAGGGTTGTTTGTTTTCTTTTTATATGAACTCCTGTTCAGAAATCCTAGCAAGAAAGTACAACACGCCTCTCCAGGAACTGCCCCTCCTGATTACATATGCAAAGTATATGGCAGGCCATCTCCCCATTCTGGCTTCTAAAGAGCATTCTGGCGATACTTCCTTCAAGACAGATAGGTCATTGTCATTTTCACAAATATGGAATGTTACTCATACTTTTTACTCATTGATCTTTTCTAGTATTGTTTAGATTCTCGTTTCCCAGCTCTCCTGTGGGCTTTTTGAGGCCATTGAAAATACCACATGCCCCTGAGTTCTCAAACAGATTTATTTTCTTTAAAAAAATCATTTTCCCCTACTATATATCCGTTGTGTCCTTTTATTCTCCATTCTCTTCTAAGGTGTTCGTCAATATAAATGGTTCCATATAAAAGTGTCCCATAAAATTCTTACATTAGGGTTCTTAAAAATAGATGTTTCTTTTAATTTAGTGTTGAGAGATTTGTCTAAGTTCATTGATTCAGGTTTCCATTGTTTCAACTTTACAACGTTTATCTTTCAGACTTATTTATTTCAACTATCTTAGTGTTTCTCTTTTGGATTTGTTTTTGAAGTTGTTGAATTATTCCTAAATTTTATCGGTTTTTTTAGATATTTTAAATTTTTTTCTTCCTTCGCCATTTTTTATTTTTATGTAGCTTGTTTTGGGGAAACATTCCTATAATTGTTTAAAACATCTGACCATAATTCTTCTGAACTCCCTCATGAGGAGCTCTAATCTGGAAAATCTCCAGTGTATGTGACTGTCTCCTTTGCTGGTCATATGTAAATGGACTTGATAGTATTCCCTTTGCACTAGTTGTATTTATGGAAAGTTCAAATATTGTAGCTGTTGCTTGTTCAAACTTATTCAGAGAAAGGATTGATAACAAACTAAAGATGGTCCCTAACCCCCTTCAGAGCCCCAGTCTCAGGTTGGCTTCTGTAGTTGCCGGAGGTGCAAGTGAATGACACAAATGGTGCCTTCTACAAAATTGTCTTGAAAGAAGGAAGAAAAGAACTTCTGAGACATTCAAACTGCCCACCTGGTATCCATCTCTGTCCCAGTGGAGGGACTGGAGCTTTTATCTTCACCCCAGATGAATGTCACAGCAAGGGCCCACGTCAATGGAAAGCTTCCCTCTAAAACAGGGAACTACTGTGTGGCTTACCCATTAACAAACTCCAGGGCTATCTTGAAAGCAGTACAACCAGAATGCTCTTTAGAGACGATGTTGGCGAGACTTCATGTCCCATATGTTGGACATGTTGTCAGAAGAGACCAGTCCTTCAAGAAGGTCATCATTCCTGTTATAGGAGAAGGGCAGTAAAAAATAAGACCCTTAACAAGATGGATTGACATCGAGGCTGCAACAGTGGAATCAAATATATGAACAATTGAGAGGACAACTCACAGGCAGCATTTCTTCAGTTTTACATAGGATCTCTGTGAGTGGAAACAGACTGAATGGCCCCAAACAACAACAAAAGAGATGCAGGGATGTAACAAATCACAGCCTTTCTCATGCTATGTTCAGCCAGGTTTGCCCTCTTCCTGAGGGGACTCTCTCTCAGGGAACAGGAGAGGAAGTGGTTGCACCATCCTCCACAGCGGTGTGGATGGAGGACAGAGCTCACTTCTCTCTCTAAGTCCTGGGAAAAGAGTGCTGGGTGAAGGACTGTACAGCATGGACTTTTGTTGGACAACCTGGAAATTGCCACTTTCTCAGACTATTTGAACAAGCTTGCTCCCTCCAAATTGTCTGAAATTCAAAGCAGCGTTTTTATTCTTCGCTTTTTTTTATTGTTTGCTTGTTTGTTTGTTTGTTTGTTTTGCAGTAGTTATTGTTTGTTTGTTGTGAGATCTTTACTTTGAATAGGTGGTTAATGAGTGTCTGGCTATGTTTTCCTAGAAGAATTTTCAACTCTTTCAAGGAATCATTTTTAGCATGTATGCTCGGTGCAATCTGTGGTGTGATTTCTCATTGGTTTCTTAAATGGATGCTAATCGTGCATGACAGTAATATGGCATCATCGAAAACTTCAGTATTTTATCTGTGTATCATGATATGCTGAGAAAATAATCTAAGAAGTTGTTCTGAACATGGAAGAACACGGAAATAAGATCGAAGCAAGCCTTATTAACACCCTGTAGTACACAGATAACATA
Organism: Tenrec ecaudatus; assembly: GCF_050624435.1. Taxonomy (NCBI): domain Eukaryota; kingdom Metazoa; phylum Chordata; class Mammalia; order Afrosoricida; family Tenrecidae; genus Tenrec; species Tenrec ecaudatus. Next base: position 71,591,586 of record NC_134546.1, on the reverse strand, counting down.
ATACCACATGCCATAGGGTAGTATGACTTGAAAAACTTGCTGATTCAGAACAGGGACTGGTGGCTTAACTACAGATTACAGCTCAATAAAAGAAAACCAAAATCCTAACTATGAGACCAATAAAAATTGCCATGAAAAATGGAGGTAAGATTGAGTTGTCAAGGATTTCATCTCACTTAGATCTCCAATCACTATTCACAGAAGCCGTGGACAAGTGATGCATTTCCCTGGGCAAATCTGCTGCCCAAGACCTCTTTAAACATTTATAAAGCAGCGTCTATTTGAGGACTAATATGTACCAGGACAAACCATTCAAGTAAGACTTTATCTCCCTTATTTGAGCATGTCATTAGCAGCACCACAACCCGGAGAATGGTCCTGTGCTTGGTAAAGTTGACTGTCAGTGACAAAGAGAGAGTCTTTCCAGGAGATGGATTGTCACAAAGGCTGTAATGATGAGTCCACACGGAGGAATGATTGTGAGCAGAGTACACTTCCGGGCAGTATTTCATCCTGTTGTACACGGGATCTCTGGGAGTTGAAGCCAACTCAACGGTACCTAACAATTCAACATGTTCAATATTACTTAGGTCATTCTAGGTTACATAAACATACACTTGTGAGTGTTCACTGGAATGGAAACATTGAACCTCCATCTGATGGCTTGGAGAAAATTGATATTTTTTCCTGCATTAATATTTTTATAATGAGATTGGTGGCATAGTGGTAATGTGTTAGGCTGAGATCTGCATGCCAGTGCCCACTCCAAAGAAGAAAGACCGGGCTTTCTATTCCCATAAGCAGTTAAAATCGCAGAAACCCACAAGACATCACTATAAATTGTCATCAACTTGATGGCAGTGAGTTTATGTGTGTTTTTTTTAATATTTCTAACTTTGACAACAAACAGCAAGAGTTTGTACCCTGAATTGTAAACTGAGATTTCATTGTTACCAACACTTTGAATTCTGTCTTTGGATAACTGGTGAAGTAGATGAACCCAATTCCAATGAAAAGAAGGAAGGTTCAGATACATGAAGGTTTCCTAGAGTCTGTGCTTGGTGGTCCCTAGAGAGGTGCTGACAAGGTGGGGAAACCACAGTTTCTGAGAGGAAAACATAACTGACTTGTCTCTTTCACATCTGCTGAAACCATGACCTGATGTACTAAGGTTTGTGCCTGGGCTCACACTGACTTCCCATCACTGTGTTATCTAGCACAGTAATACATAGCTGTGTCCTCAGGATTCACAGAGCTCAGTTTTAAATAAACATGGCTCTTGGACGTGTCCCTGGTGACAGTGACTCGGGACTGGAGACCTGGATTATAGTATGTGCCCCCACCACTCCATATTCCACCAACCCACTCCAGTCCCTTTCCTGGAGCCTGGCGGTTCCACTGAACACCATAGCTGGTTAAAGAGAATCCAGAGACAGCACAGGTGAGAGACAGTGTCTGTGAGGGCTTCACCAGTCCAGGGCCTGACTCTTGTAGCTGCACCTGGGCCAGGACACCTGGGGATAAAGAGAAACACAGTGAGTCATGTGCTCAGATGCTGCCTCCCCAGACTTCATGTATGAATGAATCCCTGAAACACTCACCTCCCAGAGTCGCCACCAGAAAGAGGAAAACCCACACACAATTCATGTTCATGTGGATAAGATTTGTGTCACCCAGAGAATGCTCTCCAGGGTGAGAAGGAATATGAATTTAAGAACATTCATGCTGTGGTTTCATGGGACTTGTATTTGCATGTGGGAGGTGCACTTGTATGCAAAGGTGGAAAGGCCTGAATGGAGCCTGTAGCTCTGGACCTCAGGCTAGAAAAGCAATGCTGGTGGAGTCCTTGGGAGAACACAAGCCTCTCTCTGAGCTCTTCACTCTACCAATCATATGAACATCTGTGCAGATTTTATGTTCAATGTAAATTTATGTCCTTCCCAATCTATTGAAATTAAGACAATCTCTATCCTCACCATGTTTGAGGCAGTAGAGCTACCATAGTGGTCAGCACAGCAGTTCTCACTGACCAGACACTGAAGTCCTTACCCAGGCTCCTGTCCTCACTTCTTTCTTCATTTGGTCCAGAACTGGTGGGTCCTTAGCACCCCTGCAGGTGAGCTTTCTCCCTGAGGTTAGTTTTCTGTCTGTACTCATACTGACTCTCCCTCACTGTGAACAGCTTTGGAGGTAGAGAGTGCTACATCTTGCAATCAATCTGGATTGGATGCAGCAGGAGCAAGTATGATCTATAGATATACATATTTATATAGATGTTATATTGAAATATATTCCACAATAAAATACTGATTAAGAAAGAAATCTGCCTGAAAGACAGTAACATTATTGCACAGAGTTGACATAGTTAGTTTATTGTGCTAACCTGGCCGATAAACACATGTGGGGTTAATTGAAGGGCGGAGGGATAAATGGCTCAGTGAGCCTCACCTTTCTAGTTCTCAAGTTTATTGCTTTCTGATGTTCGGACCAGGGTGCAGCAGCTTAGCAGTTCCCTGCTTCAGCTTTCAAGGCTAACTTCCTGCAAGGTCCCCAAGGAGAAGCCACATGGACCTACCCATATGCAGCCATGGGTGGTGGAGCAGCCATGTAGATACCCCTGCTAGCAATGAGATGTTTACCCATTCACTGACTCAGTTTTCCTCCTGCAGTTAGCATCATTGTGTCTGTTTTGTGAGATAGAAGAGGTCTTTGTGGACTGGTGTTGTGCATATGGGTTAATGGGTTAATGTTGGACGTTGGGGTTTGGACAGCACTGGGTTGGGATGTTTTCTTGATGTGCACTTAACCTTTATATAAAACTCTCTTATACATGAGTTTCTGTGGATTTCTTTCTCTAAAGTTCCCAGACTAACACAAGAATTTAGGTTCAATTCTTTCCAAAGGAAGAGAAAATGACTTAAAGCACACTTCTATTCAAAATAATTGAAGCAAGAAAGTAACAGGGTTATTTATTCCATGGGTTTAAAAGAAAACACTTTATTGGGGGCTTATGAAATTCATCACAATTTATACATATATATATTGTATCAAGCACATTTGTACATTTGTTGCCATCATCATTCTCAAAACATTTGCTTTCTACCTGAGCCCTTGATATCAGCTCCTTACTCTTTCTCCTCCCTCCCTACTTCCCCTTCTTCATGAACCCTTGCTAATTTATAAATTATTTTTATTTTGTCATATCTTACACTGTCCGATTTCTCCCTTCACCCACTTTTCTGTTGTCCATCCCCCAACGAGGAGGTTATATGTAGACCTTTGTAATTGGTTCCTCCTTTCCACCCTATCCTTCCTCCACTCTCTCTATCACCACTCACACCACTGGTCCTAGGGATCATCCATCCTGAGTTCCCTGTGTTATAAGTTCCTATCTGTACCAGTGTGTACTATCTCTGATCTAGTCAGATTTGTAATGTAGAACTGGGATCATCATGACAGTGGGATGAGGGAAAGAAACACTTAGGAACTAGAGGAAAGTTGTATGTTTCATCATTGCTACACTGCAGCCTGACTGTATCGTCTCTTCTCCCCACCCCTTCTGTAAGGGGATGTCCAGTGGCCTACAGAGATGCTTTGTGTCCCCAGTCTGCACTCCCCCTTATTTACTATATGATTTTTTTGTTCTTTGATGCCTGGTACCTGATCCCTTTAACACCTCGTGATCTCACAGGCTGATGTGTTTCTTCCATTTGGGCATGTAACTTCTGAGCTAGATGGCCGCTTGTTTACCGTCAAGCCTTTAAGACCCCACATGATATATCTTTTGTTAGCCAGGCAACATCAGCTTTCTTCACCACTTTGCTTATGCACCCATTTGTCTTCAGAGATCGTATTGGGAAGGTGAGCACACAATGGTATGATTTATGTTCTTTGATGCCTGATACCTGATCCCTTTGACCCCTCACGATCACACGGGCTGTTGTGCTTCTTCCATGTGGACTTTGTTGCTTCCCAGCTACATGACCTCTTGCTTACCTTCAAGTCTTTAAGACCCTAGATTCTAGATCTTTTGATAGCCGGGATCCATCAGCTTTCTTCACCATATTTGCTTATGCAATCGCTTTGTCTTCAGTGATTGTGTTGGGAAGGTGAGCATCATGGAATGCCAGGTTAATCGAACAAAGTATTCTTGCATTGAGGGAGTACTTGTGTGGAGGCCCAATGTCCATCTGCTACTTAATACAAAACCTATAAATATGTGCACATAGATGTATTTCCCCATCCTCACATATAAATATATTTATATATGTATATGCCTTTATTTAGACCTCTATACATGACCATTTGCCTCCCAGTTCTTTGCTCTGTTTCCTTTAATTTCCTCTTGTCCCACTATCATGCTCAGCTTTTATTTGGTTTTCAGTAATTCCTCTCAGTTACATTACCCTTGATCATGCCCTACCAGGCCTTTTACACCCTCCTCACCACAGATTTGGATCCCTTGTTGTTTCCTTTTCCCTGGGTTTGTTAACAACACTTCCTTTCCCCCCCAACTCACCCTCTCCCATATCCCCCAGGAACTGTTGGTCCTGTTGTTTTCTCCTCCAGATTGTTTATCCATCCTATCTTATTTAGACAAACCTGTGGAGATAGTAACATGCACAAAAACAAGACAGAGCAAACAAAGCAACAAAAGAAAACAAAACAACTACAAGAACATAGAACAGCCTGTAGTTAGTTCAAAGACTCTTTGTTGGCCTTTAGGAGTATTTTCTGGTGGAGTCTGATGGGGTGTCACACTCTTGTGCCTCGCCCCAAAAGCTAGTTTTGCTACTGTGGTAGTTTGAACTTCGTTGCTCTGTTCCCCTTGGTGTTCTGTTGCATGCCCTTTGAGTTTGGCCTCAAATCCCCACACTATGTCTCCAGTGTTGTCCTATGTAGGGCTATGAGTCAGTGAGGGATGTCATGTCTCATAGTGGAGCCGGCCCTATGTGCTTCTCTGTGGATTGGCCGCTCTAAGTGGGAATATTGTCCTCAAGGATCAGTGGGTCAGGATGTGCCCACTTTCTCTTCCTCCCCCTTTATTTGCTCCCATGTGCTCTGATCAGACATGTCCATCTATTTATTCCATGTTAAGGAGGACCTTATCGAGTCAGAATTCTATTTCATGGGTTTCTGTGATGTGTGTGATAGGAAATTTTATAGCTGTTGGAAATTTTTGAACACAATGATAATGTAATGCCACTGAATTATGCAGGAGAAGAATGTTGAAAATATAATTTTTTGCATATACATGTACCATGAGAAAAATAAGTTAAAAAGTGAAAGAAAATTTTTCACATATAATCAGAAACTGATGGAAAGCCTTGATTTTACAACTATACTTCAAAAAACAAGCTGAAATATTGAACCAGAAAAGAGATGATTATATAAGCAGAATTTGAATTTAAAATATTATTAGCAATGGAAAAGTCATTAATAATTTATTTATTTATTTATTTTTACCCCAAAACCATTTTATTTGGAGTTAATAATCATATCAATTCATAGTTCAAGTGTATCAAGCAGTATTTGTACATTTTCTGCCAAAATTAGTTTCAAAACACCCTCTTCCTTCTTGAACTCCTTGGCATCAGCTCCCTTTTATCCCACCCCCCACTGTATGTCCCAGAATCTCTTATTCTCTTTGCTATCTCTATATGTTCATCCATTCCGGGTTTAATCTAATGTAAAACAAAAAAAAAACTAACAAAAAATCAAGAAGGCTACCCACAAAGACAAAATACATCTGAGATAAACCCAAATAGGAATTGGAAATTGAGGAAGCAGGCAGTCCAAAAGCAGTTTGCTGTCCTTCCCCAGAGTCCATCATAGACCGAGGTGTGCTTTGGACCAAATGTGTCAGTCTGGCTACTGGACTCAACCTTGCTGTCTGACTGCCTTTCCCAAGGCTTCTGGATCCAAAATCAATCTTTAGTCGCTGGCATCCTACAACGTACCTTTACTACTTTCTTCTGAACACATGCTAACATTCCCCAAACTGATTGTTATACACATTACATGGAATAAAAGAAAACAAGAACAATAACACAATCAGCTCACTGCCTTCCAGTAGATTCCACCTCATAGCACAACCATTTTGTTATCTCTGCTAGTGAGGAGGGAACACTGTTCTATAACTGCAGCACATACAAGGGATGCTTATAGACCTCCATCCATCCACTGGCTGCAGAGTGAGACCGCTGACTGTGCAGACTGGTGTCCACTCCTGATGATGAGCCGACTCTGTCTCTTCCCTGGGTGAGCAAACTACTGTTATATACAATGCCTGTGTGTAAGCTGAGCTTTTGCTGGTGACCTCGGACATTGTTTTAACAGAAATATACTGTTAAGACGTCCTTACAGTACAAAAGAAGGGAAAAATACAAATGTAAAGAAAATATGGTTATTTTTATCAAACTACCTTTTCAATTGAGCACACTAGAAAAATATATTTTAAAAGAAGACCCAAAATGTTAGTAAAGGTATTATAATACCATAAATGATGCCGCAGAAAAAGATGGCATCATTAACCTAAAAACACAATGTAGGAAATTCTATGGAAACCAAAATAATGGGTGGAAAAGAACAATTACTGACAATAGTACATTAAATATGATTAAACTAAATACAGAATACACAGAAAACAAAGTAGCTATTGGAAGGTCAATAACTATATTCCACTGGCACCAAGTGAATTCTGACTCATAGTGACCATCTAGAGCAGAATAGAACGGCTCCTTGGGGCTTTAGGCACGATAAAATGTTTTAACTGAGAAATTGGCAAAAATGTAAATGAGATACATATTAGATAACTATATCAATGTTAGATTTATTATTTAATGTGTAATATTATTTTATTAAAAAATTTTTAAACAGTATTCAAAATGAAAATATTTTACATTTGTCCTGCAACTAATATCTTTGAATGTTCTATTTCTTTAAAAAAATCATTTTATTAAGATCTAATCCAAACATCATACCATTCTATAGTTCAATCGTGGAAGCAGTGTTCACAATCACTATGACAATCAGTTAGAAAACATGTTCTTCCTTGTTGAACTCCTTTCTATTAACTTCCCTTTTCTCCCCACCTCTCTTGCTGAAGCCCCAGGGAACACTTATTCTACTTATTGTCTCTGTAGATTCACCCATTCTGCACTACATAAATTGAAAAACATAGAAAAAGATATCAAGAGAGTAAAAAATGCAAAAACAATGACTGAACACAGCAAAAATAAACCCTAAATGTATAAAACAAAACCAGAAAACATTAAAACCCAGATTAATCACAAAGGATATCAAAGGGGCGATCAAATGACAAGTTTTTAACCATCAAAGCCAGATGAGTCATTCTAACCTTCTACAGTCATCTCTTCAATACTCCCTCTGACCGCCAGCTTGTTCCATCCCTCAGTCATGGTGAGAAGGAAATCACTGGAGGTGTATTCCCTGTGAAGATCCTGCAAATTCCTCTGTCATCCATAGGCTTCTGCAGGTCAGAGTCTCACAGTTTAAGCTCTGACACTATCCCCTCCTTTGGATTTGGATTATGTAATTTGCAGTCCATGTAAAACTCTGGAGAGCCTCATGTGTCTCCCTCAGGATGTCTGGTGGATTTTATCTGCTGACCTTGCACTTAGCATCCCAATGTGAAATCCTCTATGCCACCAGGGAGAGTGAACTTTTATGTAATATTTTTATAATGTTTATTACTTATGTATTTCACTTTGAGTTCCTAATTATTTGCAAGGCATGTAGTTGTAACTTAATTAGAAATGATATATTAATTGTACTTTAAGTGTTAAATAATTTTAGCAATTTTTAATTTTAAAATGGCATAACATGATAATTTTAGGTAATTACACTTGACCGACCAAAATTGATCTCAATTTTCTGCACTTCACTCCATCAAAGATGTTGTTGGGTGCTTTTGAGTCAGTTTTACTCACAATGGTTCTGTGCACAACAGAGAAAATAACTAAACTGCCAAGTCCTGAACCATCCTCACTTGCTCTTAAGTTTGAGACCATTTTTTCAGCCGCTCTATCTGTGCATCTAACTGAGTGTTTCCCTATTTTAGTGACACTCTGTCAAACAGGATGTCCTGTTCAAATATGTGAGAAGTCTCGCTGCTCTCAATGAGAATAAAGAGCATTCTCACATATTGGTCTGCAATTTCCTCCTCTTGTGACTCATTTGCTATCTTTTGGAATCAAAATTGTCCTTCCAATGAGTGTTCCCTTCATTGTGACTCCTATGAATAACCTTATTTATGACTTGCCCACCAAAGAGGTCATTCCAGTTCGCCCCTTGTCAGTGTGGGGCTCTCTATGCCTGGAAGTATTGCGTCAGCATAAACAGAGACAAGGGGTAGAAGGCGTCACTAAGGACAGGTCACAAGTTTAGACCCAGACGTCTCCACAATTATTTTCTCAGACATAGAGAACATGAGTCAACCACTACCCACAATGCACAGGGAATAATGCAGACAGACACCTCCAGAGACCCGAACATGCACTTTAATAGAGCCATGAGCTCAGGGCATTTCAAATCATTCATTGCACTCATGAATCTGTACATGCCTGTATTTCGTTGTCAACAGATTTTGAGTCACAGATAGTGTGAGGATGATAATCTCTTTCTCACAAAGGAAATTGGATCATATAGGATGCTAATGAAGGTCAGTGTCACTTTTATTATTAGTACTGCAAACAAAGAATGCTAGTTCTTCCTTTCAACCTTGCAGCAACGAGAAAATTTAGAGAAAGAGAAGAAACAGAAAGGCAAAATTGTCTCTGGGGATGCTGGGAGCAAAGAAAAAAGGCCCTAATTCCAACAGGAAATCCTCCCTGTAATCCATCTGTGCCTGTCTAGGGCTGGGTGTGTGTGGTCAGTGGGTCCCACGCGCCCCCTGCTGCCCAATGTCTCCTCTGCAGGTAGGTTTGTGTCTGGGCTCACACTGACTTCCCTTCACTGTGTTCCTTGCACAGTGATACATGTCCATGTCCTCAGCAGCCACAAAGCTCAGCTGCAGGGAGAACTTATTCTTCGATGTGTCTCTGGTGATGGAGAGTCGGCTTTGGAAGGATGGGTTATAACATGTACTACCCTCATACCATATCTCTCCCACCCACTGCAACCCCTTCCCTGCGTGCTGGCCAATCCAGTTCCAGCAGTAACCACTGCTTGTGATGGAGACACCAGAGACAGTGCAGGTGAGGGACAGCTTCTTGGAGAGCTTCACCAGTCCTGGACCTGTCTCCTGAAGCTGCACCTGGGATAGGACACCTGCAAACAAAAACAGATGGTACCTGTCAGTCACTTGAAGTCACACCCATCCCCATATACCCAGGTCAGATATCTGAATCTCTCACCTTGGGGAACTGTCACCAGCCACAGGAGAACATATAGCAGTAGCATCTTTAGACTATAGCTCTGATTCCCAAGAGACTCACAGCCGAGTCTGAAGAGAACTGATAGCTTTCCAAGTCTAAGGTTGAAATTGTACCCTAGTGCCTGAGAATAATTTGCATGTGAGGGAGCCCTTGACTTATAAACAGAAAGTGAAAGAGCTCAGATTCCCCTCTTCCTTCTGAGCCCATTGTAAGGTAAACCTTTGTTTGAAATCATAAGCGTGTTAGTCAATAATGAGAAGAGGACTTCCCCAAGAGGTGTGTGGGAAAGGTCATAGGAAATCCAAGGATTTCTGAGCTCAGTTTTCTTTCTTTCCTTCCAACCCCTCATAGTCCGTGCCCTGCCTTGGGCTCCTCTATGTCCTGTTCCCTAGAGAGTGGGCAGGATAGAGTTTGTTGAAACCATTAATTAATTGGAAATTGGACCCCAAGATACCTTCAAACCTCACACTCTTCAAGATCCCTTATTTATTTTTCTGTACACCCATAGTACTTGGTAGTTTTCCTTGTGTGGAAGCAACATCTTTGAGAAGCATACATACCAGATTATTCCCAAGGAGTTAGGGTTGATAATTCCTCAAATGTTCAACTCTTCTATGAAGCTATTCAGTTCCAATTTCCACCCCCTCCTCCCTTGAGGAGATCCCCTCATGCTTCTGGGTTCCAAGGATCACTGCAACGTCCTACAGAAATTCATGAAAGTGAGGAAATGAATCACGTGGTGGTGGGTTCTATTCAGTCCAAATTCCAAAGGCCAGGAAAGGGTAAACCTGGCACTAGGTCCAAAGGACACGCTCCACTCCTAGCTCTGCAGTTTATTTATGCAATATGACCTGAAGCCTCTGGCAGAATGTTTCCAGTCGGCATTGTCCCCTACTAATCTTATCCAGCTAGGATTTTTCCCACCTTGGGCATGGTCATCACCAACCCCACCGCTCTTACATGCAAAACACACACTCCATCCCTGAGCCTGATGATCGAGGTCAACCTCAGTGTAAATAGAGATTCAAGTGGCAGAGGGTCTCAGGGAAGAACATACCACCTAGAAAAGTTGGGCCCCAGGCAAGACAGTATTCAACTCTATAGCCTCTAAAAATGCAAGATTCTGAATAGAGACACCCCTCTTTGTTTTCTGGAATATCCACAAGAGTGCAAAATCAGTCAGGTCATGATTTCAAGTGCACGAAATTCAGGAGCGTAGTAAATGGAAAACAGTCATTTAAAAATAGGATCAGAATATGAATAAGAGCCAAGAACGGTATTTTACATCTTAAATCAAAAGACATTTTCACTCACCATTAAAATTAAATCTGTCCATGCAGCTGATCCTCAACATTTAGAGAATGAGCGCAGACATTCTTTGAAATGTCCCTTACCCAGGGGTCTCTTGTTCAATTGAAATGTGAGCATCTCCAACCAGAGACAGCCTCTCCATTTGTGCTCTGGGCACAGCTCCATCACGACTGCTCATTGGTCTCACCTTACTTTTATTCATTAAACTCAAGGATTGTCTAATTTTGAAAAATTGTTCATATTATTGACTATAGAAACTGTGACACTATCTGTAAACTTGCAGTTTTAAAGCTCAATCCCCATTCAGCTTCCTTCCTCCCAACAAAGTTGAAAACGTTTTTTTCCAGAATTAAGGTTGACACCACTCATTTCCTGGTGAATTAAAATCTATATATCTCCAAATTAATATATCATTTTACAGTGGGGAAATCCAAGCACAAGGTGTTGGTCACCTGGACTTCCTTGGGCCAGAATTTGCTGAACTGCATAAGCAATTGTTTTGAAATGAAGATGCATTGATTTCACTAAAATCCAGGGGTTCAATCAGAGGACACTCTAGCATTTTTTATTTGGAGATAATTGAGTCAATTCCATTTTCACATGCACACTCGCAGAGCATCACTTGATCCTGTTCATTTCACCAAACTGCTATCACACCGTCTGCTCTTGGTGCTTGTCTGACCAATTTAAGCTTGAGACTGTGATGTAACTACACATTAGTTCAGGTCACCTCCATCTCTTGGTTTGACTGCCACAATCGTCTCAGATAATATCATAGCAGTGGTTAGTAGTTGTCTCCTTAAGTGTCAACCTCATGAAATTACCCATCTGCACATCACTTTCCTAACAGGTTTGGTACATATGTTCTCAATGAGCTCCTGAGTGTTCCCTGCACTGTGAAGATTCTGGAAAGCCAAAACGCTGGTGATGGAAGGCCTGCACATTTGTGAGTTGGAGATTAATCCCAGTAATATCCTCCTAACTAAATATCATCTCACCATAATATTTCACAAGAATAATGCTACTATAAAATATTTCTTACAAGCTCATGTCTGGTCTTTATGTGGTCTAAAGCTCTTATATATCGGAGGAGACATGTTTTTATTGTTCTCCCTGATCAAGGGGTGATCAACTCCCCTCTGCCTGCCCCAGTACTGATATTGGGTTCCACCCACAATGAGCTCAGGAATATCTAGAGCAAGACACCACTTACATTGTTAAGTATATGAATGATGAGGTTTGCTAGTCCCAAGGTTATTTAAAACTTTTGGGAATACAAACTCTCTCTCTCTTGTTCCTGGCTTCACAGTAGAAGTAAACCCTTGCACGCTTTGTCTACTGCCCTTTATTATTTCCTTTTAATTTTACAGTTGTTCCTCAGGAACCATTTGGTTGTGAGACTGGACCTTATAAATGGCACCCTAAGCTAGGGATCTAGAGGAAAATCTCCCAGAGGAGAGCACAAATTTATGCGATGGTTGTGCAACTCCAAATGAAGCTAGAGTGCGTTTAGGGAATAGTTTTGAAGTGACAATCTGGCTGGGGGATTGGTAAAATTTTAAACAAAAATGGGGCCAAATGAAAGCTAATTTAAAAAAAACTTATGGTATTATGGTCACCCATTTACTGAACAAACAAACAAACAAGGTGCAGCAGTAACAAAGAAAAGGATGCCGGGTTTCAGCAAGTAGTGAAATGTATAATCCATGGTCCTGGGGCGGGGGGCTTGGGAAGAGGGCAGATATCTAGGAATCCGGCAAAAGGTTGCTACAAATTTAAGTAAAATTCACAGGTAGGGGGAACAAATCCTTATGGAGACCTGGGATGTGTGGACAAAAGTGAAAATGGTTTCAGAACCTCTGCAGACAGAGGAGCAAAAGAAAGGCTAGCCAGTGTAGGACAAAGTCTTGTGTGAGTTATCCACATTCTTGAAAGCAGACTAAGTCACTCCAAATGAGTATGAAATAGTCGGGAAGCTTTAGCAGAGACTGAAAGAACCGAATCTGATTCTAGGGAGAACCTCATGGCCAGAGCCTCTGCGCCCCCTGAGTAATGCTGCCCTGGGAGTTCAAAAGCCATAAACCAACAGAGGAAGCCAGATTAGCTTTCCCTGTTCCTGTAGTTGAAAGACAGCCTAATGCAGACAACCCAAAGGATATGAGGAGCGCCATTAGCGTGGCTTTCCCTTTGAGCTGCTGAAAGACATCCAGCAGGCAGCTGCAGGCGAAGGTGCTGACTCCCCTTTGCATTTAGCATAATTAAGTCACTAGCTGCGGTTGGGTGTCTAGTCACCACCAAAAAGAACACTTTAACCAAGTCTTGCCTTTCTCCATAAAATTACTTACAATACCAAATTTGATCATTTGAAATTGCTGAAGCACAGGCTCACTTGAACATAGAGACAGAGCAGATATTGGGGACTGGGAATGTTAGCGCCTTGGAAGCGCAATGGCAGATTACTGAATAAGCATTGTCACAGATATGTTATGTTTGTCTCCAGGCCTGGGGAAAGCTAGTGCCATTTGGGGAGAAGCGGCCCAGCCACACTGCCATACGCCTGTGTAATGAGGGGCCCAATAGAGATTTTATGTCCCTCTTTGGGATGCTGTTTGTAAGAACATCAATAACAAAGACATGGTGGATAGTCTAATACAGACTCTAGCTTAAGATAATGCTGATATCCGTCCCAGCAAAGAGCAGAGCACGCTTTCAGAGTTCCTTAAGATTTGCAGAGGAGTTGGGTCCAAGGTACAAAGAGCGGGCCTTCTAGGGCTGCTAGGCATAATTACAATAAGCCTAAGGTGGGGGAGGGTGTTTTAACTGTAAAAAGGTCTGACATTTTCAAAGGGAGTACCAGCAAAGCCCATCAATTTGCCAGGCAACTAAAGGTGGCACCGGGTCAGGGCCCAGCTGGGTTGAAGAGCACCTGGACTTTGCCACCGCTGCAAAAAGGGGATCATTGAGCAAATGAATGCTGCTCAAAATTCAGCAGTGAGGGGGTTCTGTCAGTGAACACTACCCACCCAGGAAAGGGGGAGATGGGCGTGCTCCAAGCCTCACCCAACAAACTTAGGGAACACAGTTCCTACCCAGCCAGCACACAATGCATTGAACCTCAGTCAGAAGCTATCACCGAGTTCTGACACCAGACGGAGCTCAAAGACATATTTGACTAGCCAAAAGATGTTCAGCTTTACCAGGACTATCAGCAGTTATTACGACGTGTATTTGGGGACCACTGCCAAAAGGATCAAAAGGCTTTTCTAGGAAATCCACCCTAAACGCTCAAGTTATTTAAATTGTTACGGGGTTTGTTGAGCAGAATTATGAAGGTGAATTTTGAACTATGATATAATCTGAAATACCACAGATTATATATTAAAAAGGTGATTGCATCGGCCAATTATTTTTAGTTCCTTATGGTCCTATTGATAAAAACTGACACTACTCGAGAAAGAGCACCAGAGGAGTGAAATGTGCCCACAGCTAGTGGAGTATTTTGGAATGCTATTCTGTATAAGCAAGCGCGCCCCTACATAGAAATGAGAATTGAATGCAAAGGTTTTCAGGGTTTTTAGATTCAGGAGTGGATATCACAGTTATGATCCATAAACAATGGTTAAAAGCATGGTCCTTAAACACCCCTGGCTTCAGCATGGGGGAAACGAAGAAGTTAACCAGGATAAGGTATGGCATCGTGATAAGATCCTACAGTGCATGGGGCCTCAAGGGTAGTTTGGTTCAATTAAACCTGTAGTGACTTTTACCCCTACAAACTTAGGGGGAGGAATCTGTTGCAACAGTGGGAGCGCTAGATTGTTCCCACAGGGGTAGCAATAAAACAAATGAAACAAAATAGGGAAAGCTCTGCTGGGCAGACCTTATATAGTACACGTCCCCATGCACCCACCCACCACCCCGCTAGGCTAGCATCAAGAAAATCACTCAAAGTTAGTGCTCCAAGTGCCTTGGAATGTTCTCTCTGGTCAGTGAATTTTTTGTGAAACTGTTTCCCTGGAGCCTCATTTTGTGGGATGGCAGATTTAAAAGAACGCCGTGTTGGGGTGAAATTTTGTTTCATACTAGGCGGGGGGGATTTTGCAGACACTCTTGTGATGTTGAACACAGCTTCGACAGGCTGTGCTATGGAAAAAACTCAAGTGTGTGAGTGGTTTTCTCATTTCAAAAGAGTTGAAATGCTGATTGATGACAAACCTTGTTCTGGATGACCATTAACTACCCGAACGGATGAAAATGTCAGCTCATCGTGCACTTGGAGTTAATCAAACCAGATCAAACCGTTAATCAAGCTTTCTATTCAGAAGTTCTGAAAAGATTGTGTAACATCTGTGACCAAAAAGGCCTGATCCTTGGCAGATAGGGGACTGATTCTACCACCACAACAATGCACCTGCTCACGCACCCATTTCAGCATGGCAGTTTTGGGGAAAAAACAGCATTCCTCTCTTGCCCCACACACTTTACTCACCTGGACTCGCTCCATGTGAATTCTTTTTATTTCTGTGACAGCAGAGGGACATGAAAAGACAGGGATTTGACTACATAGTCGAGCTGAGGGGAAAGAAAAAAACGAGGGAGGTGCTTTCAGTCATCCAAACATGAGTTTGTAAAAAGTTTCCAAGAGTGAAATACAATTTTAGAGTTATGAAGTATAAATGAAAGTACACAGTTATTACAGGTATTACATGTAAAGGAAAGTACTTTGAAGTTGATAAGGTTGCTTTGTGGGGCAAAAAAATGATAAAAATTCCATTTTCTTGTATACTCGTCTTGCCCCAGCCCCATCACTCCACAAAATTACATAGCGCAGAACATGGTGAAGAATATGGGTCATAAGGTAAGAGGCCTCAGAAAGAATGAACATGGAGATCTTGCTCCAATCGAGGTCACTCCCCAAAATGACTGCCAGGGCCTAGGATATTGAAATTTTTTTAATAAACATTTTATTAGGGGCTCATACAACTCTTATCGCAATCCATACATATACATACATCAATTGTTTAAAGAACATCTGTACATTCTTTGCCCTAACCATTTTCTTTTCTTTTTTTACATTTTATTATGGGCTCATACAACTCTTATCTCAATCCATACATATACATTCATCAATTGTATAAAGCACATCCGCACATTCCCTGCCCCAATCATTCTCAAAGCATTTCCTCTCCACTTAAGCCCTTTGCATCAGGTCCTCTTGTTTTCCCCCCTCCCTCCCCGCTTCCCCCTCCCTCATGTGCCCTTGGTAATTTATATATTGTTATTTTGTCATATCTTGTCCTATCCGGAGTCTCCCTTCCCGCCCCTTCTCTGCTGTCCATCTCCCAGGGAGGAGGTCACATGTGGATCCTTGTAATCCGTTCCCCATTTCCAACCCACTCACCCTCCACTCTCCCAGCATCGCCCCTCACACCCTTGGTCCTGAAGGTATCATCCACCCTGGATTCCCTGTGCCTCCAACCCCCATATGCACCAGTGTACAACCTCTGCCCTATCCAGTCCTGCAAGGTAGAATTCGGATCATTGTAGATGGGAGGAGGAAGCATCCAGGATCAGGGGGAAAGCTGTGTTCTTCATCGGTACTACCTCGCACCTTGACTGACCCATCTCATCTCCTAAACGCCTCTATGAGGGGATCTCCAGTGGCCGACATTTGAGCCTTGGGTCTCCCCTCTGCTCTTCCCCCTTCATTCAATATGGTATACACACACACACACACACACACACATATACATATACATCTCTCTTTTTTTTTGCATGATGCCTTCCTTATACCTGGTTCCTTTGGCACCTCGTGATCGCACTGGCTGGTGGGCTTCTTCCATGTGGGCTTTTTTGCTTCTGAGCTAGATGGCCGCTTGTTTATCTTCAAGCCTTTAAGACCCCAGTCACTATCTCTTTTGATATCCAGCACCATCAGCTTTCTTCACCAATTTTCTTGTTCACCCACTTTGGCTTCAGCAGTTGTGTCGGGAGAGTGAGCATCATATAGTGCCAATTTAATAAAAGAAAGTATTCAAGCATTGAGGGAGTGCTTGAGTAGAGGCCCAAGGTCCTTCCGCCACCTCTATTTCCGCATCCTCATATGTATGTTTGCATGTACATATCTTTGTCTAGACCTCCATAAATGCCCCTTGACTCTCAGCTCCTTCCTCCATCTCGCGTGACTTTCCTCCTGCTCCACTACCATGCTCTGTCCCTACCTGGGCTACAGCTATACCTCTTCTCTACGCAACCTTACCCTTGATCATTCCCTACCAGGTCTGCCACTCCCCCCTCTCTACCATTTTGGGTCCCATGTTATTCCCTTGTCCCTGTGTTTGTTAACATCACTTCCTTACCCCCCCATCCCAAATCCCCCCATTGTTTTTCCTCCAGATAGTTCATCCAGCTGTCCTATTCAGACAGACCTGTGGAGACACTAACACGCACGAAAACAAGACAGAGAAAAAAAAGCAACAGTATACAACCAGACAACAAAACAACAAAAACAAACCACTGACAAAGAACAAAACAAAACACTTCACAAAAGAAAAGCTTGTAGTTCGTTCAAGGATTGTTTGCTGGCCCTTAAGAGCATTTTCCAGTCCAGTCTGTTGGGGCACCACGCCCTGACCCCAAAATCCACTTTTAGCATTCCCTGGGGACCTTGCCACTCCATTCCCTTGCTGTTCCAACGCACTCCCCCAGTGCTTTGCCTTGGTGTGGTGGATCAGGTCCGGTGCAATTCCCACACTGTGTTTCCGGTGCTGTCCCCTGTGTCGTCCTTAGTCACTGAGGGGCATCATGTCTCATAGTAGGGCCAGCCATGTTGTTCTCTCTGTGGACTGGCTGCTCTACTCAGGAACATCATCCTCATGGCCTGGTGGGCCAGGCTGTGTTCCACTCTCTCCTCCTGCCCCTTCATCTGCTCCTGTGTGCTCTGATCAGATATGTCCATCTCCCGGAGCTGCAGAGTCAATGTCGTCCTTTGAAACAAATTCTTTTCGGGGGAGGGGCAGGAATCCACTTAATTTTTGGTGCTGGGACCAGCCTCCCAGACCTCTGCACTGGTTCCCTACTCCACGCCAGGCTATTGCATTCACACCTTGTGGCACTAGGTTGATGTCTGGTCCCAATTTCCATGTGTAGATATAAACAATACCCTACCCTTGGGTGGATTAGTGCCCCATGCCCTTACTCCCCTTTTCTTCCTTATATTCATCCTTTTATTTTCCTTTCCCCACCTCCTCCACCATTGTTTACCATGTGCATCCCTGGTTTTGGTCTGGTCTCTGCCATACCACACACTCTTCACCCCAAAAATGTTTGAATACAGTAGCTTTTTCCCCTATGCAATTTTGCATTAAAAAATTTTTTTTAATACTTACCTCAGCGGTCTCATGTTGTACTTGTCCTTTTGTGCCTGACTTACTTCGCTTAGCATGATTTCCTCCAGTTCCTCCCATGCCGCTATGAGCCTCATACGTTCATCACTGCTTTTTAGTGATGCGTAGTACTTCATTATTTGTATATACCACAGTTTTTTAGTCCACACGTCAGTTGAGTGAAATTTGGGTTGCTTCCAACTCCTTGCAATTGTGAACTGTGCCTCAATAATTATTGGAGCACAGATGTCTGGTCTTGGTTTGTTTCTTGTTTCTTCTGGGTATACGCCCAGTAGGGGGATTGCTGGGTCATATGGTGACTCAATTTCCATCTGTTTTAGGTATCGCCAGATTGATTTCCATAGTGACTGTCCTTACTTACAGGCCCACCAGCAGTGGATGAGAGTTCCTGTCTCCCCACAGCCCCTCCAACACTTGTTGCTTTCTGATTTTTTGAATTGGGCTACCTTTGAGGGTGTCAGGTGGTACCTCATTGTTGTTTTAATTTGCATTTCTCTTATGGCTAAAGATCGGGAACATTTTCTCATATGTTGGTTGGCCATTCGGATTTCTGTCCCTGTAAAATTTCTGTTCAAGTCCTTTGCCCACCTTTCAAGTGGGCTATTGGTTTTTTTCTTTTTGGAAGCTGGCAGAGTATTGTAGATTTTAGTAATAAGGCCTTTGTCTGATGTGTCATTGCTAAAGATGCTTTCCCAGTCTATGGAATCTCTTATTACTCTCTTGGTGAATTCTTTCGATGTACACAAGTGTTTTATCTTCAGTATATCCCATTTGTCAATGTGTGCCTCCTTTGTGTGTGTGTCCTTCCCTATTTCTGATAGCCTGTGTATTCCCTGCGCCAAAGTTCTCAAGTTGGTCCCAATTCCGTCATTGATGGCCCTAATAGTTTGGGGTTTAACTTCAAGGTCTGTGATCCACCTTGAGATTATTCTTGTGCATGGAGTGAGATAAGGGTCTTTGCTTCATGTTTCTGCATGTGGATATCCATGTTTTCCAGCACCACTTGTTAAAGAGGGCATCGGCTTCCCATTTGATATTTTTGGGGCCCTTATCAAAGATCAGCTGTGTGTATGCTAATGCTTTTATTTCTGGGTTTTCAGTTCTTTTCCATTGGTCTGAGTATCTGTCATTGTACCAATACCATGCAGTTTTGAGAACTGTGGCTGCATAATATGTGTCAAAGTCAGGTAAAGCAAGCCCTCCCACAGTGTCCTTCTTCTTGAGGAGTTCTCTGCTAATTCTGGGCTTCTTCTCTCTCCATATGAAGTTGGTAATCAGTTTTTCCATTTCTTTGAAGAAAGATGATGGTAATTGTATCGGATGGCATTACACTTATATAGTGCATTTGGCAGAACTGACATCTTAACTATATTAAGTCTCCCAATTCAAGAGCATGGAATATTCTTCAATTTGTTGAGGTCACTCTTGGTTTCCTGTAATAGTGTTCTATAGTTTTCCCTATATACATCTTTTGTTTTTTCAGTCAGGTGTATCCCTAGATATTTTAATTTGTGTTTGGCTATTGTGAAGGGTACCACCTTTTTGATCTCTTTTTCTGTGGTCTTATCCGATGTGTATAACAGTCCGATGGACTTCTGTTTGTTGATCTTGTATCCTGCCACTCTGCCAAACTCCTCTATTGCTTTGAGTACTCCCCTTGTGGAACTTTTGGGATTTTCCATATATAAAATCATATCATCTGCACATAACAATATTTGTACCTCTTCCTTCCCCAGACCAATACCTTTGATGTCACTTCTTTGCCTTATGCTGTTAGCTAAAACCTCCAGCACGATATTAAATAGGAGTGGGGACAAGGGGCATCCTTGTCTGGTCCCCTTTTTCAGTGTGATCGTGTTAGTCTTTTCTCCATTGACTACCACTTTGGCTGTTGGTTTTTCATATATAGCTTGTATTGTCTTGAGGAACTTTCCTTCCATTCCTATCTTCGCTAATGTCTTAAACAGGAATTGGTGTTGGATGTTGTCAAATGCTTTTTCTGCGTCTATTGATATAATCATGTGATTCTTATACTTTTTCATGTCAATGTGACTAATAATACTAATGGTCTTTCATATGTTGAACCATCCCTGCATCCCTGGTATGAATCCCACTTGGTCATGGTGAATTATTTGTTTTATATACTTTTGTATTCTGTTGGCTAGTATTTTGTTAAGGATTTTTGCATCAATGTTCATTAGGGATATTGGTCTGTAGTTCTCAATTCTTGTGGGGTCCTTTCCCGGTTTGGGTATCAGAGTTATATTAGCTTCATAGAAGGAGTTTGGGAGTTTGCCATCTTTTTCTATGTTCTGGAAAAGTTTGTGTATGATTGGTATTAGTTCTTCCCTGAATGCTTGGTAGAATTCGCCAGCGTAGCCATCTGATCCAGGGGATTTTTTTGTTGGTAATCCCTTGATAACCTTTTCTATTTCTTCTATTGCTATGGGTCTGTTGACATTCTTGATGTTCACCGAGGATAGTCTAGGGAGGGTTTTTTTTCCCAGGAATTTGTCCATGTCTTCCAAATTGTTGAATTCATTGAAGTACAATCCTTCATAGTACTGTGTAACTATCCTTTTGATTTCATTAGGGTCTGTTGTAATGACCCCTCTTTCATCCCTTATTCTTGCTATTGAGATTTGTTACCTCCTTTCTTTGGCTAGGTTTGCCAATGGTCTATCGATCCTGTTTATCCTTTCAAACAACCAACTTTTATCGATATTAATTTTTTCCATAGTTTTTTTATTTTCCCTCTCCTGAATCTCAGCCCTGATTTTTATAATTTCTTTTCTTTTGCTAATAGTAGGGTTGTCCTGCTTACTCTGCTCTAGTTTTTGTAAATTTTGTGTAAGCGTATCCATCGTGAGTCTCTCTTCCTTTTTTAGGTGTGCTTGTATTGCTATGAACCTTCCTCTGATGACTGCCTTTGCTGTGTCCCATAAGTTTTGGTACACTGTATGCTCATTTTCATTGGTTTCTAGAAATTTCCTGATTTCGTCTCTGATCTTCACCAGTATGCACTTCTTTTGCTTTAGAGAGTTATTCATCCTCCAATTATTTGCTCTTATTTTCATTGTCTTCCTTTTGTTGATTTCCAGTCTTATGGTACAGTGGTCAGAGAGAGAGGTCTGTATTATTTCAATGTGCTTAAATTTATGTAGAGTTGCCTTATGCCCCAGCATGTGATCTCTCTTCGAATATATGCCATGGGGACTTGAAAAGAATGTGAATTTTTTTTTACATTTGGATGAAAAGCTCTGTAAATATCTATTAGGTCAAATTGTCTAATTGTGGAGATTAGCTCTCTAGTCTCCTTGCTGAGTTTCTTTCCCTGTGATCTATCTTTCTCAGTGAATGGTGTATTGAAGTCACCCACTATAATTGTCGAGTCTGTGAGTTCTTTCTTAATCTTTTGAATGTTTGGTTCACGTATTGAGCTGGCCTCTCATTCGGGGAATATATGTTTACAATGCTTAGTGGTTCGTTGTCTATGATTCCCTTGAGCATTATATAGTGTCCCTCCTTATCTCTTTTTATGGTTTGCACTTTGAGGTCAATTTTATCTGAGATAAGGATTGCAACCCCTGCTTTTTTTGTATTGCTGTTTGCTTAGTAGGTCCTTCTACAGCCTTTGATTCTCAGCCTATTTTTGTCTGTAGCCTTGAGATGTGTCTCCTGTGGGCAGCAAATTGATGGGTTGTATTTCTAAGCCATTCTGCTAATCTCAGTCTTTTAATGCCTGAGTTCAGGCCATTGATATTCAGGGTTATTATCTCAATGTGTGGACTCTGTGATGCCATTTTTTACCTTTTGTGTTGGGAGTTTTCCTACTTTCCTTTCTCATTAGTGTGTGTTTTGTGTGTGTATCATTCTTGACTTCTTTCAATTTTTAAGCCATTGCTATCTTGGGGTATATTTTCTCTTTGTTGTGCTCTAGGTGAGGTTGTTCTATGTGTTGGTCTCTTATTTGTGCTGGGTGAGTGTTGTTGTTCTGCCCATACTGAGTCGGCGAGGATCTTTTGTAAGGCTGGGTTTGTTTTAATGTATTTTTTTGAGTTTTTCCTTGTCTGGGAAGACTTTTACTTCTCCATCGATCTTGATCGATAATTTGGCTGGGTAGATTATTCTTGGATTTGTGTTGTTTTCCTTCATTTTTTGGAATACGTTACTCCACTCTCTCCTTTTTTTTCATAGTTTCTGCTGATAGGTATGAGCATATCCTTATGTGGAAACCTTTATATGTGATTGCATGTTTTTCCCTAGCTTCTTCTATGTGATGTTGCTATGTTCAGCACATTTTCTGCCCTTGTCTTTTGTTTCTCCTGTTTTTTCGTTGAGATCGTTGGGGCCGATGGCTGTTTGCGTTGAGTTGTTTTTCAGGGATCAGCTGCCATTTTCCAGTCTCTCTCTGGAATACTTACAGCAATGCTTCTTCGAATTGCCTACAGCTGATTTTGCTATGGGATTAACCTACCATTTTATCTTCCTGTGGTTTCCCTATCGGGGAGTGCCCCAGATGGCAGGTCGACTGCCTGCCCCAGTGTTGCAGAGGCTGGGCTGAAATTCCCTGCTATTGGTTTGAATATTGATAAGTGTTGGCAGAGCTGCCTTATGTCCCCAGGTACACAGGCAGGAACTCCCTGGTGAGAAGTCCAAGGAGTATCCCCTGGAGAGCAAGCAGGCCTTTCCCTAGCCTTGGCCTATCTATGCAGGGTGGAGCTCACCTAGCTGTGTTTGGCCCATGCGCAAATGCCCTAGGGCAATGGGAGTGCCGTGTAATTCTGCAATGGAGTGTGAGAGAGCAGGTCAGGAACAAGAGGACGAGAAAAATTAAAAAGTGAGACAAGACTGTATATGGGTACAGGGAATCGAGGGAAGCAAAAGCAACTATGCAGCGGAGTCCCTCTCCCTGCCTGTGGACCTGCAAGGGCCCACTCCCTGCCCCAAACCCCAGTGGCAGACCGTAGCTGAGCCCCAAGAAGAGTCACAATAAAGATGCTGAGAAGCCCCCAGAGAAGTGGGGGAACAGAGAGCAGAGATGTCAGCAGACGCCGCAGTGTAGCCGAACCTTGATCGTTGCCTTTGGAGCTGTGGGGGCCTGGGTTCAGTCCCTGCTCAGCCCACGCGGCGTGGCAAGCTGTGGCTCTGCCCCAAAAAATCCCCTGCGCAGCCCTCCAAGGCTGCGTGGGAATATAGAGCAGAGACACAAACAGAAGCAACAATGTAGCTGAACCCTGATTCCTGCCAGTGGAGCCGCAAGGGCCCTGTCCCTGCTCTGAGGCAGGCAGGGGAAAACTGGCTGTGCCGAGACCAAGCCCTGCTATAGGCTCCAAATGGTCCCGGCTTGGGCAGACATAGCAGCTGGGCTAGGGTCGAGCCCCAGCCAGCTTCCACTGAGGTAAGCCAAAAGCCCCTAGCCCCTCCAAACCCTGTGGATCTGTGCCTACTTATCTTTATGATGTGCCTCCTGTGACCCAGTGGCGTGAATTTCCCTCTGAGCAACTCTCCTGGGCTGGATTCTGCGGAGTCCCTCTGGTATGTGTCACTCCATCGCCATCTTCCCGGAAGTCCCTGATATTGAAATTTTTAATTGGGACTTCTCTTTTAAGTCCTGAACCCATTAAACTATCTTGGAAATCAAAGGACCCAATGGACCCTTTATAAAGAGAAAGAACAGGCTTTGTATGCCTTAGTCCAAGAGCAGCCCAGAGGTCATATTGACCTCTGCAGAACAGTCCGAATTTCCATAAGATGTTACCTATCTAACTGAACACATTCCACACCAAAGTAACTCCCTGAAATTGCTCACAGTGCCTTAAAAACCTCCATTATTAAAACAGAAGGATGAGATGAGAAGCAAGTATGTAGAATGCACTTCATTTAGCTTCATTAATGCATTTTTTTTCCTTTGTCCCCAAAGCTTCTAACAAAACCAGTGCAGATAAACAGCTTTTTTCCCCTACAGAGAAAGCAGACCAGGAGAGAGTCTGGCGCAGCAACCACAGAGGTGTTTGGAGTCCTGGGTTGTTACTTGCTCTTGGGAGAGGCTATTGGCTTTCTGTCTTAGCAGGTCAGAGAAATTACAGGCAGAGTCCTTGGCTGAGAGTGTGATCCAGGTAGAAGCAGTTGCTGAAAGCATGACATGGAGACATCTTTCCAATTGCTGACGCTTTCCAAAAAATAAAAATGTCCCTTCAGATTCTTGAAAACGGCAATTTTTGCTTTGGAGACTTATAATCATTTCAAACATTGCTTATGTTGCCAGAGAGACACTCCTGAACTCTTCAAAAACTGAACACTTTATGTAAAAGTGACTGGACAGTTACAGGCTGTTTAATTACTAGAACATCAGATCGTGGAATTGCAAACACAATTGATGTTGAATAGTGACTGTAACATTACAAATTATTATATAGCCCTTATTCCTGAATGTAGCCTTACTTGTGCTTCAATTATAAATCATTTGCAAGGATTTAAGTGAAGCATATCATTAGATATCAAACCTCTAAGAGATATGTTCCATACATTTAAGACTGGGCTAAAAACATCCCCTGGCTCTAACATGATTAAACAATTGGTGGTGGAGCTGGAAGAGCTCAAGAGTCTAGGCTTAAAGTATCTCTGTAGTACCGATGAAGAATACAGCTTTCCCCAGATCCTGGATGTTTCCTCCCCCCAACTACCATGATCCGAATTCTACCTTGCAGGACTAGATAGAGCAGAGGTTGTACACTGGTGCATATAGGAGCTGGAAGCACAGGGAATCCAGCATGGATGATACCTTCAGGACCAGGGGTGTGAGAGGCAATACTGGGAGAGTAAAGTGTGAGTGAGTCTGAAAGGGGAAACCGATTACAAGGATCTACATGTGACCTCTCCCTGGGAGACAGACAGCAGAGAAGGGGGTGAAGGGGGATGCAGGATAGGGCAAGATATGACAAAATAACAATCTATAAATTATTAAGGGCTCATGACGGAGGGGGAGCGGGGAGGGAGGGAAAAAAAAGAGGACCTGATGCAAAGGATTTAAGTGGAGAGTAAATGCTTTGAAAATGATTAGGGTAAAGAATGTACAGATGTGCTTTATACAATTGATGTATGTATGTATATGTATGGATTGTGATAAGAGTTGTATGAGCCCCTAATAAAATGTTTAAAAAAAAGTTTCTCTCACAGCTTAGGTTCTCATAGGACTGTATTACTTGTTGCTATTAATTTTGTTTTGGAAGTCAGAAAGCGTGTGATGTATATAGAGAAGCCATTTTGCAGCTGTAGCCCTTTTTAATTTAAAACATAAAAGAAAAGGGAGAAGGAGTTACCCTCAAAGAGATGGTCACTAGTGCCAAAGCAAACTTTTACAATAAGCACAAAGAATGGGATGCCCGGGTTCAGGGGAAGGAGAGAAGGAAGAATATTAGGCATGTGCAGGTACTGGCTGCCATTGCTAACCAATGCCCATGGACAGCCGCCTAGGTTTTCAAGACCCCTGAACAAGGCACTAGGTGTTATGTGTTCTGTCGCCCAGGTCACTGGAAAAGGGATTGCCCTGATGGAAATAGGCCACCACAAGGGCCACGTTATCAATGCAAACAAACTGACCATTGGGCAGCACTTTGTCCTATTGGAGACACCCAGGAGAGGAGGTGCCCCCAGGCTAGTGTGTAGCTGCTAACTGAGGATTGAAATTGTCTGGCCCAAAAGGCCCAGCAGCAGGAGATTGCATTTACTGGGCTGGAGCCTCAGGTGAGCATAGATATGGCAGGTAAAGGATTGAATCAGGGTTGCATCCTCTCAGCACACTTTTTTAATCTGTATGCTGAGAAAACCATCAGAGTAGCTGGTTTGTATGAATAAATGTATCAGGATTGGATGAAGGCTTATTAATACCCTGTGGTATGCTATGAGACAACCTTTCTTAATGAAAGTGAGGAGTCATTGAAGGGCTTGCTGATGAAGTTCCGGGATTTTAGCCTTTCGTATAGATTACAACTCAATATAAGGAAGACCAAAATACTCATAACTGGACCAATAGGTAACATCACACTAAATGGAGAAAAGGTTGAGGTTGTCATGGATTTTGTCTTATTTGGATCCATAATCAATGCTAATGGAAGCAACAGTCAAAGATCAAAACAGATTTCATTGTATAAACCTTGTGCACAAGGCCTCTTTAGAGTACCGAAGAGCAAGGATGTTGCTTTGAGGAATAAGGTGTTCCTGACCCAAGCCATGATATTCTCCATTGCATCATGTGCCTGTGAAAGTTGGACATTGAATAAGGAAGAATGAAAATCAATGCATTTTAATTGTGTGGTGGAGAAGAATATTGAAAATACCGTGGACTTCTAAAAGGACACACAGATCTGTATTGTTAGAAGTAAGGCCAGAATGCTCTGTGGAAGCGAGGATGACAAGACTTCACCTTACACACTTTGGACATACTATTAGGAGAGACCAGGACCTGGAGAACAAAATCATGCTTGATAAATTTGAAGGATGGGTAAAAAGAAGGCTCTCAATTAGATTGAGTGACACAGTGGCTTCATCAATGGACTCGGACATGCGAAAATTTGTGAGGGTGGTAGAGCCCATGCAGTGTTTGGTTCGGTTGTGCATAGGATCGCTATGGACCGGAAGTAATTCGATTTCACCAAACAGCAAGAAGAAGCAGATCATGAGTCCTGTGTCCTAAGGCATCACTGGGTGCGCTCAAACTAACCGCTCAGACATGAGTGTACACTTCACTATTAGCACTAGCTAGGGACTGCATTTTCCCTGCATCTGATTGTAAAATCTATTCTTGAGCTTTAGCAGATATCTGATGCTGGGGGCACCTGTCAAGGTCTTTCCCCCTCCATAAGGGACAGCTGCTTTTTCTGCATGTGAGAATGTTTCCTACTTTTAAAATACTGTTTTTGAATGAGGAGATATCAGGGGTGGGTACATAATCATGAACTAAACATAGAGAGATTCCCTGGAGAACAGTGGGATGGGACAGAATCCACAAGTTGAAACCACCTTGTGCTGCTGGGACTAATCCTGTGCTCTGTGGGGACTGTGCTCCCCCTGGAGACATGTTTCCTCCCTGCACGGGAGGTTTGTGTCTGGGCTCTCAATGACTTCTCCTCACTGTGTCTCTTGCACAGTAATACATGGCTGTGTCCTCAGCTTTCAGGCTGTTCATCTGCAGATATAGCGTGTTCTGGGCGTTGTCTCTGGAGATGGTGAATCGGCCCTTTACTGAGTCTGGGTAGTATGTAGTACCACCAGCACTAATGTATGCGACCCACTGCAGGCCCTTCCCTGGGGCCTGGCGGACCCAGTTCATTTCATAGCTACAGAAGGTGAATCCAGAGGCAGCACAGGAGAGTCTCAGGGAACCCCCAGGCCTTCTCAGATCACCCCCAGACTCCACAAGCTTCACCTCACACTGGACACCTGCAAACATAGAGGCACCGTGATTAGGTGACACACATACAAACAAATGTAATCACAATGATATCAAATTAGACCATTTTATATGGTCCATAACGATTACCATGTAAAATGGCCAAAATGAAAACCAAGGTTGGTGAAAAATTCATTATGCGTCTTCTGGACGAGCTCACTCCTGGGCACAAAATGTAACAGCAGAGACCCCAGAGACTGGGGCTGTCCTTTGAGATCTCCCACATCAGGGGCTGTGGCCGGTTTATCAGCAGGCAGAGAGTAGCATTTGCATGTCCCCTGATATTTAGAAGCAAAATGAGTTGAGAATATGGACCAGAGTTCTCCCTCAGACTCAGAGAAACACAAGCACTCTCAGAGGACAAGAGAGCACTTAATCTGTTTATCAGGCATTGCTTTAGTTGTTAGATATTATTAATATTTTTAAAGTAGTTTTAAGTTTACGAAGTTTATGTCACATACACAATAACCATTCTGGCATGAGAGCTCACAGCGCATCCTCACTTGTTCCCCTCAAGATGTGATGCAGGTGCATATACTGGATGGCTCTATTATCTGTTTCTTGTTGGAAACATCATTGGTTTCCTTACCTTCCAAGAATTTTCACATTTCAGTGATATTTTTAAATGGTGGGCATGCAGTTCAAAAAACATATCCACAAAGCACGCACACCAGTGTTTCCTCTCTGCTTTCTTATCTTGGAGATTCCTGGCCTCTTTCTTTTGTCATGATCAGGAAAACTGGATATTTATTACTTTACTTCATCTTTTCAAATAATCAGTTTTCATTTAATTGGCTTACTTACTGAGTTCCTGCTATTTCATTTACTGGATCCTTTATTATTTTACCCATACTAACCTATGATGTGGCATACCACAACTTTTTCTAGTTTCATTAGATGGAAACAAAGATGATTTATTTCAGAATTTTGTTTCTATAATTTACATATATTTGTTGCTATGAATTCCCCCACTAAGTTCTCTTCTCTTGAATCCCACACTTTTTTATATTGTACTTTAATTTTCATTCAGTACAGCCATCCAGTATATGAAAACTATTAAATGCATATTAGTGATTCCAATAGTATTTATATATATCAAAGTATTTATCACTCTCACTCACTGTCGTCGAGTCAATGCAGCCACATTGCGACCCTACGGGAAAGGGTAGAGTTGGGCGGTTCTGAAACTGTAACTCTTTATGGGTTTAGAAAGCTCCATTTTTCTCCTGTGGCACAGCTGGTGGTTTTGAACCCCAGGACGTTCAGTAAACATCCTACTGAGTAACCACCAGGGTTCATGTATGCACGCATACACATATTTAATTGTGTTTATGTGTACAACATATGAGTGAATATTGACATTGATGTGTTTTGTACTAAACATTAAGGAAGAGATGATTCTTGGAGAAAATGATTTGAAGGAAAGGGAGCCCTAGATGCTAACAAGAAACTCCTTGCTCCCATGCTTTTCCCGTTGCTCTGGCACCGGGAAACTGGCTCCTGTGCTTGTGCAGCCTATGTGATCCTATCCACCAGTGTCATTATTGTAGGGAAGTTTGAGCATGAGATGGCACTGAGTCCTCTCACAGTTCCTCTCACACGGTAATGGACAGCTGTGCTCTCAGTGGTCATTGAGGTCAGCTGCAGAGAGAACTGCTTTGTGGACGTGCTTTTTGAGCTTGAGAGTTAATTCAATTGTGATGGGTAATTATTTTCTTCTACTAAAACATATTGATAACAATGACTCCAACGACTTTTTCAGGTTTTGGTAGATCCAGCGTCAGAAATGCATAGTCTTCCGAGACAGCAAATTTTAAGTGATGAGTCTCTGTGAGCGATTCATCACTCCTGGGTCCAAATACTGATGCTGAACCTGTCACAGAACATCCAAGATAATCAATGACGGTAACTAATGCAAACTTCTCTCATGTCAAACTATCGTTAGAATCTCTTGATGCTATTAGAAAGAAGTAATCACCAGGCCAAACTGTATTCAAAAGAAAATCAAAACTATGGACATGTAGTTCAAAGAGAACTCTTCCCACAACGTGATATATTTCACCAAGTTTTAAAATTTAACCTGGAAATTGAAGACGTGATCTGCACGTTAGAAACCCCAGAAGATTAAAGAAAAAATGTAGAGAAACCCGACATTTTCTCAGAATCTGAGAGATTTGCTTCCATCTATTGAGAAATCATCTCCTTAGGCTGAAAATCAGAGAAACTGTTGGGACACAGAAAGCACAGAGTGTTAAGAAATTCTGATTTTATTAAAAACCTCAGTTAATGGTGGACATTTATTCTACCATGTTTTCTCATTCCTCTGCATATTTTCTGGAGCATTAACTCCTCTCTATCATGCCATCTCACTTACTACCAGTCATGACAGTGGAACATGTAGAGTTTTGAAACTCAAAATAGGCAAAGGGTATGAAATGGAACTTGACTGAAGGAGACATTTAAGTTGCAAAAATACAAATATATTAACTCACATTAATCATTGGTGCTATTATTGTTTGTTTGGTTGGCATTGAGTTTTTTTTTAGATATTTTCTTGAGAATGGGTGGTTATAGAATAGCCATATTATCTGGAAAGCATTTTAAGCACTTTGACGAAGTCATTTTTCATATCTACGCTCAGTGCCATCTGTGGCGTGATTTCTTATTTGTTGCTTCCATGGGTGTTCATCGTGCATCACAGAAATACAGAATCATTGAACACGTCAGCAGTTTCTCTGTATAACATGCTAAATGGGACAAATAACATGAGAAGCTGTACTAAATGGAAAACACATCAAGGTTGTAGGAAACACCGCTAATAATCTGTGATATGCAGGTGTCATAAAGCTACATGTTCTAAGATAGCATGATTTGAAAACATGTTTTAAGATAGCAGGATTTGAAAACTTACGGATGAAGTCCAGGAATTTCTGCCTTCACTGTACACCACAATTCAATGTAAAGAAAATGAAACTATGGGACAATGGAAAATATGTGAAATTGAGACAAGATTGAAGTTGTGATAGAGTTCATCTTGCATGGATCTGTAATCAATAGTCATGGAAACCCCAGTCAATGATGCATTTCATGGAGCAAATGATGCATTTCATTGAGCAAATCTGCTGGACAGAACTCTTCAAAGATTGAAGAGCAAGGATGTCCCTTTGAGGACTAAGATACACCTGGCCCAAACTATGGAGTTTTCAATTGTCTCATATGCCTGTGAAAGATGGACAATGAATGAGAAAAGATCTAAGATTAAACGATGTATTTGAATTATGGTACTGGTGAATAATTTGATGGTGTGATGGACTGCCAGAAGAACAAACAATCGTATATTGGATGATGTACACTTGTAATGAGTAGTAGAAAAAAGTGAGCATGTTATTACTTCATCTCAAGTACTTTGAACATGTGTCAAGGAAATTAGAACTTGGAAAAGAACATCCTGCTTGATAAAGCATAAGGTCATTTTTAAAAGGATGACCTTTAAGAATATAGTTTGGCACAGTAACTGCAACAAAGGCCTCATTCATGACAATTGTGAGGATGAGGCAAAACCTGTGTTGAATTGTTTTCTGTAGTGTTGCTGTGAGTTCAAACTGATTTGATAGGTCTTAAAACAGCAAAATGCAAACATTGCACTCCATGGAGAGGAAGTGAACTCATTCACCTTTCAAATTGGAGCCAGATTAAGGATACCATTAAATACTAATCTTATTTCATATCATGCTGCAAATCTTAACTATAGCTATCAATCAACAAATGAAACACGGAGGCATCCAACATGGTAATAAAGAAGTAAAACTCTCTATAATTGTTGATGATATCACTCTAAACACAGAAAACGCAAAAGCTCTAGAAGAAAATTATTGAAACTAGTTGTAGGCGTAAGTCATTTCACAGGTTATAAGGTAAACATAGAAAATCAGATTGGTTCCCACATACCGACAGAGAAAGATCTGAAAAGAAAATCAGAAAATAATACAATTTACAATAGCCACCTCAAGCATAAAATAAATTGGAATAAACCTAAGCAGAGAAACAAAAGTCTCATAGAAAAAAAAAAACTACTCCAAGAAACCAAAAGACATACACATCATTCAAATATTGGGTCATAATCATGAGTAGCAAGCCTTAAGTTTGTGAAAATAATACACTCTAAGCGATCTATAACTTTAATGCAATTCTGTACAAGATCCCAGTTTATATATTTAAGGACATGGAGATTACTGACCAAATTTTAAAAGAAATTACTCATCAAGTTAAAAAAGGAGAGAAAAAACCCGGCATACAATGTCAAAACGACCCCTACCCCCATACTCTCCTCGAACAGTTTCTACAGGAGTTTCCTCTCAATCTGCTCCTAAGCAGTGGGAGCAAAACGAATCCAAGACACAGCAGAAGATTTCATCTGTGCTCACACACCCACCTGCTTCTGCTTCCTGGGACTGAGCTACCCCTCCTGGTATAAGAGCTCTCCTAGTTCAGCCCCCAGCTGTCCTGCATGGTGGGTTGTGTGAGGGCTCACATCGACTTTCCCTCTCCTAATCTCCATGCACAGTGGTTTTCAGTGGTCACAGAGCTCAGCTGCAGGGAGAGCTGGATCTTGTATGTGTCTAGGTCAATGACTATATGGTCTCTGAGGGATGGTGTGTAGTCGCTAAACTACTCTGTCACATAGGTCCTTCCAATTTACTTAAGGCTTCTCCCAGGTCTCTGTCTGATCCAGTCCCAAGTAACACTGTTGCTGGAGATGGAGTCCCTAGTGATGGTACAGGTGAGAGGGAGAGTCTGTAAAGTCTTCTCCACTTGATTGCTTGACTCCGGTAGCTGCTTGTGGTGCAGGACCCCTGGAGTCTTAGGAAACAAGCATTAAAGGCCCCATATGTCTTTGAATGTGTTGTCATCCACTGCATCTCCCTGCCACTGACCCGATGGGAGACCCAGCACCATCAGGAGGAGGAAGAGATAGGAGGCAAACATTTCTGTATCAAAGGCTCCCTGACTCAGAAGGGTTTGGAATCCCCTGATTGCAGGGTGGTGATGGGGGTGGTCTCATTAAGTAAGAAACCACAACAGGCATTTGCCTAGGAGTGTTCCTGGCTGTTATAGGAGTTTGGGGCTATGAATAGCATGCTAAGGTGCAGGCACCACAGCTCCACAAGAAAGTGTCTCCAGAGTTGATTCTTGAATAAAGGTGGATGACAGAGATGGAAGTGATGTGACCCACAGGCATACCTTGAATTAGTAGGCTCTCCAAATTCCAATATATGAAATTACAAAATCAGAGTTCCAAGGTAGCAGTGTTGTTTGACTTGAACATATGCATCCACTAACTCATGAATTAATTTTTCTTTGTGAGGTCTGAGAGTTATGAGCACGCCAGATATTCTTCTGACTGAGGGAAAATCAGAAAACCAATCAACTGAGTTAGAAAATGAACAATCTCTTCTTTCAAAACCAAATCTATTCTGACTCATAGGAACCCTATAAGACTGATTAGACACTCATTAAGCTTCTTCTGACTATAATTATTTTACAGGAATAGGCAATGTCATGTTACATATTTAGATAGATAGATAGATAACATACGAAATAAACAGTTAATTAAATTATAAAGCAGTACAAATGGCTCATCGCCATTCACTCCTATGAGAGATTTGTGAGGGCCACTGGGTAGTCCTCTGTAGAGCAATTCAGGCTATCCGACCAAAGGCAGCACACAGCAAGGCAGGTCAACAGTCAGCCAGATGACAGGGTCTGACAGTCCCCAGCTCAAAAGATGTAGATTACAATGGGGTGGAGGATCAGGTCTTGAAGGAACCTGAAATTACAGCGACACAGTCCACGGATTAGGTGTCCCACAGGTAGTGTAGCTTGCAACTTGAGGCAAAGGAAAAGTAAGGTACCTGCACACTGGTCCGATGATCAATGATCAAAGAGCAAGAGACAAGAGAGGCGAGGCTCTCCGAGCTATTTATCTCTCCGCACTTCAATTAATATTTTTATCAGCCAGGTTGGCACAATAAACTAACAACCTCAGCAGCTGAGTGATCCCTGCACTCTGAAGAAGAAACATTGAAGTCTTCTAGACTCAGATTTCTGGATTTGTTTGTAGTCCCCATCTCCTCGGGTTGGGCTTGATCGGTCGCTTAATCAAGGTGTACTGCATCTCTCAAAATTCTGAAATACGGAAATGATAGAAAATATGGCTCCAAGGAAAATGCAATAATATTTTCTCCAGTTGTTTATTGTTGTACACTAAACAGACATAAAACATTGTAGATTAAAATCACAAGATCTTTTTGTTTTTCATTTGTTGCTTGACTTTCCTATTTACTCTTATAATGCACATATATGATTTCAGAGGGCACTCTCATCTCTGTTGCCTTCTTTGTGTCTATGTCCTTTGCTGTGTTTGATAGTGTATGGATGCCCTGCAGTGGGGCACTTACGTGTGTCCCTGCATCCTTATAGATGGTCTCTATAGCTCTGGGATTTACATTAGGTCCTTGACCCATCTTGTATTCATTTTTGTACGTGGCTGAGGTTTGGGTTGTCTTTCATTATTCTGAGGGTGATGAGCCAATTGTGCCGGCCCCATTGTTGAAGATAACGTCGCTCTCCCTTATACATTTCCTTGGGCCTTTGTTGATGAGTTGCCTGTATGTGGATGGATTATTTATTAGTTTTCTATTCTATTTCATTGGTCAACATACCTGTCATTGTATGAGTACCAGGCTGTTTTTACTGCTGTGGCGGTGTAATACTTTTGAGGTCAGTTTGTGTGAGACCCCCTAACTTGATCCAAATATTTTTTGAGTCCCTTGATCATCCTAGGATTCTCCATATAAAGTGAGTAATTATTTTTCCATTTCTTTAAAGGGTTAAATTGGCATTTGGATCACGATTATATTGTACTTAGTGACAGTACTGGGTAGTTTTAACATTTCCTTGGTATTGGGCCTCTTTATCCATGAACATGGCATATTGAGAATGTGAACAGACTTGCATTGGGAAGCATAAACATTCCTGAATCATGGCATCTTGCTGAACAAGAGAGACATAAAATAGAGAAAGACACAAAGAGACTTTGGACCAGTGCTGAGTCCGACCTGCACACTTCCTACTGAAGATGAGAGTCATATGGAAGCCACATTCTGTTTTCATATGGTTTGTTCCCTACCTTGCCGCCTGCATAACTCTAGCCGGGAACTCAATGTCACAATCGGGGAATTCTATGGAAGCCTCTGCTCTCAGTCTGTCCCTTCAGAAGTAAAATCACCAAGTCTTTCTCTTCAGGCATCACTTGGCGAGTTTGAATAGCCAGTCTTTCTGATTCAATTCAAATAGCTCACCTCTGGCAGCACCCTATCGCTCCATCTTCCCTCAATTTCATTAGATCCAAATCACCAAGTTTCCCTGAGTTTCATCTGGACCTTGATCCTGAGGACTGCCTGGCAAAATCATTTTCCTCCACACGAACAAAGGCTGATATTTCTGAAGAATGTTTTCTTGTTATGATACAACTCTTTAAGTGTAGGAAATATCAGGGATAGGCAAAGCTGGTAGTATAAACATGAAGAGATTCTCTGAGGGAAACTGCAAGATGGAGAAGAACACCAATAGCACAACAGAAAAACAGTCCTGAATCTCCCCATCTGCACCTGCTCCTGGACCTGAGGCTTGGCTCTGTGTGTCTTGAGCGCCCCCTGGGGGCCTGTTTCCTCCCTGCAGGGGGTGGGGTTGTGTCCTGGTTCAGTCTGAATTCTCCTCACTGTGATGGTAGCACAGAAATAAAAAGGCATGTCCTCGAATTCCAGGCTGTTCATATGCTGATGCAGCAGTTCTTGGAGATACAAAGACATCTTGGAGAAGTCTTTGTAGTATGCACCATCACCACTTGACACCCACTGCAGGTCCTTTCCTGGAGCCTGGTGGACACATATCATGCATAGCTATTGAAGGGCAATCTTGAGGTTGCACTGGAGAATCTCAGAGACCCCCCAAGGAACCCCATACTCCACTAGCTGCACCTCACTCTGGACTTCTGCAACCACAGATATCCATGGCAGGAAAACCATCAGACATGTTCACCGTGTCTCTCACTCACACCCAAGCACACAAACTGGTTCTTGACAAAAATCAACTGTTAAAATAGCAACAAGGACAAGCCCCTTTCAGCTAATTGGCCAGGCTTTCTGTGTTGTGCTCAGTCCTGATCACTGAGTGTGGACACCTGAGAATCCAGGAGCACTTCCAGAGCTGCAGGGTTGGGGCTGTGTTGGCTTTCATCAGCAGAGGGAGGGGTGGATTTGCATTCCCTCCTACTACATAGCAAAAATGGAGTTGCATGACTTCTGAGATATGCGTGTTCTGTTCCTAGAACAGATCTGAGTGTTTTAAGTGTGTTGGAAAGGGCACGCTGATAATATCCTTGGTAACATGTATTATATTACTGTTCTATGCTAAATTGTTATCACATATAATTCATTTTATTGTTCTACTAACACAATACATGAGATTATAGTTATAGATTTCCAGTTTTTAGGAATAATACTACATACAGAAATGTAAAAAATTGTTTTTATATCTATGAAGGATTCACAGCATTTCCTTCTCAATGTCCCTTGAGATTTTTGAAGAGGCAAGGTTGAGGTTGTCCTCAGGACTAATAATGAGAGTAGTCATACAAGGAAGGCAAGGGGAAGGTGGGGGAGAAGGTGAAGTTGGGGGGAAAGGAGGGGAACTGATCAAAATGATCTACATATAACCCACTCCCTGGTTATAAAACAGAAAAGTGGGTGAAGGAAGATATCAGAAAATGTAAGAGATGAAAAAATAATAATTTATAAATTATCAAGGGCTTGGGAGGGAGGGGTGAGTGGGGAGGGAGGGGGAAAATGAGCTGATACCAAAGGCTCAATAGAAAGACAATGTTTTGAGAATGATGATGACAACAAATGTACAAATGTGCTTGACACAATGGATGGATGTATCTATTATGATTGATAAGAGTTGTACAAGCTCCCAATAAAGTGATTTTTTTTAAAGATCAGGGTTGTAAGATGGATGAGCAAAAATTTCCAAATTAATTCTTAGGACTGCTCTTGCTACCCTTGAAGAATAAGTAGGTACAAAGCCCTAAAGAGTTTTAAAAGGGAAAAAGGAAATGCGGCACAAATTCTTTCCCCTTTTTCTCACCAGTGCAGTTTTCCATTTTCTTAAAACGTTTTCATATGAGCCCTGGCCATCACGCTGAAGCCTTTTAAAATTGCTTCAGGACAGGGGTCCTACAGGAAGTAGACCAATTATTGGGCAGTTAGAATGTCTTCTTCCCACTAAAGCATCGTGTTCTGAATGAAGGCAGGATTGGAGTTCTGTGTCATGTGGTTGTTGTGAATGGGTGATATTGAGTCAATTTTGACCCACAGGGACCCTGTGCACAGCAGAACAGAACACTGTCTGATACCGCACCATCCATACTCAAGATCCTATGCTTGAGCTGTCTGGGGGACAAATAATTAAGGACAAATGAGGGAGAAATTTATTCATAAGTTCTGAGGGGAAAACTTGGCAGTTTAAAATTTATTATGTAGGAGAAATGGCAGAAAAAGTACAAACAATATAATGAAGCATTTCAAATATGTTTCTTTGTTCTTTGTCCGTTGGCTTGCTTTTTAATTGTGAGGAGCTCAGGCTTTGCTTCTGAGCATTTGCAAAGGAACACTTGAATGGTGTAGAGACTTTCTATGGATGCCACTCCTTCATGTCACAGAAGGCTGAGCTGGGACAAGCAACTGCACAGTGTATCTGCATGGAAAACATGGCCCGAGAGAAAGGGCACATTATGGTGTGGCAGGAGGCAGGGACAAGGCTGTGTCAGATGGTTGCTGGTGAATTAGAGGAAACGGAGGCTGTTAGGACAGTGCAGTAATGAGCAGTTTGTTGTTTTCTGTG
This sequence comes from Tenrec ecaudatus, assembly GCF_050624435.1. NCBI lineage: Eukaryota > Metazoa > Chordata > Mammalia > Afrosoricida > Tenrecidae > Tenrec > Tenrec ecaudatus. The sequence goes on along the minus strand of NC_134546.1, from coordinate 71,554,057 downwards.
TCATTCACCTTAGGACCTACCATCAGGGAAGATGTTACTCTGGTGGTATCTTGCAGTGCCTTCCATGTGGAAAGACAACGTGGTGAGACTGTGAGGAGGAATAAACTTAGGGAAGGGGGGACATGGATATCCAGGGTGAGGGGAACTCCCTTGTTCTTGGAGTAGAACAGAGAGGCAGTAGGGTTGTGAATGGGGAGGCGGGGACAGGAGTGGAGTGCTGGAAACTGATACTAGTAGGAAGTCAACTGCAGTCTGCCCCATGACTCCTGGAGATAAAGTGGTCCTGAGACCAAAAAGATGCACTTCACCCATGCCAAGCATTTTCTATGGCCTCATATGCATGTTAAAAAAAACAAAACAGAAAAATAAAAAAGAAGGAAAAAGTACTAGGCCACCATGGTTTGGAAAAACAACCAAACCAAACCAAATAAAAATCCTGCGTATTCTGAAGAATTAAATTTAAAACATAGGATAACTGCTTACATTTCAACTAAAGCATTAACTAAATGACTGTCATAATACTTCACAAGGTGTGGTGGAAGAATATACTATTAAATTTCCAGCCAATACAAAAACACTTAATAGTTACCTTTATCCAGACCTCCATCCCTCCATTTCCCCTGAGTCTTATTGAAAAGTATTTATCTGAGTGTCATGAGAATTCTGACACAGGGACCCCTGAGAGCGTTATTTCTTGTCCTTCAGGGACAGACTGTTGCTGTAAGACAGAATATATTCTCATGTTACAACATAACTTTTGAAATCAAAGATATGAGGAGGAGGAGTACATAATTGTTATTTTTAAATTAGAGATAGATTCGCTAGGGAACTGTGAGATTTAGAATCCACATTTGACGGACCACAAGCCTTGAAACTCCAGATGCTCCTGCTCTGGGGCTGAGTCCTGTGCTCTGTGGGTCCTGAGTACCCCCTGGAGACCAGTTTCCTCCCTACAGGGGAAGTTTGTGTCTGGGCTCTCACTGTGTCTCTTGTACAGTAATACATGGACATGTCCTCGACTTTCAGATTATTCATTTGAAGATAGAGTTTGTTCTTGGAGTTATCTTTGGAGATGATAAATAGACCCTTCACGGGGTCAGTGTAGAATATGTAGCATATGTACCATCACCACTAATGGCTGTGACCCACTGCAGATCCTTTCCTGGAGCCTGGCGGATCCAGTGCATGTAAGAATCACTGAAGGTGAATCCAGAGTCTGCACAGGAGAGTCTCAGAGAGCCACCAGGCTTTCTTAGTTCACCTCCAGACTCCACTAGCTGTACCTCACCCTGGACACCTGAAAACACAGAGGCACTTTGTTTATACAACACACATACAAACAATTTCCCTCACTATTTTACACACACAGAGCAAAGTCTATGACAATTGCCATGTAAAATAAGCAAAATGAATGCCAAAGTCCAGCAAAGTTCATGATGTGTCCTATGGAATAGCTCCTGGGCACAAATGGAAACAGCAAAGACCCCAGAAACTGGGACTGTCCTCTGAGATCTCCGACTTCAGGGGCTGTGGCCAGTTTATCAACAGGCAGAGAGCTGCATTTGCATGTCCCCTGAAATTTGAAGCAGATGAGTAGAAACCATGGGCTAGAGTTTTCCCTCAGACTCAAAGAAACAAAAGCACTCTCAAGGGAAAACAGAACTCTTAGTCAGGATATTTATCAAGCATTGCTTTAATCATTGTATATTATCAATATTTTTGAAAAGTACTTTCTAATTTATAAACCTTATATTACAGACACAACAACCTTTGTGACATGAGAGCTCATAATGCATCCTCTCTCATCCCTTTTAAGAGGTGGGTACGCATGATGGCAATGGGTGACTCTGTTATCTCTTTCTTGTCTTACAAGGGAACCTTATTAGGTGTTTTTTGTTTTGTTTTTTGCTTTCCATGGAATTTCCACATTTCAGTGATACTCTTTAACTTTGGGCCTGAAGTTGATCATAGAATGTGTACAGAAAACATGAAGAATGAAATCTCCTCCCTGGTCCTACTTCATTTGTCATGATCAGGAAAACTAGTTATTGATTACTTAACTTCATCTCCTAAAAGTCACTTTTCATTTAATTGGCTTACTTAATGTGTTCCTTCCACTTCATTTGAGTTCTTATATTTATTAATTTCCACCCCCCCACCCCCTGCCCTGCTAACCTATGATATTGCATACTCATAGTTTTCTAGTTCCAGTAAATGGAAACTGAAGTCATTAATTCAGTCCAACACAGCCATTCAGGCAATGAAAACAATTAACTACATGTACTAGCTATCAATGATACAAATAGCATTTGTATATAAAACAGATATTCATGCATACATACAATGTCATATTTGCATATGTGTTAAACCAGGTTATCTAGCAAAACAAATTAATTGCTACTCATATATGTGTAAAAGAGAACTTTGTATCAAGAAGTAAATACACATCAGTAAAACATCCCAGCCAGTAGAGATCAAATTTATAAGTTCAACATTAGCCTATAGGTCTGATAATAACCCATATGTCTGAATTCCTCTTTTGAGTCACACTGTACATGCAATGATGCTGAATGCAGGACGATCGCAGGCGAGTGGAAAGTCCTGGGGATCCAATGTCAGTGGACGCATCTACCGTGCTTTGGTTGCCATCACTGTGGCTCCACATGGCTTGTCAATATGAGAGTGAGAGTGAGAAAGAGAGAGAGAGAGAGAGAGAGAGAGAGAGAGAGAGAGAGAGAGAGAGAGAGAGAGAGAGAGAGAGATCGATCCACCTCTTCTGATAGCAGAATCAAGAAAACAGTTCTGAGAAGACTCATAAGAAGGCCACAGGCACAAGAAGGGATCACCAGGCTTTGATCTGATTGATGGGCTAGAATCCACCCCTTCAGTCTTTTATCAAGTCAACATGAAATTGTGTGACTACCACAGCATAAAATCTACAAATGAATGAGCAGTGCAGTATCTGTGGGGTTTTGTAATAAACATTCACAGAGAGGTCATTTTTGAGGGAACTGAAACCCTAGATGCTAATAGGATGCTCCTTGTTCCCATGCCACTCCCATTTCTATGGCCCCAGAATTCTCTCCCCTGCCCTTTCCACAACCCAAGTTATCCCTATAGGCCATTATCGCAGGGACATTTGTGTTTGAGATGGTAGTGAGTCCTCTGTTTCTCTCGCACATTAATGGACAGCTGTGTCCTCAGTGTCATTGAGCTCAGATCCAGAGAGAACAGCCTTTTGTTCTGGATAGTTTTCTGTAGCATGAGCATGAGCTCCTTAGAGACGGGAGGCTGTTTTCTGCTACTGATTTATATCGCTCACAGCTGCTACAACCTCTTGGGAAGGTCTTCACAGCTCCAGTTCCAGCAGCATGAAGTCATCAGAGACAGCAAAGCCTACGGAGTGGATCTATGATGATTCCTCCCTCTTGGACCCAAATCTCGGACAACTAGGAACAGGGAAAATAATCACTGTCGACAAGTAACGGAAGCCTCAGTAAGCCAGCCCATTTTTAGAATCTTGACACTGCTAGAGAGAAGTAATCACTAGGCAGAGGAATCTCCACAGGATACTGATGACCTATGGAAAAGGTCTACGGATCCTAGAGCATCCTGTCCATGATGAAACGATTTTCACTAGGTTTGAGAATGTACCTGGAAACTGATGAGGTGCCCTGCATATTAGAAGCCTAGGAATAAAGGAGAGAAATCCCCAGTCTTCTCAGAAACTGAAAGTCTGGCCCTTTGTGCTAACACCAACACCACACTCAGTGGATTCTGACTCATAGAGACTCTATAGGACAGTGTATATTATTGTGTTGAAAAGCACACTTGGCGAAAGGAACTGTGTTACCAACATGACTCCTGCTAGAAACAAACACAGGGCTGCATGAAAGTGAAAGGGACCCACTTTCCTTGGATCAAGCAAGGACTGAGCCAGAAGATTCCCCAAGGAAAGTCCTTGAAAAAAATGGTAGGCATGGCTTAAAGGTTTGGAAATATATACCAACAAGTAAATGTATAAGATTACGGATGTGAAACAGATTTCACAGGGATGGTCACGAATATGCATTAGGATGAGATTAAGATTAAGACAAGACACAGACAGCCCTTTGTCCTTCTTGGGTCCAAATGTCTTCTTATTTGACCTTTTTGGGGACTTTTGGTTCCTTGACCAAAATTCTTCTGTTCCATGTGACCTGTGACCCGAAGGTTGGGAATGTCTTGATGGACATGTTTGCCTGGCCAGTTTGGGTCAGAATGGATACTCATTTGGTGTAGTGGGATATTTTTTGTGAGGAAAGGGCTCAACAGAGCCAGGATATCAGAAAGGGAAATACAGAATAATTGCAGGCAATAAATGGGGCACTCCAACATCCTGTGGCAACATCTCATATCCTAAGGAGAGGTTCCTTGGACAAGCTGTGGAATTTACACTGTGACAAAATGTGAAGCAGCTTGGGAAATAATCTCTAACAGAAGGTCCAATGTTCATCTTATACTTTACTCTTTAGCTACTATATTCACAACAAATATAATCTTGCCACAGAGATTAGTTATCCAAGATAACTTTTTCCCAGAAATGGTACGTCTCTTGTTAATTTTTAAGCACTTTATTAGGGGCTCATACAACTCTTATAACAATCCATGCATACATCAATTGTATAAAGCACATTTGTACATTCATTGCCCTCGTCATTCTCAAAATATTTACTCTCCACTTAAGCCCCTGGCATCAGGTCCTCATTTTGTCCCCTCCCTCTCCACTACCCCCTCCCTCATGAACCCTTGATAATTTATAAATTATTATTTTGTCATATCTTGCCCTGTTCAACGTCTCCCTTCACCCACTTTTCTGTTGTCCATCCCTCAAGGAGGAAGTCACATATAGATCCTTGTAATCAGTTCCCCCTTTCCAACCCATCCTCCCTCTATGCTCCCAGTACTGCCACTCACACCACTGGTCCTGAAGGGATCATCCTTCATGGATTCCTTGTGCTTCCAGTTCCTATCTGTACCAGTGTACATCCTCTGGTCAAGCCAGACTTTCAAGGGAGAATTCGGATCATGATATGTTGGGGGGGGGTGGGGTTGGGAGGATGGAGGAAGCATTTAGGAACGAGAGGAAAGTTGTATTTTTCATCGTTGCTACATTGCACACTGACTAGCTCGTCTCCTCCCCGAGACCCCTCTGCGAGGGGTCTCCAGTGACCTACAAATGGGCTTTGGGCCTCCTTTCCTCACCGCCCCCCTCATTTACTATGGTAAAATTTTTTGTTCTGATGATGCCTGATACCTGATCCCTTTGACACCTTGTGATCCTACAGACTGGTGTGCTTCTTCCACGTGGGTTTTGTTGCTTATGAGCTAGATGGCTGCTTGTTTACCTTCAAGCCTTTAAGACCCCAGACAACTTTATCTTTTGATAGTTGGGCACCATCAGCTTTCTTCACCACATTTGCTTATTCACCCACTTTGTCTTAAGCGGTCGTGTTGGGAAGGTGAGAATCATAGAATGCCAATTTAGTAGAAGAAAGTATTCTTGCATTAAGGGAGTACTTGAGTGGAGGCCCAATGTCCTTCTGCTACCTTAATTCTAAACCTATAAATATATGCACATAGATATAGTTCCCCATCCTCATACATAAATATATTTGCACATGTATTGTTTGTTTTCTTTCTTTCTTTTTTAGGAATTTGGCAGTGATTGGTGGACATATATGGGCAAGAAAAGTATATATTACTTCCCTTTTTGTTCCACCTTCCAAAGATCAAACTGGAGCTTCACTCAAAAATTAAAGAGTTTATTGAAGGAACAAAACAATCCAGGAATGGACAATAATAATTGTAAGGATTCACAGAATCCCACCGTAAAAGTAAATTTTCAGAGTTTAAATGCAGAAGGATCCTGAAACTTAAAAGAATATTCCAGTCCCTTGATGTTTACTACGTTTGGCTCAAATGGACAAGGCAATATCAAGGACACTATATAAAGATTGAGTCATGTAACAATTTTTATTTGCTTTGCTTTGACTTTAGATATTGGGAGAGAGAGTGAATGCTCTTCTTGGCAGCTTGTTGTGGGAGTAGCTATGCTGACTTTTACTCATATTTTCTACACTTTCAACTGAGTTGAAACTAAAAAATAAAATTGTTGATCACATGACAGAACGTTGCAAGACCAACCACTTCTATGAAAATACCTTTTACAAGGGTAGTTCAAACCTGTCCGATAGAGTCACTTTGGGTCACAATCAACTGGATGACAGTGAGAGTTTCCATGTACAATTTAGAAGACACTAGTACACTCCCTACAATTTTAAACAGGGTTTCCATCGAATCTGTTTGAGAGCTGTGAGAACAGAACCAACTCAAGATTCTGGAGAAAGCCCCACCTGTGCTCAGCTCTGAACCTGCCCCTGGATCCTGTGCTTGTTGTTTGTCCTGAGCTCCCCTGCTGGCCAGTATGCCCCATGAAGTCCAGCCCCAGAGCTGTCCTGTGAGGGTTACACTAACTGCCCTGTCTATGTCCACCTGCACTGAAATAGACAGATGTGTCCTCAGTGCTCACAGAGGTCAAGAGTAGGGAGAACTATTTCCTGGAAGGATCAAGGTCAATACTACAGTGATTTTATAGTAGGAGATCCCTGTACACCATGGCCTCTCCCTGGCTGCTGCCTGAATCCAATCAATCCAAAATACCCTCTCCATGAACCAAGGTCGTCCTATCTCAAGAGGCTTTCGAGTCTCCTCCTGAGGAGGCCACTTTTAACCAGGAAAATATACCAATCATTTTCTTATGAGTATAACTGACTGGTATAATAAGGTCTGGAACCCATGAGTAGTTTGCTAATGCCACAGCATTAACGCTCCACCAGAAGATTTCTACAGAAATGTTTCCCACATCAAGTTGAATGCAGGCAAGTGAATGAACCTAGAAAGCAAAGATCAAGACTACTTATTAGAAAGAAGGAAAGAAGGTCTATTAATACTGGGAATGGCCTTGGTGAGAATGGGCCAGGAAATTTGAGCTGAGGATTTTCTTCAATTTTGACAATGCACCTGCTCATTCTTCAAGGGCATCAAAGGCTGAGCACTGAGAATTTCATGAAGAAACTGTACTTCATCTGCTCTATACCCTGCGGTTAATCATGTTACACAGTGGGCCACTTAAGAGAAACCAAATCCAGTAAGAGGCATCAGTGCCCCCGTGTGGGGAGATGCCTCCCTGTCATGTCAGTGGCCTGTAACATGAACTCATGTTCTCACACTCGAGAAGATAGTAGACTGTGTCCTCTGGTGCTGGACTGAGAGATGCCTCTGAGACTCCTGCTCTGCAGCTGCATCAGGCTGAGGGTTTCTGCCTGCCCCTCTCAGGAAGGGGTTTATCTCACTGTGTATCTTGCACAGTAATACATGGCTGTGTCTGAGTTCTTCAGGCTGCTCCACTGCAGGTACGTAGTATCAGAGCTACCAGGATAAATAATTCCTATCCATTCCAAGCCCTTTCCAGGTTTCTGACTAATCCAGCTGATCCAGCTTCCAGTAAAGCTGTACCCAGATGCCTTACAGGAGATCCTCAAAGACTCCCCAGGCCTCATCACCTCTGCCGCAGACTGCACCAGGTGCACCTGAGCACACACACCTGTGGAGATAGGATTTAGAGATCAGAGATTCCCTCTTCACATACACACCCACCCCTCCATTCATCTCAAACTTTGTTGCGATCCTGACCTTGGAGAAGAGCAATGAGGAGAGCTAGGGTGGTAGACCCCATCGTGCAAGGAGGATGGAAAGGAATCACACTGTGGTCACCAGCTGGGTGATGAGGGGGCTTCCCCTGTGAAGGTAGCCTGTGGGTATAAAATGCCTGTGGGCATATTTCTGCCCTGCCCTCCATGTCAGACTCCTCCAGCCTTATAATCCTGGAAACCCAAGGCAGGGGGAGGTGCGGGTCTTGGGACTGCTGGGAGGGACAGAACCTGATCCTAGTTACATCCTGCAACAGAGAGAGAGAGAGAGAGAGAGAGAGAGAGAGAGAGAGAGAGAGAGAGAGAGAGAGAGAGAGAGAGAGAGAGAGAAGATGGGCACTAGCACTAGCACCTCTCCCATGCAGAGCACTGAACGGTGGCTCTCCACTCAGTGCATCTCTCAATCCAAACCCGTGAGGAGTGGTTTCAAACCCAGTGTGAATCTGCAGCCTGAGGAGCCTGGGGCCTCACAGATGGTTCCTCCTTACTGTCTGCAGGGAATTATGTCCAGGATAGAAAGTACCTCTGTCTCCTTAGTGAAGACTTTGCAGAATCTGATCTCCCAAATGGCCCCTCCTCAGTAGACTCTCAAGTGCCTCCTGGCGCCCATGTCTGCCTTGTGCTTCCTGCTGCCTGAGGAGAGGAAACAAATCCCAGGGAAGGAATGTCAGCTTTACTCGTAGTGTCAGACAAATCTGAGCAGATTAAAGACAAAGATGAGTGTGTCACTCTGAATACTCATGGTCAACCTGGCCCTTGTCACCGTCCCTCTGACAGTGTAGCTCTGTTCAGAAGAGAAGTTAAAAGTCCAACATGGGGAACATTTCACTTTCATCAATTTCATAATCTGTCCCTAAACATTTCTCTGATCTAACTAAAGAAAATAATCAGTGAATTAACTTTTTCTCTCTCTGAGGAGGAACCTTGGGGTTCGGGGAACACCAAGAACCACTGACATAACAGCCCACAAAGACACTATCCTATGTCTGGGTTTTGAGAGTAGTGACTGGGGACATTAAACCACATGAAGTGACTGGGGACATTAAACCACTCTCCCTTTCCAGAGTGATGATCATTGAAGACACATGTAACCATTTGTCCAATGCTGTAATGAATCATGGATACAAGTCCCCTGAACACTAAGACCGGAAGAAGGAGATGGTGCCTTGCTATCAGTACTCACTTATTTGGAAAAGATAGCATTAGAAGGTCTTGGGTAGAGTGGGACAAAAAGTTAAATAATACACACACACACAAAGAAAAGAAAAATACAAAAACTAGGCTTCCTGGTGGGTAGACTTGTGGAAGTCCTGAGAATATGGCTGTCAGCGTCGCTTAAGGTCTGGGACTGAACTCAACCCTTGGAAAAACTTCCAGCCAAATAATTGACAAGCCTACAAGGGAGTAATGGTCCTGGGGAGATACAATGACCTTAGAACAATGAAACTTGTAAGTTTACAAAGGCAACATTTATCCAGGGAAAAATTCAGAATGTTTGGAAAGAAAAGGTCATTGTAACAGGAGTTAGTGTGTATTTCATTTCAGTCAATGAAAAGAAACAAAGTGAATGAATTTTTGAATGAACACTAATCTCAGTATACCTTCATGCAATCCACAAGAAAAAATAAAGAGAAAATAAAATTAAAAGATTTCCCCTCAGTTTTCTCCTGATGAGGGGAGAGCACCCCAGGGTGTAGTTTATGTACTCGGGGTCTCCCAAGAAACAAACAAGAACCCAGAGAATGTGTCCTACTTCCATTCCTCATTCTCCTCCCTCTGTTTTCTGGAGTTGACGGTCATGCTAAAAACATCTAAATTTTGGTTTTCAGAGGCAAGAAGAGGGCTAAAGACCACAAAAAAGGGGAAAAATGAGATAGGGGAGGACCCAATTCTGCTAGGAAACCTGTATCTTCCTCATCACACACTGAGTCTTGAATCACGATCATGTGCCTGTTTGGCCTGAGGCCCTGTGCCATACATCCCAACCTTCCCTTCATGGTGCTTACAATCTGGTCTCACATAGCTTTCCTTACCTACATTTATCTGTATCACCACATGCATCAAATAAGTGATATATTCCCGTTGTGGGGACCCAGTTTCTTAAGAAAATCTCTTGAAGAGTGAGTCATTGTTTTATAACATCCATGTACATATCTGAACACCCTCTGCCTGAACTCAGCCCAAATCCCTGAACCTGAATACACAGTGACACTGGAGTCTGTTGATCGAGTTTCTGTATCTCCCTCTCCCATCCTTCTATACATTTCCAATCTCTGCTCTATATCTATCTATCTATCATAAATCTATTAATTGGTCTACCAATCTACTGAACTATTCATTTAGTTATCATCAATGTTCTCTGTATATACTGTCCATATCTTGTATCTGTCATCTATCTGTATTTATCTATCTATGTTCCTTTCCTATTTCCATGTATTTCATGCTTAACTTTATTTCTGAAATAAACCTCGGCTTAATGGGAGCATATATGTTTTGTTCTTGGTGGAGTATGTTATATGTTGCTCATTGATTCTAGTTTACTAGACCCATTTATTTGTTTACTTATTTGATTCTTGATGTCCTTATGGATCTTCTATTTCAATGTTAAGTCCATCATTGAACATGTTGAATTGAAATACTCCATTATTTGGTTGCATTATGCTGTTATTTATTTATTGCATTTAAAATATTAGCCAGAACTTTTTTGATATACTTTGAAGAAATAATGATATATTCTCACCACCTGTCTGTTAGTTCATCATACTGTGGTGACTTGTGTTTTGATGACATGCTGGAAGATATGTCACTCTTATATCAAATGCCAGCAGGGCCACCCAAAGTGAGCAGATTTAAGCAAATCTTTCAGAGTAAGAACAGACAATGCAGAAGGACCCCTCTCCGCTCTTCAGAGGAAGAAGCTGCTAAAGCCTTATGCATAACTTTGAAGCATTGTTGAATACTGACATCCTAAGGAAAGGAATTAGGAAATTGTTGAAGCTACTGCCAGAGGATGGGTCCCTCAGGTTCGAGGGCGCTCAAAATGTCACTGTGGAGGAGCTGATTTCTTGAAACCATCTTGATTTCTATGATGACGTGATTTGGGTAAAGCCTCTGGGAGTTGAGCCGTCAGGATCTCCATTTGCTGATGGGGCATGACTCAAGGTAGAGAGAAACAGCTGCAAAAGTCTTCTAAGGACCAGAACTTGTAATTTGCATACTACGAATTTAGGGAAATTGGAAGTGGTCAAAAATTAAATGGTATGCATGTGTATTGATTGGTACCGTAGGCATTAGTGAGTGTAAATGGACTGACCAGTATTGGCCAATTTGATCAGAAAATCATAGGATTTACTATGCTGGGAACAGCACAGTCAAGAGAATGGCATGGCATTGTCAGAAAGGTTTTGCTAAACCCATCATGAAATTCAGTACTCACTGTGATAAGATTATATCTGCCTTCAAGGAAATCCAATCAATACAACTATTTTCAAGCATTACTTGAACAATGCAAGTGCTGCGAAGTTTAGCATATCAATATAACGCTAATAAATAAAAATTATATTTTTATTTGGCCCTTCCTCCCCACTTTCTTTTGTTGAGATTTCAATTCCATTATTATACATCCTACATGCAATAGGTCTGATTTTAAATATTTTTATACACATTAACATTTTATTCCTATGTCATAAAAATAGAGAAAACCCTTGGGGGAAACATGAGATGAAGAAGCATCCCCAGACCACAACAGGAAACCAGGCCTGAAACTGTCCCTCTGCACCTGCTCTGGAGTGTGTCCTGTGATCTGTGGGTCCTGAGCGCCCCCTGCTGCCCAGCTCTCTCGCAGCAGGGAGTTTGTGTCTGGGATCACACTCACTTCCTCTCACTTTCTCACAGAGCAACAGAGGGTCTTGTCTTTCATTTTCTTACTGTCCATTTGCAGATGACCTGTGTACATGTAATTGCCTCTGCAGATGTTGAATCAACCCTTCATAGAGTATGCATAGTTCTTAGTGCTGTAACGGAACTATTTACACAGATTGATGAACAAAGCTTACACACCAAGGTATTTTTATCCTCCTCTCTTGAGGGGTGATTTCATTTCACAGGAACGTTATGCTAATTCCAGGAAGTAATTGTCTTTGTTTCTCATCTCGAAATGCGAAACAAGTAAATAAAGGATTCCGTGAAATATTCGGAGTCCCTGCCTCAGTGAGCAAAGCTGCCATCCCCCCAGGCTTTCTGACTTTCTCAGAATGTGGGTTTCACAGCGCCTGTCTCACACAGTCATAGGTGGCAGTTTCCTTGGACTTCAGGCTGCTAATTCGTAGATAAGCTGTGCTGATGGTGGCATCTAAGGAGAAGACAGAGCCCTGTGTGAATCCCTGGACATATGTTGACTACCCAGTGTGGGTGTTGATTCAGTCCATCCACGGGTGCATGTCAAACCCTATTCATTCCATCACTGGTGAAGGGGCTCCCAGAAACCCTACAAGACACCCTCACCAAACTCCCAGCTTTTTCACCTCAGCCCCAGACTGCACTAACTGCATCTGGGCATGCACACCTGTGAGGACATAAATCAGAAGGTGAGGGCTCTGGAGCTGCCACAGTGTTCTCTCCAGTCCCATGTTTTTTCTTACCCAGGGCGGCTGCCAATAGGAAAATGAAGCTCCACAGTCACCCCTTCATGAGTGCACTTTGTTGTCAGTGGTTTGGGAGAAACCTATGTGGCAATATCTTTGCTTAATGCTTCCGCAGGGGAATTGCTTCAGCCTTCAACTCTATAGAGCCCTCATATGTTCATATAATTCACATTCATGAATGTATTCCTGGTCTAAATCAGTGATAAATAATAAGAAGCCTTGATAACTCTAGAGCAGCAATTCTCAACCTTCCTAATGCCACGACCCTTTAATACACTTCCTCATATTGTGGTGACCTCCCAACCATGAAATTATTTTTCATTGATACTTCATGACTGTAGTTTTGCTGCTTTTATGAATCAGATGACCCCTGTCAAAGGGTTGCTCGCCCCCCAAAGGGGTTTTGACCCCGTTGAGACCGCTGCTCTAGAGCATCACAGGTAGTGATAGCTGAGCTGCTCTTCACTTACACACGTCTCTTGTAATTTCACTCACTTCACAGGTGAGAGGTGACAAAATCAACTTCACATACACTAACACTGACCATTCAAGGGGGTTGTTTTAGGTGAAGTTGATTAGAAAAACAAACCCAGAGAGTTTAAGAGAGAGCTTTATATCAAAGAGCAATTGTACGTTGAGAAAACATCCAAGCCCAGCCCAGATCAAGTCCATAAGCCTGATATTAGCCCATATGTCCAATACTAGTCCGTACATTTCTCTTGACTCACAGAGTATTCAGTGATGATGAGTGCAGGAATATCACAGTCTAGTGGCTGGAAAGTCTTGTGGATCCAATATCAGTGGACGCCTCTTGGTGCTGCTATGTGTTTCCACATGGTTCCTCTAGCTTTCTGCATGTGCCTCCCCACAGGGAGGTGAAGCACAGACAAGGTGTGTCCTGCCTCCCAAGAGAGAGGAAATTCCCAGAATCCTCATGAGAAGGCCACACCACAAGTAAGCATCTTCAGGCTGTGAGCTGATTGACAGGCTAGGCTCCACCCCTACACTTATTTATCAAGTTAACATGAAATTATGTAACTGCCACCACGGCTATTCCTTTGGTCTGTGAAGTGTAGTGATTTCTCACCGACTCCTGGGGTTGGGAGAGTCTTACTCATTTTACTGTATCCTCCTCTCTCTTACTTTTAATATAATGAGTCTGTATTCATAAATAGTCACCTATATCTTCCATTAACTTAGTTTTTCTTACTCGTTTAAAAGAATTGAAACAAAAGTATTTTAGCAGGCATAAATATGCTTATTTCCACTACTCACATAAAAACCAGTCTACAAGAACAAACAAATTATAGTGAATGGGGGGGGGGCGGGGGGGAGTGCGGAATGGCGACTCAAAGCCCATTTGTAGGCCACTGGACATCCACTTACAGAAGAGTCTCGGGGAGGACATGAGCCAGTCAGGGTGTGATGTAGCAATGCTGAAACATACAATTTTCCTCTAGTTGCTAAATGCTTCCTCCTCCCCGACTATCATGATCCCAATTCTACCTTACAAATCTGGGTAGACCGGAGGATGTACACTGGTACAGATAGGAACTGGGAATTCAGGGAGATGATCCCTTCAGGACCAGTGGTGTGAGTTGCGACACTGGGAAGGAGGAGGAAGGGTGGGTTGGAAAGGGGGAACCGATTACAAGGATCTACATGTGACCTCCTTCTTGGGAGACAGACAATAGAAAGTGGGTGAAGGGAGACTTCAGACAGGGCAAGATATGACACAATAATAATGTATAAATTATCAAGGCTTTATGAGGGAGGTAGAGTGGGAAGGGAGGGGGAAAATGAGGAGCTAATTCCAGGGGATTAAATATAATCCAACCATCTATGTATATGCTAAGAGAAAAATATAAGACCAGGTTATCTTCATAAAAATCTATCAAGAATCTATCAGGCCGAGAATGCCTCCTTTATTTTCTTAAACTACAGTGGTAACAAAGGATCATGGAACCCATTGACAATATTGTGCAGATGTTTCAAGCCCAGAGGGGGAGCCCCCACATAAAGTCCAGCAAAACAAGAGATTGTACATCATTTTCAAAGGAGGATTTTTCTTCAATTAGAACATCCAATGGCCATACTGAGCTTTCTTTGAACTGAACAATAGTTAATACAAATTCCGGCCAACATACTCCCTCTCTCTCCTTACTTCAAGACCATATAAGTAGTCTTCAAAAAGTTAATGGGAAAAAAATCCATTATCGTTTAATTACATTTCTCCATGAACTTTTGAAACCACTTTTCCCCCCTCCTTTCATAGACTGACATTCCTTCTATCTCCCCTGGCATAATCTGGATTTTCTCTCACACAGGTGTTTCCCCCGGAAAATCTACACAGATTTTCCCTGACTTGCTTTCTGCATCTTGCAGGATAGAAATTAACACATGCTCTTTAACAGAGGGATTGATAATGTGGCCGTGCTCCTTTGGAGATATAAATGATAAAGCATGGATCATAAGTTGCTCAAGTTTAAAAAAAAAAGAAGGAAAGAAAGAAAATAGAAAAGGACAAATAAGGGTTCAGACCATTGTTTGGTTTGACCCACTTCTGCAGGAAGGAGAAGTCAGACGTGAACCTTATTATGCTTTTATATGTCACTGTCCATACATTACCCACTCAGTAGTCTATAATTCAAAACTCAGAGGTTTGGAATTAGAGAATTGTACTGTAGTCTTTGCCATGAGTCTATTATTGCAGAATCAAATCACAGGTCTTTCCTGAAGGCATCTCTTTGTTGGTTTGAAAAGTCAGTGTTCAAACACTTGAATTTATGGCCCCCCTTCACCCCCTCTGATTCAAGTCTCATAGACAATTCTACAGGGTTTTCTCAGCGGTTCATCAGAACTCTCACTCTGTGATGCCAGAAAAACAGTTTTCATTCTGTTAATGGACTGGTTTTCCTGCAAGTGAAGCTACTTACTTGTTATTCAATGCAACTTATGAATTCATACATATCAGGGGTGGACACAGAATAATTCATAGAGAGATGTCCCCCGGGAAAAGTAAGAGATGGAAAAGAATCTCAAAACCACAACAGGAAACCCACCCTGACAGTCAACCAGCACTGACATCAGACGCTGTTTCCTGTGCTCACTTGATCCTGAGTGCCTCCTTCAACAGCACAGTCCTCTCCCTCCAGGGAGGTTTGTACCTGGACTCACATGGACTCCCTCGCACTTTCAGTTCATCCTGCTTCTAGAGATGGCCAATCAGCTCTTCATGGAGCATAGGTCTTTGTGCCACCATCAGGTTAAATTGTGCAACCCACTGAAAGCCCTCCCCTGGAAACTGACACACATTGGACACACCAGTTGTTACTAGTACAGAGCCTGAAGAGGAGAATTCCAGAGACCACCAAGGCTTACTCAAGTCTCCCCTAGATTGCATCAGAGTTGTGTTTACTTATAGGGGAGGAAAATAAAACTAAATAAAATAAGAATCAAATCAACAAACTCAATAACCCCCTACCTATTGTTATGTTAATTCTGACTCATAGTGTCCCTGAAAGAGAGAGTAGAAATCCTTATGGTCTCTAGACTGTAAGTCTTTACGCCAGTAATCAGCTTCATCTGTCTTCCTCATAGTAGCTGATGTGATTAAACCACTCATTCTGCTATCAGTAGATGAGATGAGAAAAATTAGATTGGACTGACAATCTCTAAAAAATATCTTAATAAGGGCAAAGGAGAGGGATCAATATGGGAGGGAAGAATGTACAGGGGAAATCAATGTCTTTGACTTCTGTGGAGAGTAGCAAGAAATAATAGCAGTAACATGGTAAGAATATATACAATTAATGTCCCTGAAAAATCTTTGAGGAAAATGTCAAATGGGAATCTAATTTGCTGAGATAACTAACTCCAAACACGAACTGAAAATTTATCTTTGAAAAGAACTAAAGGTACAGATGTGC
The DNA here is from genome assembly GCF_050624435.1 of Tenrec ecaudatus. Classification (NCBI taxonomy): domain Eukaryota; kingdom Metazoa; phylum Chordata; class Mammalia; order Afrosoricida; family Tenrecidae; genus Tenrec; species Tenrec ecaudatus. The sequence goes on along the minus strand of NC_134546.1, from coordinate 71,537,734 downwards.
TTTATACAATTGATGTATGTATATGTATGAACTGTGATAAGAGTTGTATGAGCCCCTAATAAATTGTTTTAAAAAAAAACAAAAATAAAAGAAAGGAAAGAACTAAAGAGAGAAGAGTGACACGGTCTTCAGGAAATGTAATGAAAGTCCTAAGCAAACAAGAGCAGGATATTGTTTGGAAACAAAATTTGAAATTATCACCTATGAGAATATCACAATATCACTAATGAGGAAACATTTCTATCAATATCATCCTAACGAAAAGTCATATTCTATATCTATGTATCTTACTAGAAAATATGGACATGTTTGCATATATAAATACATAACAGCAGAATCAAATCTAAGAAGGTAATTCCATTTCAACACAATGAGCATAATGAGACAAGGCAGAAACATTGCGTGTAAATTCTAACACCTGACACACAAGACAGAGTTCTAAGGGCTAGTCCAAGCCAAATGCAACAAGAACAAAGTACAAATGCTTGTCTATGAGAAAAAAGTCGTACTCCAGGGTGATTTTGTATTGAGGTAACCTGGTCAACTTACTGGACATCAGCTGGGTTAGACTGACATTTAAGAAAGTTTTTCCTACCTCTCATTTTTGGTTCCTTCTCTCAGGGTAAGATTTGTGTCTTAGCTGACTGATCCTGCAGCCTCCTTGGTCTTCTCTGCACTTTCTTACAAACATTTCCCCAATGAAGTGTATTCACTTAATAAACCTTGGTCTTTGCATCATGGGGTTGAGATGAGCATATATATATATTTTTTTTAATTATTGAGCATATGAACACATTTTCATTAGCAATTAAGTTAACACACTTACATTAGCAATTAAGTTATACAGATTTCGCTAGAGAAACAAAACAATAATGTTAATAATTATATATTATATATATATATATTAGAGAGAGATAACATAAGAAATAAACAATCTACAAAGCAGTACAAATGGCTCAGTGCAACTCACCCCCATGAGAAAGCTGTGAGACAAAGGCAGTCCTTCAAATCTTGCAGGCCACCAGGTAGTCCTCTTTAGAACAATTCAGGCTATCTGGACACAGGCAGCCAACAGCAAGGCAGGTCACCAACAGTCAGCCAGATGACAGGGTCAACAGTGCCCAGCTCAAGAGATGTAAATTCCAATAGCATGGTGAAGCAGGTCTTGAAGGTACCTCAAATTACAGTGACACAGTCCACAGGTTAGGTGTCCCACAAGTAGTGTAGCTTTCAAATTGGGGCACAGAACAAGCAAGGCAGCTGCACACTGGCCTGATGATCAAAGAGCAAGAAACAAGAAAGGCGAGGCTCAGCAATCCATTTATCTCTCCATCCTTAAATTAATCCACATGTGCTTATTGGTCAGGCTGGCACAATAAACTGACTACCCTGAAAAGTGTAGGCCAATGGAACTATGATTATTTGCTGCCATGTGAAGAGATCGGGTACAGTATCTAAAATTGAACATGTGCAAGCATGTTTCCATGGATGAGACATTCAATTTCATAAACTTGATAATGTATCATTGAAGAGAGTCATTGTGGTGGTTTAACCTGATTAAACTTGTTGACAGGGATGGTAGAAAGGCTTTACTCAGTTGAACATTATTTTACTCATTGTAATATTCTATTCATTATATGTGCAAAAATATGCTCATATTTTATAGCCAAAGAATGTGAGGATAAAAAGCTAGTCACAGATTTTCTTAATTCCAGTAAGCAAACACTTGAGAAAATATTATCCAGGAATCAATCTTATTTAAAAATTGACTCAAAACTTTCTTTGAACATGCCAATAATATTGATACAACTAAAATATTTTATCTCTAATTTGGAAAGTTTTATTTTAATGTGGAAACTGTACAGGTGAAAATGTGTGTTTAAAAAAAAAGAAAATGTGTGTTTTATTGAAAAAGTGAAATTCACTGGATTTTAGAGGGGAAACCCCCATAATATTTACACATTACTTACTTGTTTTATAACCTATACATAAACATACACATTTTCCCAGCGAAAAATATCAGATGATCCCTATAACACTGTCAATCAGGTTTTATGCCAATAACCGTGAGTACAAAATAACCTACCATCTGTCGTGAATCCACTGCATTGAAATATCTTCAAATGAGAAATGCACTAAAAAGATATAATTAAGCCAACACAACTTTTGTAATTAGTCAATTGGTTTTTTCTTTTTTTAAAATCATTTTATAGGGGCTCATACAACTCTTATCACAATGCATACATACATCAATTGTGCAAAGCACATTTTTACATTCATTGCCCTCATCATTCTCAAAATATTTGCTCTCCATTTAAGCCCTGGAATCAGCTCCTCATTTTTACCCCTCCCTCCCCACATCCTCCTCCATCATGAACACTTGATAATTAATAAATTATTATTTTGTCATATCTTACACTATCTCTCATCACCCACTTTTCTGTTGGCCATACCCCAGGGAGGAGGTTATATGTAGATCCCTGTAATCAGTTCCACATTTCCACCCAACATTTAGGAACATTTCCACCCACCGCATTTAGGAACTAGAGGAAAGTTTTATGTTCCATCATTGCTACCTACACCCTGACTGGTTCATCTCCTCCCCATGACCCTTCCGTAAGGGGATGGCAAGTTGTTTACAAATGGGCTTTGGGTCCCCACTCCACAAGTTCCTTCATTCACAATGACATGATGCTTTGTTCTTTGATGCCTGATAACTGATCCTTTTGGCATCTGGTGATCAAAAGCTGGTGTGCTTCTTCCATGTGGGCGTGGTTGCTTCTGAGCTAGATGGCCACTTGTTTACCTTCAAGCCTTTAAGACCCCAGACAGTCAATTGGTTTTCATTGGTCATTATTCTCTGCCACAATGCTATAGTGCCCTCTGAATACTCATAAATAAAAAACGTGATGCTTTAAACAGTTCAAATCTGGAGAGAAAACATATTTAAAACATAAAGGATGATCATGGTTGATCATTGAAAAATGAAGTTAGCCAAAGAGGTAATTTACTAATGAACAAACCTAGTCTGATAATTGAGATGAAGAGTAAAAGCGTCATCAAGTATTACATTTTCTAATGGAGCAAATATAAAGAACACAATGGCAGGCTGTGAGCTGTAGGTGGGCACTCATTTGATGTTAAATATTATCAATTGTATCTTATTTTCCTACAGGTTCCCCATTCTGCTTACCTTAAGTTCTTGCTTGCTACCATTTAAATTAATGTTTACGAGAGAGAGAGAGAGAGAGAGAGAGAGAGAGAGAGCAAAATGTTCCTGGGCCTCCCAAGCAGTAGCCAAGAAAGACTTCCTGCAGCAACTTAGACCAATCTCCCCAGAGTCTAATCTACCTTCAGCTAGACTAACCCAAGGATGGCTATTCCATTACATTATGTCGATTTACTAATTATACTGAAGTTTATTAAAGGTGATTGTGATTTAACTTGTCGCTACCTTCCCTGCTTTATTTCCAAGCTCACTTTCAGGACCAAGGTGAGGCAGATAATTCAAGGTGCTGAAATTGGGGTGGATCGATCTCAGATCAGGCTGTGCTGTGTGGAAAGAAAGTGGATCATCCGTGCTTGGATGTTTTGTGCGTTCTAAAGGTAAGAGGCCTTGGAACCTGGGCAGGGGGACCTATCTTAAGACAGGTACTCTCCACCAGTAGACATGTAAGACAGGCTCAGGGAGGAACATTCCGGTTTGCCTGTGGAAGTCCCTGGGGTTGAACTCGAAGGTATTAATTTACAGGCCAGCATCAGAGAGTACTTGGTCTGCTGTTGTTCTCATGAGTACCTCTTCGAGGACTTATGTCTTCATGAGTGGAGAGCCCCAGCGTGCTCCGACAGCGAGTTCCTGGTACTGGACACACAGGGTGTCCCTGGAATTGACACCTTTCCAGCTTGAGTGTGAGGTTAGACCTCCTACTTGCAGTGTGTCTTGTGAGCTTACGATGTTAGCTCACGGGAATCTCCAAGAGACATGGAGATTTTTAGGGTTGTCAGCGCTCACTATCAAAGCGAGTGCAAATTCTTCCTCTGAGTCTCTTTTCCTAGGTCTGAGAGAAAGACCAAGGTCAATTTTGAAAAGTGGAGTCACGGATTCCAATGTAAGGACCTTTAATTTGCTACCTCCTCCACCTCTGGTGATGTGAGTGTCCCCTGGGAATGAGAATAAGGGGTCAATGACAGAATAACCAGTAATTTGTTTTATTTAGCATGGGTTTTGCCCTATCCTCCAGGGATAAACCAGGTTAAATAGTGAACTACAAATTAGTGCGTAAGTACTATTCAACCCGCAGGCATCTCGCTTACTGGGTAACATCCCTGCATATGTCTAATAGCAGAAAAAGGCTCCTTGAGGCCAGCACACAGTAGATCAGAGATCAGCAAGAGACCTGTGATAGCCCTTGACCATGATGTTGTTTGTCATATTTAAACTTTATATAACACTTCTTTACTTTTCTAAGTTCCTTGAACCAGATGTAAATGACTTAAAATTAACTGAACATATTTTTGTGATTCTTAATTTTGCCTGCCAACATACCCAATTTCTTCTCACTTGTGTAAAATCTGAGAAAGAAGACAGCTCCATACACATAATTAGCAACATGAGTTTTTATGTATTAGATTTGGGGTTCTGTTTAGACTTGTAGTGTGTTAGATTCAGAGTCTGTATTTAAGATTAGAACCTAAATCCTGGGATTAATCCGTGTTCCAGGTTCAAGAACAATTGCCAAGGAATAGAAATAGGAATTAAGTGTCATGAGTCAGATGGTAGTGGACATTTTAAAGGGCTTTATGTTTTGAAGCTTTAATGCCTAACAGATTGTGTTTGGAGTTGATTAGGTGCTTATGTGTTGCAGTATAAGGATGTAGAACTAAGGTTTAAAGATTCTTGTTTTGGGGGTTAGGTCTCTGAATTTGAGATTTAGGGTCATGAAGTTAGCTTTAAGGTTATAATATATATTCAACCCTTTGAGCTGACTTTAAAATTGGGATAAATGCATTACAGGACAAGAGAGTATGGTGGTAGGATTGGTTAAGCATGCATTGAAGGAGTGCTTGAGTAGAGGTCCAAAGTCTTTCCGCCACCTTAATAATAAACCTAGAAATATAGGCACATAGATCTATTTCCCCATCCTCATATATATATTTGCATGCACATGTCTTTACCTGGACCTCTATAAATACCCTTTGCCTCCTAACTCTTTCCTCTATATCCCTTGACTTTCTTCCTGCCCCACCATCATGCTGTGTCCCCACCTGGGTTACAGCTATACCTCTTCATTACGTTACCTTACCCTTGATCATTCCCTACCAGGCCTGCCCCTTCCACCTCACCACCAATTTGGATCCCATGTTGTTCCTTTGTCCCTGGGTTTGTTAACATCACTTGCTTACCCCCCACATCCACCTATCCCTAGTCGCCCCAGACCTGTCGATCCTGTTGTTTTTCCTCCAGATAGTTCATCCAGCCTATCTTATTTAGGCAGATCTGTGGAGATAATAACATGCACAAAAACAAGACAGAGGAAAACAAAGCAAAAGTATGCAACAAAACAACAAACCACTGACAAAGAACAAAAACAAAACACATCAAGAAAATAAAGCTTGTAGTTAGTTCAAGGATCATTTGTTGGCCTTTAGGAGTGTTTTCCAGTACAGTCTGTTGGGGCATCCCGCCCTGACCCCAAAGTCCACTTTCAGCATTCCCTGGGGACGTTGGCACTCCATTCCCTTGCTCTTCCGCTGCACTCCCCAAGTGCTTTGCCTCGGTGTGGTGGGATCAGATCAGGTGCAATTTGCACACTATGTCTCAGGTGCTGTCCTCTGTAGCACCATTGGTCCCTAAGGGGCATCATGTCTCATAGTGGGGCCAGCCATGTTGTCCTCTCTCTGGACTGGCTGCTCTAATCAGGAACATCATTCCCACGGCCTGGTGGGCCAGGCTGTGTTCCACTCTCTCCTCCTCCCCCTTCATCTGCTCCCATGTGCTCTGATCAGATATGTCCATCTCCCGGAGCTGCAGAATCGTCCTTTGAAACAAATTCTTCTGGGGGAGGGGCAGGAATCCACTCAATATTTGGTACTGGGGCCAGCCTCCCAGACCTCTCCACTGGTTCCCTACTCCACGACGGAATGTGCATTTACACCTTGAGGCACTGGGTTGAAGTCTGATCCCTCTTTCCCTGTGGAGATATATACGATACCCTCCCCTTGGATGGGTTAGTGCCCCATGCCCCCACTCCCCTTTCCTTCCTTATATTCATACTTTTTTTTCCATTTCCCCACCTCCTCCCCAGTTGTCTACCATGTGCATCCCTGGATTTGATCTGGTCTGTGCCATAATACACAGTCCTCACCCCAAAAATATTTGTGTACAGTAGGTTTTTCCCTATGCCCCTTCTGCAATATTTTTTTAATACTTACCTCAGAGGGCTTGTGTTGTACTTGTCCTTTGTGTCTGACTTACTTAGCTTAGCATAATTTCCTCCAGTTCTCCCCATGCCGCTATGTGCTTCATACGTTCATCACTGCTTTTTAGTGATGCGTAGTACTCCATTGTATGTATATACCAGTTTTTTAATCCAATCGTCAGTTGATGGAAATTTTGGCTGCTTCCAGCTCCTTGCAATTGTGAACTGTGCAGCAATGAACATTGGAGCACAGATGTCTGGCCTAGGTTTGTTTCTTGCCTCTTCTGGGTATATGCCCAGTAGGGGGATAGCTGGGTCATATGCTAACTATTTCCACTGTTTTAGATATCGCCAGATTGACTTCCATAGTGGTTGTACATGCGTACAGGTCCACCAGCAGTGGATGAGAGTTCCTGTCTCCCTACAGCCCCTCCAACACTTGTTGATTTCTGATTTTTTTAATTTGGCTACCATTGAGGGTGTCAGGTGGTACCTCATTGTTGTTTTAATTTGCTTTTCTCTTATGGCTAAAGATCTGGAACATTTTCTCATATGTTTGTTGGCCATTCGGATTTCTGCCCCTGTGAAACCTCTGTTCAAGTCCTTTGCCCACCTTTCAAGTGGGCTGTTGTTTTTTTTCTTTTTGGAAGCTAGCAGAGTACTGTAGTTTTAGTAATAAGGCCTTTGTCTGATGTGTCATTGCTAAAGATGTTTTCCCAGTCTGTGGACTCTCTTATTACTCTCTTGGTGAATTCTTTAAAGGTACACAAGTGTTTTATCTTCAGTATATCCCATTTGTCAATGTGTGCCTCCTCTGTGTGTGTGCCCTTCCCTATTTCTGATAGCCTGTGTATTCCCAGTGCTAAAGTTCTCAAGTTGGTCCCAATTCCCTCATTGATGGCCCTAGTAGTTTGGGGTTTAACTTCAAGGTCTGTGATCCAGCTTGAGTTTATTCTTTTGCATTGAGGGAGATAAGGGTCTTGCTTCATTTTTCTGCAGGTAAATATCCATTTTTTCCAGTACTGCTTGTTAAAGAGGGCATCTGCTTTCCATTTGATATTTTTGGTGTCCTTATCAAAGATCAGCTGTCTGTATGCTGATGACTTTATTTCTGGGTTTTCAGTTCTTTTCCATAGTTCTGAGTATCTGTCATTGTACCAATACCATGCAGTTTTGAGAACTTTGGCTGTACAGTATGTGCTAAAGCCAGGTAAAACTAGCCCTCCCATGGTGTCCTTTTTCTTGAGGAGTTCTCTGCTAATTCTGGGCTTCTTTCCTCTCCATATGAAGTTGGTAATCAGTTTTTCCATCTCTTTGAAGAAAGATGAGGGTAATTGTATCGGGATGGCATTAAACTTATATAGTGCTTTTGGCAGAAGTGACATCTTAACTATAATGAGTCTTCCAATCCAAGAGCATGGGATATTCTTCCATTTGTTGAGATGACTCTTGGTTTCTTGTAATAGTGTTCTATAGTTTTCCCTGTATAGAGCTTTTGTTTTTTTCAGTCAGGTATTTACCTAGATATTATGAAGCGTACCACCTTTTTGATCTCTTCTTCTGTGGTCTTATCCGATGTGTATAACAGTCCGTTGGACTTCTGTTTGCTGATCTTGTATCCTTCCACTCTCCTCTATTGCTTCCAGTACATCCCTTGTGGAACTTTTGGGATTTACCATATATAAAATCTTATCATCTGCGAATAATGATAATTTCACCTTTTCCTTCCCCAAACAAATACCTTTGATGTCTCTTCTTTGCCTTATGCTGTTAGCTATAACCTCCAGGACAATATTAAATAGGAGTGGGGACAAGGGGCATCCTTGTCTGGTCCCCCTTTTCAGTGGGATTGTGTTAGTCTTTTCTCCATTGACTACCATGTTGGCTGTTGGTTTTTCATATATAGCTTGTATTGTCTTTAGAAACTTTCCTTTCATTCCTATCTTCGCTAGTGTCTTAAATAGGAATTGGCGTTGGATGTTGTCGAAAGCTTTTTCTGCGTCTATTGATATTATCATGTGGTTCATATAGTTTTTCATGTCAATGTGATGAATAATACTAATGGTCTTTCATATGTTGAGCCATCCCTGCATCTCTGGTATGAATCCCACTTGGTCATGGTGAATTATTTGTTTTATACACTTTTGTATTCTGTTGGCTAGTATTTTGTTAAGGATTTTTGCATCAATGTTCATTAGGGATATTGGTCTGTAGTTTTCGATTCTTGTGGGATCCTTGCCCGATTTGGGTATCAGAGTTATACTAGCTTCATAGAAGGAGTTTGGGAGTTTGCCATCTTTTTCTATGTTCTATAAAATTTTGTGTCGGATTGGTGCTAGTTCTTCCCTAAATGCTTGGTAGAATTCCCAGTGAAGCCATCTGGTCCAGGGGATTTTTTGTTTGGTAATCCCTTGATAACGTTTTCTATTTCTTCTATTGCTATGGGTCTGTTGAGATTCTTGATGTGCACCGAGAATAGTCTAGGGAGGGATTGTTTTTCCAAGAATTTGTCCATGTCTTCCAAATTGTTGAATTCATTGGAGTACAATCCTTCATAGTACTGTGTAACTATCCTTTTGATTTCATTAGGGTCTGTTGTAATGACCCCTCTTTCATCCCTTATTCTTGCTTTTGAGATTTGTTCCCTCCTTTCTTTGGTTAAGTTTGCCAGTGGTCTATCAATTCCATTTATGCTTTCAAAGAATCAACTTTTAGCGGTATTAATTTTTTTCCATAGTTTTCTTATTTTCCCTCTCCTGGATCTCAGACCTGGTTTTTATAATTTCTTTTCTTTTGCTATTAGTAGGATTGTCCTGCTGACTCGGCTCTAGTTTTTGTATATTTTGTGGCAGCGTATCAATCATGAGTCTCTCTTCCTTTCTCAAGTATGCATTTATTGCTATGAACCTTCCTCTGATGACTGCCTTTGCGCACATTTTCATTGATTTCTAGAAATTTCCTAATTTCATCTCTGATCTGGGCCAATATGCACTCCTTTTGCAGTAGTTATTCATCCTCCAATTGTTTACTCTTGTTTTCTTTGTCTTCCTTTTGTTGATTTCCAGTCTTATGGCTCAGTGGTCAGAGAGAGAAATCTGTATTATTTCAAATTGCTTAAATTTATGTAGATTTGCCTTATGCCCCAGCATGTGGTCTATCTTCGAATATGTGCCATGGGGATTTGAAAAGAATGTGAAATTTTTTGTATTTGGATGAAAAGCTCTGTAAATATCTATCACGTCATATTGTCTAATTGTGGAGTTTAGCGCTCTAGTTTCCTTGTTGAGTTTCTTTCCCTGTGATCTATCTTTCTTAGTGAGTGGTGTGTTGAAGTCACCCACACTATAATTGTTGAGTCTGTGATTTCTTTCTTAATCTTTTGGAGTGTTTGATTGATGTATTAAGCTGGTCTCTCATTCGGGGAATATATGTTTACAATGCTTAGTGGTTCATTGTCTACGATTCCCTTGAGCATCATATAGTATCCCTCCTTATCTCTTTTTATGGTTTGCACTTTGAGGTCAATTTTATCTGAGATTAGGATTGCAACCCCTGCTTTTTTGTATTGCTGTTTTCTTGGTAGGTCCCTCTCCAGCCTTTGATTCTCAGCCTAATTTTTTTTGTAGCCTTGAGATGTGTCTTCTGTAGGCAGCAGATTGATGGGTTGTGTTTTCAAATTCAGTCTGCTAGTCTCAGTCTTTTAATGCCTGAGTTCAGGCCATTGATATTCAGGGTTATTATCTCCATCTCCAGACTCTGTGATGTCATCTTATACCTTTTTTGTTGGGAGTTTTCCTACTTTCCTTTCTCATTAGTGTGTGTTGTGTGTGTGTGTGTGTGTGTATCATCCTTGACTTCTTTCCATCCTTGAACCATTGCTATCTTGACGTCTTTTTTTTCTTTGTTGCCCTCTGGGTGAGGTTGTTCTATGTGATGGTCTCTTATTTGTGCTTGGTGAGTGTTGTTGTTCTGCCCATACTGAGTCGACGAGGATCTTTTGTAAGGCTGGGTTTGTTCTAACGTATCCTTTGAGTTTTTCCTTGTCTGGGAAGACACTTACTTCTCCATCAATCTTGATCGATAATTTGGCTGGGTAGAATATTCTTGGATTTGCGTTGTTTTCCTTCAGTTTTTGGAATATGGTACTCCACTCTCTCCTCTTTTTCACAGTTTCTGCTGATAGGTCTGAGCATATTCTTATGTGGGAACCTTTAAATGTGATTGTTTCTTTTTCCCCAGCTGCTCTCATGATTTTCTCCTTTTCCTCAAAGTTGGATAGTTTAACTCTTAGGTGCCTTGGTTATTTCTTCTTGGGGTTCAATCTTGTTGGTGTTCTTTCAGCCTCCTAAATGGTTGCTGGTTTTCATTCTTTAGGCTTGGTATGTTTTCCTCTAAGAATTCTCTCGCTATTGTTGCAGATGACTTCTTTGTTGTGTCTTTCTCCGGTAAGCCAATAATTCTAATGTTGTTCCACTTCATAACATCAGCCATAGCTCTTAGGTTTTCTTCAGCTTCTCTGATGATCTTATTAGATTTTTGTTCCTGTTTATTAAATTCTGCTGGCTGTCCTCCAAGTCACTGATGCATTTCTCTGATTCCTCCAATCAATTCTCAAGGACCATGTTTCTGCTACTGTTTTTTGTTATCTCCTCTCTAAGCTCCTGTATTTCCCTTTGGTGTATGGCTTTTATCTCCTCTATCATTTCTTCCTTTTTCTGTATTGTTTCCCTCATATCCTGTATGACACCAAGCAGCATTCTGAGAATTTCTTTGTGTGGCATCTCAATGTCTGCTTCTTCTATGTATGTTGTTATGTTCAGGACACCTTCTGTCTTTGCCTTTTGTTTCTCCTGTTTTTTCGTTGAGGTCATTGAAGCTGATGGCTGTTTACATTGAGTTGTTTTAGAGGGACCAGGTGCCATGTTCCAGGCTCTTTCTGGGAGACTTATAGGAATGCTTCTTTAAACTGCCTACAGCTGATTTTACTATGGGATTAACCTACCACTTTATCGTCAGGTGGCTTCCCTATCAGGGGACTGTCCCAGAAGGCTGGTCGGTTGCCTGCCTTGGTGTTGCAGAGTTTGGGCAGAATTTCCTGCAATTGCTTGGAATGTGGATAATTGTTGGCTGAGCTGCCTCATGCCCCCAGGTACGCAGGCAGGAATTCTCTCGTGAAAAGTTGGGCCGAGTGTCCCCTGGAGAGAAAGTTGGCCTTTCCCTAGCCTTGGGCTACCTATGCAGGGTGGAGCTCACCTAGCTGGGTGTGGCACAGGCGTAAATCCCCTAGGGCAAAGGGAGTGTTCTGTAGGTCAGCAGTGGTGTGTGAGAGAACAGAAAAAAAGAGGAGAAAAATTAAAATGTAAGACCGTTTAGATTGTACAGGTTTATAGGGAAGCGAGGGAAGCAAAAGCAACTATATAGCTGAGTCCCACTCCCCGCCTGTGAATCTGCAGGGACTTATTCCCTGCCCCAAGCCCCAGTGGCAATCTGCAGCTGAGCCGCAAGAAGAGTCACAAGAAAGCCTCTGAGCAGCCCTTAAAGAAGTGGGGTGGCAGAGAACAGAGATGTAAACAGAAGCAACAATGTAGCTGAACCCCATCCCTGCCGGTGAAGCTGTAAGTTTCCTGTCCCTGCCCTGAGGCAGGCAGGGGAAAACGGTGACTGTGTTGAGACCAAGCCCCATTACAGACGCCAAATGGTCCTGGCTCAGGCAGATATAGTGGCTGGGCTCCAATTGGTCCTGGCTCTGGCAGATACAGTTGCTGGCCTAAGGCCAAGTCCCAGCCGGATTCCACTGAGGTAAGCCAAAAGCCCCCAGCCCATCAAAGCCCCGATGGTCTGTGCCTACTTATCTTTATGATGCTCCTCCTGCGATCCAGCTGCGTTGAATTTCCCTCTAAGCAACTCTCCTAGGCTGGATTCTGTGGAGTCCCTCTGGTATGTGTCACTCTGTCGCCATCTTCCAGTAAGTCTGTAAATTATTTTTCTTATAAAAATTACAGAACCTTATGAGTGGTTTTATGTCCTTATTGATAAGGACAACAAGCGATCTCTGCGCTGCCTTCTAAGGGGATAACCAAAGGACCTGTTAGGTCTCTCTCTCCGGGACTAGATTTCAGCCTCGGTCCTTGGCTCTGCACGAGAAAGATTTCACGCTGAAGCCGGGCTTGTGATCCAAGTGAATTTACTGAGAGTTAAAAGAAGCTTCAGGTTTTACGTGGCACCCATAGGATTCCTTTGACCATGCGGCATGGCAGAGTCTGCCCCAGGTCACGCAAGTATCCCTCTCCTCCCACGAAGATGACCAGACCTGCCAAGCAAGGGTTCCCGGGGGAGGCGTGGTGAATGAACCCAGGTCGATCCCATTGGCTGAATTGGAATCACCTGGCCCAGGTGGGCTGCTCCAAGTGTAACGCCCATCCAACAGCTTTGTCCTATGCTGGCTCTCCTGGGCATGCATAAAGGGACTTCCCTATTCCCTAGGCTAAGCTGCCTAACAGACCCTGTGAAAGAAGATTCTCTAACACCTTAATCTTGAAGCCACGCCCCAGTTAACATCTGGTATCAGACTGTACCAAAGATAATTCCCCCCCCCCCCCAGAGTAGCATCCCTGATAAAACTGAAGGGAACGAGGTATGCGAACCAAAGACAAATTCAGTAAATAATTAGAGAGCTGACTGACTATTTCTGCAGAGCAGCAGCACCCTCCAATTTGAAACTTCCATGAAAAACCTAGAAGTGTTCCCCTAAGCAATATGTCTTCTCACCTCAAGAGGGGGACCCACTGTCCTTCCAGAATGAAGGGCATCTTATCACAGTTTAAGGTGTTTTTCACACAATTCACAAGAGAAACCCGCTTAATTTCTTTTGAGGTGACTCTGTGCTTTAATAATCTCATGGCTTGACTCTTTGCTATCGTGTGTGTGTGTGTGTGTGTGTGTGTGTGCGCGCACGCGCGCGCGAAGCTTAGCTCCAGACCCGAACCAACCACATGAGTTTTGAACTTACTAGTTCCTCCAAGGGTGAAAGGCTGGGAACTGAACTTCATGATTTACAGTCTCAGAAATCCTAAAAAGCGTCACTGGAAAATAGAATCGAATCCATGGTAATGGGTTGATGAAGTCTTACCACCCGTTATTCTTCCCCCACTCCCCAATAAGCCCGACACTCTCTTTCAGTTCCCTCTTTGACCCTTGGGAAGAAATCCAGCCCTGGGAGCCATGTGTATATGTTGTAGCAGCAAGGTGGCCTGGAGTTCATGTGTCAAGGGTGTCTTTATCGCAGCATGCACCTCCGTAAGGCTGTTGTTAGGTGACCTCAAACTGATTTTGATCATAGTGACCCTGTGTACTATAACAGAACAAAACACTGCCCCATCCTATGTCATGCTCAAAATTGTTCTTATACTTGAATCCATTTTTGCAATTACTGTGTCAATCCATTTCATTGAGGGCCTTCCTCTTTTTTTGGATACCCTTCTGCTTTACCAAGCATGATGTCCTGCTTCAGAAATCGATCACTGCTGAAAGCACGTACAAAGTATGTAAAACAAAGTGACACAATCCATGTCTCTAAAGCATATTCTGGGCGATGGTTGATCAACATGATAAATCCAAGTAATACAGCTGAATGCAACATATGAAAAAATTTGAAAAGTACAATTAAGTGATGCTATATATTTACCACAATAAACAGCTTAAAAAGTAACTGACACATGAAAATTTCATCAGACAGCCAGGCACTGAGCAGAATACTTGTCAGAACAATAATTTATTAACATATGATATAAAATCTGAAGAGAAGTTATGGTATAAATCAGAAATTTGAATCTGTGTGTGTATATTTACTAGTACTAGCACTCTGTCAGTGAAGATAATTCTTAAAAGTCAATAATAGTAGACATGCATTATTATAAGTTTGCAATATAGGCAAATGTAAGTGTTATAACAAAGAGGGAACAGGTAGGAGAGAGGAATGGGACATTTTGACAGGTGCAACTAAGGAGTAGGTTCTAACATTGCACCTCTAGCTAGCCTCGTGTCTCCAAGTTTTTAATACTGTGACCTACGATATGATATGTAGGATGCACTCAACTTATTAATATTTATTTACATCTATGTAGAGTGATGATAAACAAGTGCTTTCCTGTCTCAATACCATGACCCAAGTAAGACAACCAAGGAAACACCAATTTCTTCTCTGAATGAGAAATGAGAAGATTATCAAGGGAATGCTCTCTCTGTGACTTGCATGAAGGGAATTTCATGATAAAAACTCCTCTTATCTCTACAAACTTTTTTTAACATTTTATTAAGGGTTCATACAACTCTTATCACAATCTATACATATACATACATCAATTCTGTAAAGCATATCTGTACATTCTTTGCCCTAATCATTTTCTTTTTTATTTTTACATTTTATTAGGGGCTCATACAACTCTTATCACAATCCATACATATACATGCATCAATTGTATAAAGCACATCCGTACAGTCTTTTCCTTAATCATTTTCAAACATTTGCTCTCCACTTAAACCCTTTGCATCAGGTCCTCTTTTGTTTTCCCTCCCTCCCCACTCCCCACTCCCTTATGAGCCCTTGATAATTTATAGATTGTTATTGTCTCCACACATTTTTATGGGTATTTAGCAACTCAAACCTCTCAGTGGAGTTCAAAGGAAGAATTTTCCTGGGCCTCGTTCTTTATTAATTATGAAAGTATTAATTAAGAGAAAAGTTTCATTTCTTATATAAAATACATTTCAGTTACAGATGAAAGACTGAAAAATAAGTACAATTACTTGCTGTGTGTTTGAAATCCAAAATATAACATACATCACAAAATGTAAAACAAATAGGGAATATGGATAAAAGTCTCAGAAAGAAGATAGGTAGAATTTCTCTGTTGTCAATTCTGCTAAGAAAGGCTCCAGAAGATGAGGAGGAGTATTGATCAAAATCAAATATTAATTTATTACACATAAGTATGACAATAGTTTTATAAGTACCATTTATCAGTTGAATCTGTAAAACAACATATCCCAAGCCTCTGTGTCTGTGATGATAATCAAATAAGACCAAGCAACCTTTACTTAAAAGACATAAAAGTGAGTAATCCCTGAGAACTTGCTCTTCCCACTTCCTTGTCTTAACGACAGGGAATATGAAAGATCAAAGCACCCTTCAATGGGTCACTTCATAAAGCTCCAGCTCTGATATTGTAGGTCTTGCCAGTGGCTAAGAGATACAGACTCTCTTATGGTCAATTTTGTATCCATGATCTAGATCGTGGTCTTTCTAGACCTTGGATGTGCTTCACAACAGGTTTTAAAAGTCAGTCTTAGATTTTACTCTCTTTTTTCCCTCAAGGTCATCCAAGGGGGCTTCAAAAGTTTTATGAAATAATTACATTATCTTTCATTCTATTTTTCCAAGAATGTTATTCCTTGAATCATTGAATGAACACACTCCCACTCTCAGTGGTCCCCTCTGCATTTTCACCCACTAGGCATTTCTCCAGCACGATTCACACAAACTTATTTCTGCTTCCGTTTGGAATCTTGTAAGAACAAAACTAACACATACTCTTAAACATTGCCAAATATAAACTGAAACACACCCCTGAATAAGGGGACCTTGTTGAACAGAGAAAAAGAAATGAAACCAGGACAAAAATAGACCCCCAACCAGTGCTGAGTCTGAAATGCATAACTCCAAATGAAGAGGAGGTCACATGTGAACCACATCCTGTTTTCTCTGTTACTCTTCATAATCTAGCCATCCACTGAACTCTAACCTGAACCACAGTGAGTGTCCTCATTGAGGAATGCTCTGTGTTTTCTGCTTTGAGTTGAACATTTCAGAAGCAGGTCACTAGACCTTTCTCCTAAAGCATCACTGGCTGCCCCCCTGCACCACACCAGACACCCTCTCTGCCATGAATCTAATGGGAGTAGACTGCTCAGGGTTTCCATAATCCTGGAACCCCTTGCAGAGTAATTTCACTTTAATAAGAGGCAATCAAAACATTGTTTTCTACATGTGACCATATTTCTCCTGTTACAACTTTTGTATTCACGGATCTCAGAGTATGTCATCATAAAAAAATATACAGATCTTCTGGGGAAACTGCGACATGGAGAAGAATCCTCAGAACACACTAGGAAACCAACTGTAGAACTCCATCTGCACCTGCTCTTGAGACTGAATCCTGTGCTCTGTGGGGCATGGGTGTACCCTGAACTCAGACCACTTCTTGCAGGGGAGGTTTGTGGCTGACTTCTTCTCATTGTGTCTCTCACACAGTAATGCAGTGTCCTCAATTTTCAGGCTATTCATTTGAAGATGCAGCATATTTTTGGCATTGTCTCTGGAGATGTTGAACTGCTCCTTTACCGAATCTGTGTAGTATGTGATATCACCATTAAGTCTGATGTATGAGACCCACTCCAGGACTTTCCCTGGAGCCTGGCGGAACCAGCTCATGCCATAGTCACTGAAGCTGAATCCATAAGCTGCACAGGAGAGTCTCAGAGACCCTTCAGGCTCCCTCAAGTCGCCCCCAGATTCCACTAGCTGTACATCACATTGGACACCTGCAAAAACAGAGAGCCTGATCAAGAAAACCATCATGCACACCCTATGTTTCTCACTCTTGCCCATTCACACACACTCGCTTTCCATAAAATGACCGTTAAAATCCCAACAAGAAAAACCCAGCTCAGTACAGAGTCCATGGTGACTGCTATAGTAACTGAATTGGGACACCTGGGAATTGCGTGGCTGGGGTTCCTCTCCCACGGTTGCAGCATTGGGGCTGAGCTGCTTTTATTCAGCAGATGGGGAGGTTCTATTTGCATACCCCCCTCCTTATAGCAACGTGAGGAGTTGTATGTTCTTGGAAGGCAAGTATGAGTGCAGTATGGGAGTTGGGTAGGACACAATAAAAACAGACTGAAACAAAGGATTTATTATGTGACTCTAGCATGTTAAACTGCGTGAACCCAGAAATTTAATTTAAATGTAAGCAGAAAAATGTGTGGGGGGTGATTTTATACCTCTATTTTATAGTACAACGCACTGAAGTGTTAAAACTGTGCTGTGCAATGCTCAAGGGACATACATTGTAATCCTGTTCAAAGTTCTTTGAATTTTATCAACACAAAAAGTCAGAAGGGACAAGATCAGTGTGCTAAACGGTGGATGATGTAAGATTTCCATATGGAATTATCTTAGGTCTGCCCATAATATGCTGTAGGATATGTTGCTAGAAGAAAAAAAACATGTATATGTATATACATTTAACCCAAGTAATAAGTATGTTTACTTTTAAAACATCTGTCAAGTGTACCCATTTGCATACCAAAAACATCATCAAAACCTCTGAGCAGAAATCTCTGCCTAATTAATGAGTCCTGTACATGTTAGGACACCACTGTTTTGGTAGAACCTTCTTTATGAAAGACACCAGCATGAGCCTAAGATGAGTGTGCTACTAAGAGAACTAGTCCCAAACAATCACAGAAATATAAATACTAACAACAGCTACCTAAAAGAAGAAAAACAAAGGGAAAGCAATGCCTTTCATATCTCCAAAATCAGTGAAATAGCTAGCATCAACAACCAGAGATATAAAGAACTTATAAAATGAAAATTATTAGCAGTGCAAAAATGGAAGGACGTAAATATAATCATCTGGGCCGGCTCACGCTCCAGATTTTATGCAGAGTCAAAGAAGGAAACTGAGAAGTAGACACTCATGTGGCAACCAGCTGTTAAAGGTGGCACTCATAAATATCGCCCATGTGTGGATGCCGTCTGCTCATTTCCATTGATAATTCCTTCAAAATCATGGCGCTTTGGGGTGTTGTGGGATATATTTTGTATTTTTTGGTTCCTAGATAAGTTAAAAATCTTGATAAACTGCAGAAAAACACATTCTCGTTACTTCACATTTGTAGTTATTACATATAGTTATTTATCAATGGGGAATTGTTAATATTAGAGTTTTAATTAAAATGGAGACTTAGTGTGAAATATTAAAATGGTACAAGTGTAAAGAATACATGATTTCTCAAGTGTGTTGAATACTAATTGCAACAGAGTGAATTTCCACAATGGATATCTTGTAGACCACTCATGAATGTAAAGAAAGCATACTGAGACTTTGTAAGATGAAATAATTGGAACGTCACATAAATTCTGGGTAGACTTGTACATCGTGGGATCTGAGTTTGTTTAGGTAAAATGTGTATTTGTGTGTATGTGTTGGGCATGTAATAGAGAACATGAAATATGGATACTAACAAGAGCTACCCAACAGAAGAAGAAGAACATAGAAGAAGAGCAAAGGGAAAGCAATGGGAAAGTTATTTCCTGTGCAAGAAACTGGAAGGGAATGATTTAAGGAACCCTTCCCCACACTCTCTCTGAACATCCTTAACAGGAAGTTCCTGTGATCCTTGAATCTTCAGTGCACCTTGAAGACTAGCTCCCTCCCAAAAATACTGCCAGGGGACCTGTTTTTCTGAAGTCTCATCTTCCCCTTCCTGTGTGTCTTAAAAGACTAAAACAGGGCCATAGTCCCAAAGGACACAGAGCTTAATAGCAGGAGGAACTGGTTTCTGGATCTGTAGATAGAAATGGAAAGTTTTCCTCCCAATGAAGGTTGATGACTGGGCATCAAGGTCTACATTAAGTCATGCAGTGAGCTCTGTGGGTGCACGAACCTGTGCCCAGAATAGGAATGCAAGGTAGAAAGTGTCTAAGCTCCATGGATACACTTTGAGACTCTGAAGAAAGGACTTCTGCTTCTTTCAAGCCTTATCCCAATATTAACTCTGATAGAACCCTTGCCACCTGCCATCACTCATTCAATAATAAAGTCATTCATTACACATTTACAAAATGCCTCTATATTCTCAGGACCCATCGGTCCAGAGAATTCTGCTCAACTACATTTTCTCCAGGTGTCCTAGGGTTTTCACTCTGAACTCACACTAGGGATACATCCCATTGTCTGTTATGGCACAGGTGACTAATTATGTGCATTTACTTAGGTACTTTTGATTCAAATTTCTGTCCTATCTTCTGTTCAAGAGACCAGAGACGATTTATTCTCAGCTATCTTTTGGTAAAGACTCTTCAGATTGGGGGTGGGGGGGGATCTCGCTGTTTAAGTGGAAACTATACATTCTTAGAGAAATCTTGCCTTTACCATCCCACATGCTTCTGCAATTATCCTAATATGTATACGACCATGAATATCCACTACCATCTCTGATTTCCGCAGAAGAAACAGCATGTGGAGTATGCAGGCTGGTGAGAACATAGTAGGTACCAAGTATGCTGGCGCTGAAACATGAGGAAGCAACTTCTCTCAGTTCATCACCCCAAAATATAGGTTTGTCCTTACCCTGTGGCCTGTTTTATCTTCACCTGCAAATACCTGCTCACAGCTACATAAGTAGCTACATGAGTCTTGAGTGGTGTGCTGCCAATGATATGTGACAGGTAAGTCATAAGTTGGTTTATTTCTCAAGCAAGTGGGTCATTTAGGGGTGATCCCATGCCCCTTCATTTCTCCCTATATCCAAAAGTCATCTTCAGTGAACTCTTACAGTGAAATCCTAAATTTTAATATACCTAACCTTTAAATATGGAGACACTCTCGATTCTATGGCGCTTTAGTACTTGACCTCAGCCCACACTAAACTTTTATACTTTTGCTAGAAGTTTTGTCCCTGAGGGCACATCTTCCCTTCACATTGATCAAACACAATCTGAACGCTATAGAGCTGACATGAAAGAAGGTACTGAAGGAAGATGGTGAGGGGTCTCATGGCATTTTCACTAATTACGTTTGGTATGTTTAAATGCAGACAGCCAATTGTTTCAATCATGAACTAGCATTTCGATCAGACTCAGCGTGACCCATCAGAAAACCCAGGTTCTGAAAAGGTTCAGTGACTGAAATAGTTGGAACCATTAACCCCATAGCATCGTGGAACAGTGGTCACTTCAGGACTGTGCTTCTCAAGTTCTCACCCCTGAGGACTTGGAAGACAGTGGTTCCTCTCCTGGTGCATTTGAGAGATCTGATCAAAGCCATGGTATTCTAAATATATATATATATATATATATATATATATATATATATATATATATATATATATATAAAAAATAAGGAAGACCAAGAAGAATTAATGCATTTGAGTTGTAGTGCTGAAGAAGAATATTTAAAGTACCTTGGACTGCTAAAAGGACAAACTGATCTGTGTTGGAAGAAACACTGTGAGAGTGCTCCTTAGAGGCATGAATGACAAGATTTCGTCTTGCATGCTTTGTACACATTGTCAAGAGAGACCAGTCCCTGGGAAGGACTTCATGTTTGGTAAAGTGAAAGAGCATCAAAAAGAAGAAGCCCTCGATGAGATGGATTGACACAGTTACTACATCAATCAACAGGCTCTGACATGGAAACAATTCTGAGGATGACACATGACTGTGCAGTATTTTATTTTGTTGTTTGTAAGGATGCTATGGGTTGTAATGGACTCGATGTCACCTGACAACAACTTTTGTTATCATATGTGATAAATTTAAAAACAAACAAAAAGTAAAACAAAAACTCACTGCTGTCAACTCATACTCACAGTGACCCTATATCATCATCCCAAGGCTGTACATCTTTACAGCGCATGTTAGGTTTGAACTGTTGACTTTGAAGGTAGCAGCCCAAGACAAAATCCACAGCTTGTGGCCTACTATGTGCTTACGTATTCAATTTTAGGCAGTCCCAGTTGCCTGATTTGTCGTGTGTGTGTGTTTTTTAGTTCTGGGTGGTAGTGTATTTATAGCAAGTATTATAATCCCCACATTTGCACACTTTTTCTCCAAAGATCTTCTTAGATTTGGCCTCAAATTCAAGTCTTTGTTTAATCTTGAGCAAGTTTTTATATCTGGTGGAATAATGGATCCCTCTCAGTTTCCTTGAAACACATATTAAGGCTTTTTTAACCACCATTTGTTAAAGAGACCATCTCTTCACATTTAATGTATTTTAGCCTGTCATCAAAGATCAGTTACTTGCAGGTACATGGATTTACTTGACTGCTGAATCATGTTCCATTGACATACATGCCTGTCAGTGTACATATCTTCCTCCAGCCAATTGGAGGAAGAGCAGCTGTCATATGCAGATGATACAACCTTGCTTACTGAAGCTGAAGAGTACTTTCAGCCCATAATGATGATGATAAAATACTACAATCTTCAATATTAAGTATAACTGCACCAAAATAAAACAAAATCTCCACACCTGGGCCAAAATTCCAGCTCATGATAAGTGAGACAGAGATTGAAATTGTGAAAGCTTTCATTTTAGTTGCATATACAAAGTACATAGAATTAGCATTCAAAGGATCAAATGATGTGTGGCATTAGACAAATTTGAGACTTAGATCCTATTGACATGTTTAAAATAAAGTCAAAGATGCCACATGCAGAGCTAAGGTGTACCTGGTCCAAACCCACTGACACTGAGTTTATTCTGACTCCTAGTGAACCTAAGGATTGAGTCGGTCTGCTCCATGGGGTTTCCAAGGCTATAACCATTTCCAGAATCAGACTGTGCCCTGTTTGCCCATATTTATTTCTGTGGAGCGACTGCTCCATTCCAAACCATCACCTTTCAGGTAAAAGATTATCGCTTAACCCATGAAACATCAGAATCCCCTGTGCCTGACATAAACCGTTATGTTTCAGTTACTTCATATGCATCAAAGCTAGCTATTTACAGATAATTCCTATATTACAGGTTTGTTGTGCGGATCACATATATAAATTTAAGTGTGTGATGTTGTAAAATGTGTAAATAAGTAAAGTCCAATGTGCAATATTATCAATGTCCTATCCATCACATATTATTTCCTTTAGACTATTTTAGGAAACAGTTGATTTGCTTGCCAAAAAAGAGTTCACAGAGACAGTGTTAAGTTCTGTACTCCTATAAAACTGGAAACACAGGGAATCCAGGACAGATAAACACCTCAGGACCATTAAGAAGATTAGTGATACCAGGAGGATAAAGGGCAGGTGGGGGGAAAGTGGAACTGGTCACAAAGATCTACATATAACCCCGTTCCTCAGGGATAGACACCAGAAAAGCAGGTGAAGGGAGACGTCGGACAGTTTAAGACATGATAGATTAATAATAATGTATAAATTATCAAGGGTTCATGAGAGAGGGGTGTGGGGAGGGAAGGGAAAAACGAGGAGCTGACACCAAGGGCTCAAGTAGAAAAAAAATGTTTTGAGTATGATGAGGGCAACAGATGTACAAATGTACAGATGTACACAATGGATGTATGTATGGATTGTGATGAGTTGTACAAGCCCTCAATAAAGTGATTTTAAAAAGAAAAAATTAGTTCTGCATTTCTGATGTGGTTTGCCTTGTCATTCCACCATTTTTTGGAATTTTCAAAATTCATAATTAATCAGTATCTGTCACTAATAATGTCCATAGACATATTAGGTCATTTACAAACTTGGTTCTCAGAAATATGAGCTCTAATACAACTTACAATTTTATCATTTAGATCTATTTATTCAAAATCGAATTTAGATACAAAACAATATTCTAGTATAAACACCAAAGATGATTAAATTGTCTACTATTTGCATTTGCTAGTGTGCAGTATAAAAACAAAACATATCCACCATTTATTGAGATGCAGAGTAAGATGCTTGGACTTGATTGGCCACTTACAAAGATCTAACAAAAATTTCTAGCTCCATTGCTGTGAATACTTTATATGTATAACATGAACCTTTCTGCCAGAAGATGCTGCACTCCCTGTGCTTAGAGCTAGCTAAGTGCCTCCTGAAATCCAGGGTCCTGCTGATTCTGAGTCTCTGTAATACCTTGCCTCACCTCACTGTGTGTCTCTGCAAGAATGGTGGACCTGTGTACCTTATCACCAGGATGTTCTTTTGTACAAGGAAACAGCTGTGGTCTTTGGTGTCCATGGTCCTATGTATGACATTGTAATTGGTATAATTGAGCAGGCCAGAAACATAGAAAGTCAAACCCTAACTCACTATATATAATCCTTATAGTCACTATAATTGTTAGATAGAAAATAGAAAGATAGATAGATAGATAGATGATGGATAGGTAAGTGATGGAAAGATAGCTATGCTGTAATTGTTATTTTCATGTAATTTATATTAATAGTTTAAACAATTCTATTTAGATGATCAAGCATGTATTTGAATTTTCATAAATGTCATTTACCCATATTTATTTATATGATACTTCCCCATAGTTATATGATGTTTAAATAAAGTCATATGTTGTTACTTGTATTCTGGTATTTAGGGGATGCTAGATCACACAACAGGCTCCATCTCATGGATGACCCAAATACACATTATAATGAAGCTGTCATTTTGAATAGTTACACATATTTTTTTTAATTACCACTTATATTCACCAGTAACAGGGCGCAAGGATCTTCTCGGCAGTTGAAGTACAGGAAGACTGGGCTGTGAGACAGCTAAGTACAAAGAGGAAACCATAGAGTCTGGCAGGAAATGCTTTCTCCACGACAACACTCTTTTATTCTGCAGATGAAAGAATACATAAGAATCATCCTGAGTTTTTGTCAAGCGGGCCCCTGAGCCTGTGCCTCTGTGTTACTCGTGCACAATAATATGTGGCTGTGTCTACCGGGTCCATATTGGTGATCGTTAGAAGCACCTGGTTTTTGGAAGAGTCTTTTGAGACTGTCAGCCGGCTCTTCAGAGATAGGTTGCAATCCTTATCATCATCCCACCATATGTTTGCAAGCCACTCCAGTGCCTTCCCTGGAGGCTGACGGATCCAGCCAACACCCATATTACTAGTGCTCAGTGAGAACCCAGAGACAGTGCAGGTCAGAGAAAGGGTCTGTGTGGATTTGATGAGCCCAGGTCCAGACTCAGGGTAACCTGGGAAAGAACCCCTGTGAAGAAAGCACAAGAAGTGAAGTTAAGATGAGAATAGGAGGATTTAGTCCCTATGGGATCCCACACACACACACTAAGAGCACTCACAGGAAGTCATGGTTAACAGCAAGAGAGTGAGACAGAGAGTGTCCATGGTGGAGCTCAGGAGTCACTGATGCTGGGTCTGGAACCAGCTTTTCAAACTGGGAGAGGGTGGGGTTTGTGGAGATTTGCATTCTCATTTAAACAGGTCTTGACTCAATACAGTGGACCCAGGTCTCAGGGTACAGTAGAGGAGTAAGTTCAATAAAACAGAAGTGTAGAATTCCATTCCTCATTCTCCCTGAAATAGACCCTGCCCATTGCAGGTTCAGGGTCTAAAACCACAACGTTTTAGGAGATTTTAAATGCAGTGAAGTTTGCTGGTTTCTGGATAAAACATGCTGTATCCTCTCTTAGAATGCAGTACACCAGGCCCTGTAACTCTTGCTCTAGAATAGTGTGCTAAGATATACTAGTAGATTGGTGTCATTTCTGTCTTCAAGAATTATGAAGGTGTACCCTAGAAGACTTGAAGTTATTCCAAAATGCTCTTTGGGCTTCTCTGTGATAAGAAAACTGGAGAAGATCTTGTGACGTGAAAGAGTTGACCTAGCAATGATATAAATCAATATTTTCCTAAGGGAGTGATATCACCCTCCAGGGATGCTGGAGTGATCCAGGGGTGTTGCACAAGCAGATGCCTACACGTTATCGTGTGGTATCAGATACAGTACTAAAGTTTTACATTTTAAACTGCTACTAAATAATTTCTTCTTGTCCTCTTTCTCCTCCTTCTTCTTCTTAATGAAAAGGAGCCAATAGGCCGAATACATTTTGGAACTTAGACCCTAAATCTACAGTGTAAATGACCCAGGACAAACATGTGTCCCACTGATGTGTTCTTCTGAGTGGGCTTGCACTCAAGCCTGCATTTCTGTGTGAACAGTTCATGAGAAGGGAGTCCACAATGTGATTGGGTTCAATGACCCCATATGAGAGTGATTGTCACCTGTCTGCTTCCCTTCCCCATTCTGGGATTAGACAAGACACAGAAGTAGAATAGAGGTATCACACAGAGGAACAGTTTGCTGACAGCATATGCACCCCCACCTCGTCTTGACACTGCAGTGGAATTGATGACCATGCTACAACAATGTGGAGAAATAGGACCTTTTAGAGCCACACAATGCTCTGCTCCTCTAAATTGGCCCTTCTGCCTGAGCACGATGATATTATAGAACTTTATTGTGCTGAAATTTTATGCTTTCGACCTTTCTTCCAAATAGTGTTGTAAAGAATCCACTGCTCTGCAATCATTCAAAACTCTAATGATGTGTGGTATGAAACAATGGGCTGCTAACCTCAAGGTCAATATTTCAAACCCACCAGCACATTCATGGGAGGAATATGAGGCTGTCTGATCCCATAAAGAGAGACAGTCCCTGAAAGCCCAAGTTAGAAGTGCTATGTGTTGGTAAATATTCAATGGATGGACATGGGTTTGGGGGTTAAACATGGCTCTATTGCTGAGGAGGTTTATTCCAATAGTGGAAAACCATGAATGCGATTTTTGTTAGGTGCCTTCAAGTCCAACTCATAGACAGCCAATGTACAGCAAAATGAAACACTTCCCCATCCTCCTCCATGCTCAGAGTTGTAGATGTGTTTGAGACTGTGTTAGTCTGGGTACTTTAGAGAAACAAATTCACAGAAACTCATGTATAAGAGAAAGTTTTATATAAAGGTTAAGTGCACATCAAGAAAACTTCCCAACCCAGTGCTGCCCAAACCCAGAAGTCCAACATTAACCCGTATGTCTGACACCAATCTACAAAGTCCTCCATCTCACTAAACACACTATGACGCTGACTGCAGGAGGAAAGCCGAATTAGGGAATATGTAAGCATCTCAGCGCTGGCAGGGGTCTCCACATGGCTGCTCCTGCACCCAGGGCTGCATCAGCATCAGTCCATTCAGTTTCTCCTTGGGGATGTCTTGTAGAAGTGAGTTTTGCCAGCTGAAGCAGGGAACTGGCTAAGACAGCTGCACCCTGGTTTGACCATCAGAAAGCAAGAAACCTGAGAACTAGAAAGGCAAGGCTCACTGAGACAGTATCCCCCTACCCTTAATTAACCCGCATGTGTTTATTAGTCAGGTTGGCACAATAAACCAACTGCCTCAGAGACCATTGTTGCAGACACGGTGTTAATCAATCTTCTTGAGGGCCTCCCTCTTTTCTGCTGCCCCTCCAGGTTACCAAGCATGATGTCCTTTTTAAGGCCTGGTCTTTCTTCTTACAACAAGTCCAAAGTATGTGAAACAATGTGTCTCCATCTTTGCCACTAAGAATTGTTCTGGCTGTGCTTCACTTCTTACATGGCACATTTGTTCAATTTACCACAGATGGGCCCAGGGTCCCCACACCACACTCCCCTCATTCACAATGCTATGATTTTTGGGGGGGTCTTTGATACCTAATACCTGATCCCTTCGATACCTTGTATCTCACAGACTAGTGTGTTTTTCCATGTGGGATTTGTTGTTTCTCAGTTAGAGGGCCACTTGCTTATCTTCCAGCCTACAGAACCCCAGACTCTATATCTTTTGATAGCCAGACACCATCCGCTTTCTTCACCACATTTGCTGATGAACCCGCTTTGTCATCAGCAACGGAGTCGGGACAGGCTGGTGTGCTTCTTCCATGTGGGTTTTTTTGTTTCTCGGCTAGATGGCCACTTGTTTATCTTCAGACCTTGATGAAACATACAGTTTTCCTCTAGTTCTTGAATGCTTCCTGCCCCACACTATCATGATCCCAATTCTACCTTACAAATCCGGCTGGACTGGAGGGTGTACACTGGTACAGATAGGAACTGGAAACAAAGGGAATCCAGGACAGATGAACCCCTCAGGAACATTGGTGAGCGTGGCGTTACCAGGAGGGTGGAGGGACAGTGAGGGAGAAAGTGGGAACAGATGACAAGGATATACATATAACCTCCCCCATGGGGACTGACAATGGAGATGTGGGTGACGTTGGACAGTGTAAGATATGACAAAGACATAATAATTTATAGATTATCAAGGGGTCATGGGGGAGGGGTGAGCAGGGATGGAGGGGAAAATGAGGAGCAGATACCAAGAGCTCAAGTAGAAAGCAAATGTTTTTAGAATGATGAGGGAAACAAATGTACAAAAGTGCTTGACACAATGGATAGATGGATGGATTGTGATAAGAGCTGTACAATCCCCCAATAAAGTGATTTTTTTAAAGACAGGTTTGTTTGCTCTTCTGGCCATTCATGATACTTTGAATATTCTTCACCAACACCGTAATTCAAACAAACTACTTATTCTGCAGTCCTCCTTACTCCAATTTTAAAAACGCATTTTATCATTGCTATCAAGTTTATTCCAATGCATAGTGATGTGAAATATGAGTTCAACTCATATTCTTGTATCATAGCACAAGGGAGAACTGGCCCTGTTGGTTTCTGAGATGGTAACTCATTTCAGGAGCGGAAACTCTCAAGTTATTCCTTGGTGCTACTGGTTATTTCGAATTGTTGACTTTTCGATTAGCAGTCCAATATGTTACCACTTCTCCACGAGGCTCCTTTGCCATTTCAGACAACTACAAATACCATGATTTGGGTCAGGTACACTATAGTACTCTAAGTAACATTCTATTTTAAAGAGGTCTTATGCAGTAGATATATCCAATGCAATACGTTGTTTTTTGATCTTCTTACTGTTGCTTCCATGAGTATTGATCGTGGATTCAAGACAGATGGAATCATTGAAAACTTTTATCCTTTCACTATTTATCATGTTAGTAGATAGTGCTACTTCATATAATCCAGCTTCTCTGTGTATTAGTATTAGCTCTGCCCATAGCTTTAATCAGTATAGCTATAGGGTTCAAACTTGATGTACACCTTTCCTGATTTTAAACTATGCAGTATTCTCTGTCCCTGTTCACACAACTGCCTCTTGATCCATATACTGGTTCTGTCTGAGGGTTTTGGAATTCCCAATCTTTTCAAAGCTCTCCATACGTTTTTGTAATCAATACAGTTGAATGACTGGGCATAGTAAAAAAAAAATGCAAGTAAACATCTTTCTGATATCACTTGTTTCAGCTAAGATATAGCTAACAAAACTATGAGAATCCATATTTTATATCCTCTTTTGAATCAATCTGATTTTTCACAGCTCCATGTCAATATACTATGACAACCACTGTTGAATTATCCTCAGTAAAATGGTATTTACATGTCATATCAGTGATATTGTTCAGTACATTGTGTATTTTTTTGAGTCATTTTTCTTTGGAATGAACACAGATACTAATTTCTTCTCATGGTCTAGTAGCTGTTATCTAAATTTCTTGGCAGGGTTGAGTGAGTGCTTTTAGTACTTCATCAACTTTCTGAAACATTTCAATTGCTATTCCATAAATCCCCAGGCCCTTATTTTTGACTAATGCTGCTTTCAGTGCAGCTTGGACTTCTTCCTTCAGTCTAATTGAATTTTGATCATATACTATTCCTGGAAATGTTCGAATGTCAACTAGTTCTTTTTGGTACAATGATTCTGTGTTTTCTCCACATCTTCTTTTGATATTTCCTGCTTTAGTCAATAGTCTGCTGATAGAATCATTCAATGTTGCACCTCCAAATTTGAATTTTTTCCTTTAGTTCTTTAAATTAAGATATGCTGGGTATATTCTTCCTTTTGGATTTTCTAACTTTAGGTCTTTACACATTTTGTTATAATATGTTCCTTTGTCATCTCCAGGTCTCCTTTGACATTTTCTGGTCAGCTCCTTTATTTCATCATTTCTTCCACTTAACTTAGCTACTCTCTCATCAAGAGCAGGGTTAAGATCCTCTTCTGATATTCAGTTGAGTCTTTTCTTTCATTTGTATCTTTTTAATGAGCTTTTGTTTTTTCATGTATGATGTTCTTGTTGTCATCCCACAGTTCATCCATTATTCTGTCATTCATACTAATTACATGAAATCTCTTATTCAGGTGTTCTCTAAGTTTAGGTGGCATATGCTCAACGTCATGTTTTTACTCCCATGGACTTATTTCAAATATTGTTTCAGCTTCAAACTTGCACCTGAGCAATAGATTGATCCAAATTTGTCCCCTGGCCCCATTTCAGTGATTAATATTGAGCTTCTCAGTCATCTCTTTTCACATTATGTTGATTTAGTCACATTATGTTTATTTAAGTGTATTCCATCTGGAAAAGTGCATATGCATAGTCAACTGTTTTGTAGTTCCAAAAAGATGTTTGTGATGAAAAGATGGTTGGCCTTTAAGAATTCTGTCTTGTGACACCCCCCCCCAACTTCATTTCTCATATCAAAGCTATATTTTCTAACTGCTATCCCCTCCCTGTTGTTTCTAATTTTTGTATTCCACTGACTAATAGTTATTCATGCATCTTGATTTCACAAAAGCTAAACCAAACTCACCGTTGTTTGACTCAAAAGCGACTCTGCAGATGAGGGTAGAATTGCTCCTGTCGGTTTCCCAGATTGTAGTTCTCTTTGGGAGTGGCTGGTGGTTTGAAACTGACAGTTTTAGGATTAGTCACTCAATGTGTAACAACTGAGCCATAAGGGCTCTTTTTGATTGCACAATAAGATGTTTAAATTAGTTAATTAGTTCATTGACTGTTCTTTTTTTTAAAAACAATTTATTAGGTGCTCATACAACTCTTATCATAGTCCATACATATACATACATCAATTGTATAAAGCACATCTGTACATTCTTTGCCCTAATCATTTTCTTTTTTTTTCTCCTCTTTTCTTTTTTTACATTTTATTAGGGACTCCATTGACTGTTCTTAATTGTGCTCAAATCCAACTCACTTTCAACATCTTTGACTCAATTAATGATTCAGTATCTTGGGACTTTGAAGCCTGGTCTACTTCCATTTATGGACACAATTGATAGGGAATAATAGACTTGATAGGTTTCCTTATTAGGTATCACTGAAAGAAAACATTGACTTTCATAAAGAAAACCAACTACTACTATCCAAAGATGGAGTGATGATCGATGTCAGATGATGGTGCCATTTCTCTTTCATTATTAACTTTCTGTGATACATGTGCACAGGGGGAAACGAAACACACAAAGCATGCTTGCTAAGAAATATGCATCTATACTTGTTGTTACTTTCCTTAGTTACAAAACTCATAAAGATGTAGCTATCTCATCTACAACAAAAAGTACCACACCAAACTTCTACAGTGGACAAAAGTCCACTTTTTACTCAATGAACATGGAAGTCCACATTTGGGGAGAAATGACCAAGTTACAGCTAATTTTCACAACCACTACAGCTGTCCATCAAGCCTATTCATGGACAATCTTTTGCAAGGTTGACATAATATAACATCAAACACCACCAGTATACTATATCTACACTGAAACCTTGGGCTACTTTGTGTTTCTAGCCATGGGTAAATTATCATTTTTCTCACAAGAGTCTAAGGGTGGGGAATAGAAATAAGCTTGCACAAAGTCACCATGTTTAGTAGGTGGTGCCTTCTCTCCTCACCTGAGTAATGGCAATGGGTAGGGCCCATTCACTTCTAATGACAAATGCTTTTATTATAATGAAGATCCACCTGATCTCCTCTCAATGCAGGAGAGAGAGCTTATATGTGTGTTTTGACGTGTACATGTGTATACACTGTTAGTTTAATTGAGGTGTACACATAAAAATGAGCACCCATGATGATTTAGTCATCAGGAAAATATTTAAAAATACAAGGGAGAGAATACCATAAAGTTATAATAATCAGACAGACTGTTCAAGCATAGGTGATTGATTTTGAAAAGTATCAGATTGATGAGGAAACACTAAAAGCTGTTATGTATATGTTTTTATTTACTTAGATCAATAGATAAGTAAATAAAAATATATACATAACAGCTCTTAGTGTTTTATTGGGATCTCTTACAGATATCATAACATTCCATTGCTCAATCACATAAAGCAGTGTTGTACAATTGCCACAAAAACACCTGCTATATTATTAAAGTCATTTTAGTACAAATGAAATAAAATGCATAATGAAAAATAAAGGCCTATACAAAAACACTGATGCATATATATGTGTACACAGTGACATGCATGCTCACACAAACACAAAGCTTACATTGTAATACCCAATAGCTCGCACACACTTATTTGGAAATGTATACTAAGGTGCATTAGCACACCACATATACTAATGTGCATACTAACATCCATACATACATCAATTTCCACACATCAGAACATACACTAACAAACATACATATAAGAAACACCCACAGTAATACCGATAGAGAAACATACTTTAACATACCTGTATAACATGTTTCAAACATAGAAGAAAAACACAAATATATTGGCATTATAAAAAAAGACATTAATACATATTATTACACATAGAATAACACACACTGACTGCCACCCGCACATTCACACACGCAGAAATACATACCTAGGGCATCAGATACAAGCACAAATGTCCACACATGTACAAGTACAAGAATGGAGAAATCTGTGGAACAGATGGTGTCTGCAGAAAGAGGAGCTCTCTAATTAAAGACATCCTCTCAAGGTCCCTTTGCATCTTCTATCAAGAGGGAGACTGTAATCCCTGGGTCCCATATACTCTGTGTCCCTTCAGAGACATTTGTGTCTGAGCTCCCAGCGACGTTCCTTCACTGTTTCTCACACACTATTTCCACAGCAGTAATAATGCTCATCCGCTCTGCACTCAGGACAGATTGATAGATGTTCTATTAGTTTCCTCGTCCTGATCTCTGTGCTTGAGCAGACAGATGAGCACATGCTCAGTCCAGGGAAATCAGGGGAGCTGCCTCCACCACCTGCACATTACATTGGACACCTGAAACCGCAGAGACAGGACACCCTGGTCAGGGAAACCATCACACATATGCACTGTGTCTCTCACTCATACTCACAAATGTGTGCTCTCTGTGTAATGACCTGTGAGAAGAGCTACAAGGAAAACCCAGGCCAGCACAGGCTCCATGGTGAGTCCAGGTGTTCAGTATTGATCACTGAGTGGGGACACCTGGGAATGCTGGGGTTGGAGCTTCGCCTTCACAGCTATAGTCTAAGGACTAGGGTGGATCTCATTAACATATAATGAGATGAATGAGGTTAATAACATAATGAGGTGAATTAACGTATAAAGGGGTGAATTTGGATGTCCTTCCCCTATTTGTGTGGAGTTGCATAATTCTGAGCAGGTCATCAGAGAGTGTCTGGATTCAGTGAGGAAGGGCCCAATTATAGCATTCAGGACAACTGTTCAGTTTCTCAGGAGAGAAATGCCTCAGTCCTTGGCTTCCCAAGAGAAAGAATTTATGTGGAAGCCTAGTCTGTGATCCACGTGAGATTTTTTTTTTAAAGGATAGAAGATTCAGGTTTTACACAGGCACCCTCAGGGCACATGCAAGTGTGGAAACCTGAGGCCAGAGAAACTCACAGCAAGTCCAAGAGCCGCTGGAAAAGAGGGAGGTGGCTTCAGATTCTGCCTTTTCCAGGGCCCTCCCCTGGGAGCCGTGGTCACGGTACTGGATGACCCCATTGGCTGAATTAAGCTCAGCTGGCCTAGATTGGGACCCTCCCAAGTGCACTGGCTTCCTGTCACCAAGGCCTGAATGGGTGCATGCCCTCTATCCTTGAGGGCTTCCAACTGCCTGTAAGGGGGGAAAGGAGGCCTTGGCCTGTAGAGGGACAACCCCAGGTTTCTACCACTAGCTACCTAACATCTCCCCAATGAAGAAGTGTGGACCCAAATCATTGGGGGTACTGGGCAATAACATCTCTAGCTACTTCCTGCTGGCAAATGGGGCACAAAGTGGGGCTTTGAGGCCACACCCTTCCTATTCTGTGGGAAGGGGTTGTCCACTCAGGGCCCCTGGTGGAGGAGTTTGGGGTGGTCCTGGAGCTGCTGGTCCTGAAGTTGGCACACATGGCTCAGAGACATTAGTAACCTGAGCACTTCTGGGAGAAACAGACAGGTGGACAGTTTAGGTGAGACAGGGGTTAGTTAGGTTTTGAGATGGCAGTGCCCTTGGAGATAGAGGTGAGTGTCACAGGAAGTTTAGAAAGGAAATCTTAGGGCTGACAGGCATGGGGGCTAGTTCACTATAAACACAGGAATGGTGTAAAAACATTTATTGGCTGAAAGACTGTGATAGGTCTGAGGTAGGGTTTTCTGTGGAACACTAATCTGTCCTGAGGTGGCAGCGAAGCACCCCCAACAGCCCTCAGGTGTGCTTGTGACCCACTTTTGAGGGGTCTGGGTACAACAGTTTCCCCGGTTTCACCTTGCTGCCACATTGACTGTTCACCAGTGGTTCCAAACCCGCTATAGCTCTCGTGCTGCTTCACTGGACAGGCCGGGCCGATCTTCAATGAGCAGCTGATTACTGGCCTGTGGGCCCCCTCCCTCTTGGCTATCTGCCATAGGACAGGGGACACCCTGGTGGCCAGCTTGCTTGCCGGTGTGTCATGGCCCTTGGGCAGCCTGTTCCAACTAGGGCAGTCCTGTGCCCAGTGGCCCCATTCCTGACACACATGGCACTTGGCACTTTGTGGTCATGGGTCTGGGAAACCTGGGAGGAGGTTGTGGGGCAGTTAGCAAGTTACAATAGTCTCTGGTTCATTCTAACTGTGGAATGTTCCATAGAACTTCACTGCTGAATACACATTAGGATGGGTGACTTGCACATTCATCTGAGCGGGACAGTAGATTTGAGAATGTACTGAATGCAGACATTAGTTTAACAGAAATATGCTGTGAAGATTACCTTATACTACAAAAGAAGGGGGCAATACATCTGAAAGGTAAAATGTTTTTGTTTTCTTTTAATAAATCTACCTGGTAAAGTATAAAAAGTAAAAATAAAATTTTAAAGGAATACCATTACCATGTTAATAAATATATTATAAATGGTATTATAAAAGGTGGTATCTCTTACACTGTCCAACATCTCCCTTGACCCACGTGTCTGTTGTCCACCACCCTGAGAAGGGGTTATATGTAGATCCTTGTGATCGTTTCCCCTGACAAAATAACAATAATTTATCAAGGGTTTGTAGTGGGGTGGGGCAGGGAGGGAAGTGGAAAACGAGGAGCTGATGCCAAAGGCTCAAGTAAAAAGGAAATATTTTGAGAATGATGATGGCAACAAATGTACAAATGTGGTTGACACGATGGATGTATGTACGTATTGTGATAAGAGTTGTACGGGCCCCAAAAAAATGATTTTAAAATAAATAGATAGATAGATAGATAGATAGATAGATAGATAGATAGATAGATAGATAGATAGAGGTGTAGAAAAAGATGGCATAATTAACACAGTGTAGGATATGTTATAGACAAGAGAATAATAAGAACAAATCCTGACAAAAATATTAAGTATAATTATACAAAATACAGAATATGCAGAAAACAAATTAATGGAAATAAGGAACAAAAATAGGACACACATTGAGAAACTCAGTTACCATAACCCAATGCAACAAGTGAATTGCATCTCCTTGTAGGGAACTGTGTGTCCCCCCACCCTGGATTTGAGCTATGTACAACCTTTATGAATTTACTCTCAGTTTCCTGCCATACAAACTGCCCTGAGACTTTACTGCCCTTTGTTCCTTTCCCGCCAGAGGGTGGCTGCCTTGACCCTTGCTAGGATTGGTGCGCTTTCACTAGCAGCTGCTATGCTCATTGGTCAATACATGACTGATGGCATCTCCCCACACAGGTACCAGATATGCTTCGTTAGCATACTTACCTGTTTGCCTTATTTGGAGATGCACGACTATTGGCTACCTCAACTGTACCTTATTTTACATGGGACGTAATGGAGCCCGCCCTTCGCTGGCTATTTAAACATCTGCTCTCAGCCCAATAAATGAGGCTTGATCAGATTCCTGTCTTGCCTCCATTTCTCGTGCCCTTGCCCATCTTCATTCCCAGTCCCTCTTTCAGGTATCCACGTTGTTGATGTCCCGCGGGACGGACATTTCCTAGTGAGTGGCCCTCTAGAACAGAGTAGAGCTGTTCCTTTGGGTTTCTGACACTGTAAGTCTTTGGGGGAGCAAGCAGCCCTATCCTTCTCCCTTGAAGTGAATGATGGGTTCAAACTCCTCATCTCCCACTTAGTATCCCAATGTAAAATCCACCATGCACCAAGGATAGTGAATTTGTGTACAGTGTATATATAGTCTTTATTATTTATTTATTACACTTTCTTTTCCTACTTGTTTGATAGCCATACTTAATTTTGAATAATATATTCATTGAATTTAAATTGTTAAATAATTTTAAGTTTTTGAATTTTTAAAATATGGTGCAATATATTATTATTTTAGGTAATTACATTTGACTGAACAAAATTAATTTCAATTTTCTGCACCTCACGCCATCAGACATGTTGTTAGTTGCCTTTGATTCAGTTCTTACTCATAATGACGCAATAGACAAAAGAACAGAAAGAAAAACTGCCAGGTCCTGAACCATCCTCACTCTTTCTCCTGTTTGAGACCATTTATGCCGCAACTCTGTATGTGCATCTAATTGAGTATATTGCTTTTCCTTGCTAACACTCTACCAAACAGGATGTACTTTTCCCGAAATTGGCCCCCTGATAACATGTTGGAAATATGTGAAGAGATTGACGGTTTTCTATTCCACAGGGAACTCTGAGATACTACTCTGCCATGCCCTCCCCTTGGGGTGCACTTGCTTCTTTTTAGAATCAAAGCTGTCCGTTTTTTTTAAAAACGTTTTATTAGGGGCTCATACAACTCTTATCACAGTCCATACATATACATACATCAATTGTATAAAGCACATCTGTACATTCTTTGCCCTAATCATTTTCTTTTCTTTCTTTTTTTACATTTTATTTTGGACTCATACAACTCTTATCATAATCCATACATATACATACATCAATTGTTTAAAGCACATCCATACATTCCCCGCCCCAATCATTCTCAAAGCATTTGCTCTCCACTTAAGCCCTTTGCATCAGGTCCTCTTTTTTTCCCCCTCCCTCCCCACTCCCCCCTCCCTCATGTGCCCTTTGTAATTTATACATCGTTATTTTGTCATATCTTGCTCTATCCGGAGTCTCCCTTCCCCCCCTTCTCTGCCATCCCTCTCCCAGGGAGGAGGTCACATGGTGATCCCTGTAATCAGTTCCCCATTTCCAACCCACTCACTCTACACTCTCCCAGCATCGCCCCTCACACCATTGGTCCTGAATGTGTCATCCACCCTGGATTCCCTGTGCCTCCAGCCCTCATATGTACCAGTGTACAACCTACTGCCTATCCAGCCCTGCAAGGTAGAATTCGGATCATGGTAGCTGGGGGGAGGAAGCATCCAGGATCTGGGGGAAAGCTGTGCTCTTCATCGGTACTACCTCGCACCCTGACTGACCCATCTCCTCTCCTAAACCCCTCTATGAGGGGATCTCCAGTGGCCGACACTTGGGCCTTGGGTCTCCACTCTGCACTTCCCCCTTCATTCAATATGGTATATATATATATATATATATATATATATATATATATATACACATACACACACACATACACATATTCTTATTTTTTTTGCATGATGTCTTATACCTGGTCCCTTGGGCACCTCGTGATCGCACTGGCTGGTGTGCTTCTTCCATGTGGGCTTTTTTGCTTCTGAGCTAGATGGCCACTTGTTTATCTTCAAGCCTTTAAGACCCCAAACACTATCTCTTTTGATAGCCGGGCACCATCAAAAGCTGGCCTTCTAATGAGCGTTTCCTTCACTGTGACCACAATGATTGATTTCAGAAACAAGTCCCCTCAAACACACAGGTCACTCCAGTTCACCTGTTCCCAATGTCAGGGCTCTCTCTATGCCTGGAACACTTGTTTCTGCATAAAGGGAGACAATGCAAAGCAAGCAGTGTCGCTAAGGATATGTCACAAAGTTAGCCCCTGAAATCTTCACAATTATTCTCTCAGACACAGAGAACCTTTGTCAGTCACTCCCCGAGTGAAAAGGAGCAATGGAAATAGACACCTCCTGATAGACCTGATCTTGGGTTGTAATAAATCAGTGACCACAGGGCATTTAAAATCATGGATTGAGCTCATTATTTTGTACATACTTGCATTTCATTGTCAACGGATTTTGAGTAACAGAGAGGGTGAGAATGTCCATGAAAATTTGTTTCTTAGGAGGGAACATGGGTCATATAGGATGATAATGAAGGGTCAGTAACTTTTAATATTTGTACTGTAACCAGAGAAATCTAGTTCTTCTTTTCCAGCTGCAGTGAGAAGAAAATTTAGAGAAAAATGAATAAATAAAAGGAAAATCTTCCCCATGTGGAAGCTGAGAGCTTTGAGAGGAAGACCTAATACTAACAGGAAATCCTCCCTGTCTTTCATCTGTGTCTGTCTAGGACTGGATGTCTGTGCTCAGTGAGTCCTGAGCGCCCCTGCTGCCCAGTTTCTCCCCTGCAGGGAGGTTTGTGTCTGGACTTACACTGACTTCCCCTCACTGAATCCATCCGTTGCACAGTAATACACGGCCGTGTCCTCAGCAGTTATGGAGCTCAGCTGCAGGGAGAACTGATTCTTCTATGTGTCTCTGGTGATGGATAGTCGGCGTTGAAAGGACGGGTTATAACTTGTATCACCACTAGAGCATATCACTGCCATCCACTGCGGCCCCTTCCCTGAGGGCTGGGGTATCCAGCTCCAGCAGTAACCACTGCTTGTGATGGAGTAGCCAGAGACAGAGCAGGTGAGGGACAGCTTCTGGGAGGGCTTCACCAGTCCTGGACCCGACTCCTGAAGCTGCACTTTGAGCAGGATGCCCTGAACAAAATCAGACTGTCCTGTTGCTCGCTTGAAGTCACAACCTTCCCCATAGACCCAGGGCGGATATCTGAATCTCTCACCTTGGGGAACTGTCACCAGGCACAGGAGAGTACACAGCAATATTATCTTTAGACCACAGCAGTCTAGCTTTCCTAGACAAAGGGTTAGTTTGTACCTTGGTGTCTGAAGAATAATTTTCATGTGAGGGAGTCCTGGCCTTATAAGCAGAAAGTGATACAGATCACACTCCACTCTTCCTTCGGAGCCCATTGTGAAATCACCCTTTGTTTGAACTCATATGCATGTTACTCTAAAATTAAAGAAGTTTTTCCTGAGAGGTATGTGGTAAAGGTCAAAGAATGCCCAGAATTTCGGAGCTCAGTGTTCTCTACTTCCAGCCCCTCATAGCCCCTACCCTGCCTTGGACTCCTATATGTCTTGGGCCCCTGACAGTGGGAAGGATATAGTCAATTGGACCCTAACTCATTTCATTTTTTCTGGATACCCTGACACCTCTTAATTAACCTTCTCATAGTCCTTAGTAGTTTTCCTTGTGTGGGAATAACCTCTTTTAAAAGTAGGAATACCAGATTAGTCCCAAAGAGTTGGGGTTGATAATGTCCCAAAGGTCCAACTCTTCTGTAAAGCCATTCAGTTCCAATTCCCACCCACTCCTCCCTTGAGGTCCCCTCATGAATCTGGGTTCCAATAATTACTGCAATGTCCAACAGAACTTCATTAAAGTTTGAGGAAATGAATCACGTGGTGGTGGGGTCTGATCAGTCCAAATTCCAAAGATCAGGAAAGGGTAAACCAAACACTGGGTAGAAGGGACACGGTCCACTCCTACCTTTGCATTTTTTTATGCACATCTGACCTGAAGCTCTGGTAGAATGTTTACAGTAGGAATTGTCCTGCTACTAAACTTATTCAGCCAGGATTTTTCCAACTTTGGGTCATGGTCATCAGCTCCACTGCTCTTACACACAATACACACACTACATCCCAGAGCCTCATGACTGAGGTCAACCTTAGTGCAAGTAAAGACATTCAAATGTCATAGGGTCTCAGGGAAGAACATGCCACCTGAAAAAGTTGGACTTCAGACAAAATAATGTTTTAACTCTGTAGCCTCTAAAATTAATGCAAGATTCTGAATACACACACACACACACACACACACACACACACACCTTCGTTTGCTGGAATATCCAAAATGATGCAAAATCAGTAGTTGAGTCCTGATTTTAAGTATAAAGATTCAGTAAAGCAGTAGACAGAAAATAATCATTTGAGAAAATAATCAGAGTAAGAAGAAAAGCCAAGAACAGTGTTTTATATCTTGAACCAAACGACATTTTCTTGAGACCCAACAGGCACTGATCATTAACATTATGTCTATCCATGCAACTGATCCTCAACATTTAGAGAATGAGCGCAGACACTCTTGTAAATGTCCCTTACCCAGGGGTCTCTGGTCCAATTGACATGTGAGCATCTCCAACCAGAGACAGCCTCTCCATTTGTGTTCTGCACACAGCCCCATCACAACTGCTCATGGGTCTCACCTTAAATTTATTCCCTAAACGCAAGTATTGTCTAATTTTGGAAAAATGTTTATATTATTGACTATAGGAGCTGTGGCACTATCTCTAAACATGGAATTTTAAAGCTCAATCCCAATTTATTTATTTATTTTAAACATTTTATTAGGGGCTCATACAACTCTTATCACAATCCATACATATACATACATCAATTGTATAAAGCACATCTGTACATTCTTTGCCCTCATCATTTTTCAAAGCATTTGCTCTCCACTTAAGCCCTTTGCATCAGATCCTCTTTTTCCCCCTCCCTCCCAGCTCCCTCCTTCCTCCTCAGTCCTTGATAATTTAGATTATTATTTTGCTCAATCCCAATTTATTTCTTTCCTCTTAACAAAGTTTAAAACATTTTCCCCAGACTTGGTGTTGACATCATCCATTTACTGATTAATTAGAATATCTGTATACCTCCGACTTAATACATATTTTACAATGGGGAAATCCAAGCATAAGGCGTTGGTCACCTGGACTTCTTTGGGTCAAAATTTGCTGAAGGGAATAAGCAATTCCTTTGAAATAAAGACACATCAATTTCACTAAAATCCAGGAGTTCAAGCATAGGACATGCTAGCATTTTTCATTTGGAGATCACTAAGTCAGTTCTCTTTTTATATGCACACTCACATAGTGTCACTTGATCCTGTTCATTTCACCAAACCTCCATCTCAACATCTGCTCTTGGTGCTTGTCTGACCAATTTAAGCTTGAGACCGTGATGTAGCTGCACGCTGGTTCAGATCACTGCCATCTCTGAATTTGACTGCCACGATCGTCTCAGATAATTTCATAGCAGTGGTTAGTAGGGGTCTCCTTAAGTGTCAACCTCATGACATTATCCTTCTGCACATCACTTTCCTGTCAGGTTTGGTACACATGTTCTCCATGAGGTCCTGAGCGCTCCCTGTACTCTGAAGGAGCAACACATTGAGCTCCTCTAGACGCAGATGTTCTAGGTTTGTTTTGCAGTCCCCCAGCTCCTGGGGTTAGGCTTGGTCGGTCACTTAATCAAGGTGCACTGTGTCTCTCAAAGGTATGAAAGGTGGAAATGATAGACACTATGGCTCCAAGGAAAATGCAGTCATATTTGCTCCAGTTGTCCATTGT
Source organism: Tenrec ecaudatus (assembly GCF_050624435.1). Classification (NCBI taxonomy): domain Eukaryota; kingdom Metazoa; phylum Chordata; class Mammalia; order Afrosoricida; family Tenrecidae; genus Tenrec; species Tenrec ecaudatus. The sequence goes on along the minus strand of NC_134546.1, from coordinate 71,496,625 downwards.
TGTACACGGAATAGACATACAACACTGCAGCTTAAAATTACAAGTGCATTTTTTTGCTTTTTAATTTGTTGCTTGGATTTTGTTTTTACTCTTCTAGTGCACAAATGTCGATATTTAGTAGGTCGCTTTCATCTATGTTGTCTTCTTTGTGTGTAATTTCTTTGCTATACTTGACAGTGTATGAACGCCCTGCAATAGGGCACTTACATGTGTCTCTGCTTCCTTATAGATGTTCTCTATAGCTCTGGGATTTGCATTAGGTCCTTGATCATCTGGTGCTTGTTTTTGTACAAGAACTGAGGCTTCGGTTGTCTTTCATTCTTCTGAGGGTGGCGATCCAATTGGGCCGGCCACATTGTTGAAGAGAATGTCGCTCTCATTTATAAAATTACTTGGGCTTTTGGTGACGTTCAGTTCCCTGTGTATGGATGGATTATTTATTAGTTTTCTATTCTGTTGCATTGGTCAACAAACTTATCATTGTACGAGTGACAGGCTGTTTTGACTGCTGTGGCTGTGTAATCGTTTTATAGCTTGTTTGTGTGAGGCTCCCTAACTGGTTCTCAATATTTTGGGGTTCCTTGATTATACTATGATTCTCCATATAAGGTGAGTAATTATTTTTTCCATTTCTTTAAAGAATTAGGTTGGCATTTGGTTCGGGATTGCATTATATTTAAAAATAGCATTTGTTAGTGACATTTCTGTGGTACTGAGTGTCCTTATCCATGAAAATGGAATACTGAGAATGTGGACAGATTTGCACTGGGAATCATAAATATTCCTGAATCATGCCATCGTGCTGAACAAGAGACACAGAAAATAGATAAAAACACAACGAGACTTCGGACCAGTGCGGAGTCTGACCTGCACACTTCTCACCGAAGATGAGAGCCATATGGGAGCCACATTCTGCTTTAATGTGGTTCATTCTCTACCTAGCCGCCTGCATACCTCTAACCTGGAACTCAATGACATTATCAGGGAATTCGATGGAAGCCTCTGCTCTCAGTCTGTCCTTTCCGCAGCACATCATCGTCTTTCTCTTCAGGCATCATTTGGAGAGTTTGAAGAACCTGTCTTTCTGATCCAATTCAAAATCTAACCTCTGGGAGCACCCAATCACTGCATCTTTACTAAATCTCATTAGATCTGAATCTCCAAGTTTCTCTGAGTTCTTCTGGACCCTGCTCCTGAAGTCCACTTGGCTGAGTAATTTTCCTCCATACAGAACGTTTTCTTGTTACAATACTACTTCTTAATGTAGAAAATATCAGGGACAGGCACTGCATTGTAATATTAAAACACAGACAATCTCTGAGAGATGGAAAGAATACCGATAGCACAACAGGAAAGCAGCCCTGAACCTTCATCTGCACCTGCTCCTGGACCTGAGGCCTGGGCTCTGTGCGTCCTGGGTGCCCCTTGGGGGACTGTTTTCTCCCTGCAGGGGAGGCTTGTATCCTGGATGAATCTGAATTCTCCGCACTGTGTTGGTAGCACAGTAATACAAAGGCATGTTGTAGCACAGTAATACAAAGGCTGTTCATATCCAGATACACCATTTTCTAGGAGTTGTCTTTGGAGATTGTCAATTGACCTTTCACAGAGTCTTTGTATTATGTACCACACCCACGCCATGGACTAATTCTTGAGACCCACTGCAGGTCCTTTCCCAGAGCCGGGTGGACCCAGATCATGGTATGGCTACTTTGGGGCAAACTAGAGGCTACACAGGAGAGTCTCAGAGACACCTCAGGTTCGCGAGTCACTCCCATACTCCACTAACTACACCTCACTCTCAACATCTGCAAGCACAGATATCCTGGGCAGGAAAACCATCAGACATACTCACCGTGTCTCTCACTCACACCCAACCACACAAACTGGTTCTTGACAAAAATCACCTGTTAAAACAACAACAAGGACAAACCCCTTTCAGCACAGACTCCATGCTGTCTGTGCTGTGCTCAGTCCTGATCATTGAGTGGGGACTCCTGAGAATCCAGGAGCACTTCCAGAGCTGCAGGGTTGGGATCGCGTTGGCTTTCATCAGCAGTGGGAGGGGTGGATTTGCATGCCCTCCGACTACATAGCAATAAATGAAGTTGCATGATGTCTGAGATGCGCTTGTTATGTTCCTAGAACAGATCTGAGTGTTTTAGATGTGCTGTGAAAAGCACAAGGATAATATCATTAATAACATATATTATGTGACTTTGTTTTGTGTGTGTGATGTTCTACAGTAAATTATCATCACACATTAATTAATTTTATTTTCTGTTTACACACAAAATATGTGTGTAGATTATATATCTGATAGAAATAATACTACAAACATAAATGTAAAAACTGTACTTTTATATCTTTGAAGAACACAGTATGTTCTTTCTTAATATCCTTTGAGATTTTGGGACCAAATTATTTTGGAAGGGGTAAGATCATGGTTGTAGGGTGGATGAACAAAAGTTTCCAAATTAAAATTTCAGGACATTTCTTTGTACCCTTGAAGAATAAGTAGGCACAAAGTCATGAATGGTTAAAAAAAAAGTAAATACATACTTGGTGCAGATTCTTTGCCCCTTTTCTCACAAATACAGGTTTACATTTTCTTACTATTTTTTCATATGAGCCCTGGTCATCACCCTGTAACCTTTTTGAATTTCTACATGATTACCCACCAGGACAGGTGCCCTGAAGGAAATAGACCAATTATTGGGCAGTTAGAATGTATTCTTCCCACTAAAGCATTGTGTCCTGAATGAAGGCAGGATTGGATTTCTGGGTCATGTGGTTGTTGTGTTTGCTGTGCACAGGCGCTGCTGAGTCTGTTCTGACCCACAGTGACCCTATGCACAGCAGAACAGAACACTGTCTGGTACTGCATTGTCCATACACAAGTTCTTATGCTTGAACTGTCTTGGGGTCAGATCATTAAGGACAAGTGGGGGAGAAATTTCATCACCAGCTATAAGGGAAAAGCCCAGCAGTTTAAAATGCATTATCTATGAGAAATGACATAAAAAGTACCAAAAATATCATGAAGCATTTCAAAATATGCTTATTTGTTTTTTTTAATTGGCAGAAGCTCAGGCTTTGCTTATGATCATTTGCAAAGCAACATCGGAATGGTGTGGTAACATTCTGTGAACGCCTCCCCTTCATGTCAGAGAAGGCTGAGTTGGGACAAGTAACTGTGGGGTGTATCTCCCTGGGGAAGCACAGAACTGCATGTGGAGATTTTCAAGGTAAAACATGACTCAGCATGCTTAGTGGAGAGTGTAGGGGAGATGCCACATTGTGAAAAAGTGGCCTGAAAGATTCATAAAGGGGAGATATGGAAAGGATGACCCAAGAGAAAAAGACACATTATGGTGTTGCAAGAGGCAGAGGGCAGGGTTGTTTCAGGTTGTGTCAGGTGACAGGAGATAGACGCTATCAGGAAAAGCGAAGCAAATAACAGTTTGTTGTTTTCTGTGTCATTCACCTTAGGACCTGCAGTCAGGGAAGATGTTACTGTGATGGAAACTTCCAGCACCTTTCATGTTGAAAGAATGTGGTGAGACTGAGGAGGAACAAACATAGGGATATGGGAACATGAATGTCCAGGGGTGAGGAGGAATCCGTTGTTCGTGGAGTAGAGCAGAGAAGGAGCAGAGTTGTGAATGGGAGGCGGGGACAGGAGTGGAGTGCTAGAAACTGTGATAGGGGAGGGAATTCAGTCTTGGAGAGGCATGCTATCACAAGGCTGCTTGAGGAAACCAAAACAATGCACTTCACCCAAGCCAAGCATTTTCAATGGTCTCATACACATGTTAATGTTGCACATGGAAAAAGGACCACCAATTGTGAATTGATGCATTGAAATTATAATGTTAGTTTAAAATATTGAGAGTACCATGGACTGACAAGAGAATCAATAACCCCATCTTCAAAGAAGTACAGCCAGAATTCTTTTAAGAGGCAAGCATGGTGAGACTTTGGACATGTTATCTGACAGACTTGTCTCTGCAGAAGGACCTGAGGCTTGGTAAAGTGGAGAGGCAGTGGTAAAGAAGAAGACTCTGGAGAAGATGATTCCCATCGTGGCTGCAACAATAAAAATGATTGTGAGGATGGCACAGTCTCGGGCAGTGTTTCATCCTCCGCTACAGAGCGTGGACAACATCTAACACCAACAACAATATTGCATGGGTATGTGGGTGAAGGCACTGACTGATTTATGTGGCCAGGAAGTGTCCCTATAATAGGGAACTCTTTCCATAAAAGGGCCTGATGTCCTTGGGCTGCCCACATTTTCCATGTTTTTCAAGAAGCTGTCTTTTGGCGTATGGGGGGCACGCGTCAATGAACAACCAGGACAGACACTAAGGGCTTTTGCTGCTCTCATACCTTCCCGTGCAAACTCATCCTGTCCTGAGCCAGAAGGTGAACTTGACGACATTGGGTCAGCTCATGGTACAGAGGACACACCTCAACCTAAGGAGAAGCTTTGACTGAGGACAGTTCTCTCTAGAAGAAGGCACAGTACAGCTGTAGGAGCTGGATGCTCCAGCCTGTGAACAACCTCTGGGTTTCGAGTGGAGGCAACAGCAACATCTGTCAACAACTGGTAATTTGGGGGCAGATAGTGGAGAAATAAATTTATTCAAAAGGATCTAGCAGAACAATTCCAGAACTATCTTTTCCTGGTTCATTCAAACTTAATGGTGAAATATACAACCCAATACAATAAAACACATTTTAAACTACAATTATTCACTTTTGAAAAGTATATATTTTCCTCGAGATTTTATGCATCAACATATTGAATAGATTTGATCTTAATTCCTATCAGTTCTTCATAGATTCCTATCAACAATCATGTACTCAGGATTGCTTGCTTCACTGAATACTTGAAATGTTGGACTTGGCAGGTTCTGGAAGCTTATAATGTTCCCCGAGTCCATGGGAAAGTACCCCTGGAATGACACTGCCTGGAGTGACTCGAGTCATTTGAAGAGGACTTTACAAAGTTGCCTACAAGGAACCAAATGGTATATTCTGGAAGATGAAGTGATGAGCTCAAATTCACAGCAAGCATTGCTGGTGATACAGTGGGTCGAACATGGGCTTGGTAGCCATACATGTTTGTGATTCAAATCTGCCAGCTTCTCCTAACGAGCAGCACTGTGCTTCAGAGAGGCAGGGAAACACTGCTCTCCCGTCCACTGGTGTGAGACAGAAATGACCCCAGGGATGGGAATGGACTTTGGACCCATTGAATTATTTTCAATTTTACCAGTAAAGATAATAGAAAGATACCTGTATAATCTCCCCCAAACCACTACCTCCCAACACTTCCTGTTTTGTCTCCTTGCATGACACATAGTAATCATCAATGAACCAATATTGATATATTATTATGAATTAAAAATCTGATTTGTTTGGATTTCCTTAAATCTTCCTTAAGGTACTATTCCTGCCATAGGATTCCATACAACACATCATATTACATTTAGTCATCATGCCCCTTTAGCTTGCTCTATGTTGTGACAGATTCTGAGAAATTGCTCTCTATTTTTAAAATTATCTTGAAAACTCTGACACGTGTTTGTCAGATTTAATTTTTTTGTTGTTGGTTGGTTTTGGAGAATAGCCTGTGATTGGAATCTGTCTATGTTATTGTGACAGGATATACACTGTCACAAACTTATCAGTGTTGATTTGACCTAGCTCACCTGGCTGAGGAAGGGTTTGTCAGAGATCTCCCTTATAAGAATGCTCAATGCAGCCCCAACTAAGAAGTACACTATTAAAGAATCCAGATTTTATTTTATTATATATGTATTGTCATAATAATAATGTGAAATATGTCATATAATTCGATAGTTCAATCACATACAGCAGAGTTGTACAATTTCTACCACAATCAGTTTCCAAACATTCTTTTTCTGCATGGACTCCTTGACATTGTCTCCACTTCATCCCTCCTCCTCCATTGTACCCCCCTCCTCCTGAAAACCTTATTCTATTTGTTGTGCCTATAGGTTCATCAATCCTAGGATGCATATAAAAAAAGGAAAAACATATAACACAAATTCAAGAGGGTGACCTCCCATGACATAATACCTCTGAGATACATCCCAATATGGACAAGCAAAAACCAAACTAAATACCACAAACCAAAAATACAGAAAATGTTGGAAACCAGATCAGGTTCAGCCTCATCAGTAGATCAGGAGGAATCTACTGACAAAGTATTAACTGTTCAAGACAGATTTATGATTTTTATTCTTTATACTCATCTCTCCAAAGCTGTCTGGTAACCACTTTTCTCCATTCCTCAATTGTAGTTACAGGGACTTCTCCGGAGACTTATTTCCTATGTAGCTCCACAGATGAATCTTGGGCTACCACTCTCAAGCATCACAATTTAGACTCTGATACTAGTTCTTCCTTCAACTTCAGATTAAATGGTTTACCATCCTTCAGTGACTGATGATGGTGTGCTTATTCCATGTAGGCTTAGTTGACATCTCACTTAAAGGGCCGCTGGTTTGAAAGCAAACCTTTAAGACCCCAGATGTGAAGCAAACATATTTGAATGTTTTGTTATTTTTTGTTTGCTTGTTTGAAATAAATGGTATGAAGGCAGGATGGGGGCAGAGGTCTGTGGATCACTGTTTGTTCATAGAGGGAAAAAGAAGAGCAGAGCAGTGGGAAAACATAAGAACAGCAAGCAGAGCACAGAGCTGGTGTGATTTTTCTCCTTACACCGGCTCCGCGCACCTGGGTATGAGCTCTGACACTTGGGCTCTGGGCACAACCTTCAGCCTGAGCCTTCGTCAGACTGCAGGGTAGGCTTGTGTCTGGGCTCACACTGACTTCCCCTCCCCGTGTTTCTTGCACAGTAATGCACAGCTGTGTCCTCAGCAGTTAGTGAATTCACTCGCAGGGAGAATTGGTTCCTGGCTGTGTCCCTAGAGATGGAGCTGCGACTCTTGAAGGAAGAGCTGTAGTGTTACCACTAGCACAAATCTCCCCAATTTACTGCAGCCCATTCCCTGTGCACTGGCGGGTCCACTCCCAGCAGTAACCACTGGTGGTGATGGAGAATCCAGAGACTGTGCAGGTGAGTGACAGGGTCTGTGAGGGCTTCACCAGTCCTGCCCCTGACTCCTGCAGCTGCACCTGGGACAAAGAAAACCACAGTGAGTTCCAGACAGACCTACCATGCCTTGTTCTGATCTCTAAAATCAGGGACGATCTCACCTGGGGCTGCAGCCACCGGGCAGAGAATGAGACGCAGCCACACCGTGTTCTCCTCTTGGAGGATCCTGCCTTGCTCACAAACTCCAGTCTTCACTGAAAGCGGCAGTGACCTGCCCAAGCTTAAAACCCTCCTCTCTCCATGGCTGAGTGATTTCCCTGTGGGGATTCAGAAGTCATACAAGAACAGTCTGCAGAGAGGACTCGGTACATCAGCTGCCTTTGAATACAGTTTTTCCTGTGTTTCCCTGGTCCTGACAGAGATGACATTGAAGTGGATCACATGTAAGGAGAGGTGGAAATCCAGGAGAAATGATCACCTCCCAGCACTTCCATTGCTTCTCCTCAGGTGATGCTGGGGGTTGTCTAGAAGGTGCAAACACTCAGTTGGAAACCACTACGGATTGTAGCACACAGCCAATGACATTGTGAATGTCACACATGAGGAAAGAAGCCACGCCCGGGAGAAATGCCCACTCTCCACTCAGATGCTCCTGCACTCCTGGGTTTGAGAAAAGTTTCCCCAGTGCAAGAGATAGCTCCGTGTATCCCAGTGACCTAAGGACAATGTTCTTTCCTTGTATACAGAAGAGACTAACTGCCTAAACTCTTATGAATAGGACAATATCTTACTTATTGTTCACTATTGGACATATCTAGGTTCTACTATCCATTGTAATAGCTGCACAGTTCAGGGACAACTTGTAATGCGGCTGGGACAACTCGTTGCTCCAGAGACAGCAGGCCTCATAGAAATGCAAAAAGCCCCTGGCATTGCTAACACACCTTCCCACCACCCTCCACTCCCTCCACTAAGATACGCTCACCTGCCTTTTTTTAGCTTCTGTCATCCACTGGCCTTCCAATCCTCAACAGCCTCCTGTGAGTAATCCCTTTCTTGTAAAAGTCCGCAAGACCCCAGCTGTGAAGGCTCAGTTTCTGGATACGCACCCACTGAGACAAGGGTGGCCGCCCAAAATTCTTCCTTTTTGATAATACCCGATTGCTGTTGGCAACGCCTTCAGCAACTCCAGGAAGAGTAGTTCCAGTTAGAAATGTCACTGAGTTCTGTATCAGGCCATGTTACAGTTCCGTCAAGTCTGCTGATACATGCCCGTAGAGCATTCCACTCAGTTATAAATATCAAACTGAAAGCATTCCGCCCAAGCTCCTTGAGGCACCCAACTCCAGTAAGCCTCATCCGGGAGGCACTCAGCGCCAGTTTCTAGGGTCAGCGAGCCCAACTTTCTGAAGGAGCCTCCAGAGACACTCTAGTCCAGTCAGCAAGCCTCCTGCCCAAGAACAGTCATGTTAATTTACTCTGTGGATTGGGAAGTGCATCACGGTTCCACGCCCTGTCTCTGATGGGATAGCTGTCATCTGGATTGGGGAGGTCCGCTGTGCAGGGATCACAGAACTGGAGAATTCCATCCATCCAAGACTCTTGTGGGTAATGCCATCCTTCCTCCTGCTTCTCATAGGGCTCATTTTATAGACAGTGGGATCTTCTCCAGGGAATCTTATTCTGAAATTACTCAGGTGAACCCCTTCATTATTGCTCCCCCACATTCCTACTAGACCCAAGCAGGGAAAGGTCATTTTGTGGGAGTTAGAAACATGTCTGGAAGAGTCACATTAAAGATGTCATTTCCCCTGAAAATGTAAAGAATTTCAAACATATTTTCCTAATGACAGCATCCAGGAACTCAGCTTTCTGTGTTGCAAAGTGTGGAAAATGTGATTATTTTGAAAGTTAATATGTTCCCAAAGTAGGATTATTTTGATCCCCTCCTTCCAAATAAATGAATTATTAGTAAATCTCAGTTGCATTCAGGAATACGTTTTAAACAAAGTAATTTTATTAAGAATAATTACATTGGTGACCAGGATGATGTATTCTCTTGCACCGAGTAAGGTGGTGTGGCTGGCACCTGAGGGTGGAGAATTCTATGAAGTAGGGCAGGGAGTCAAGTAGGCGTCAGAGGGAACTGTGGTCTGAACTGTCACGTGGGAACTTAATCCTGGACCCAGCTAGTTCCACACTCACACCGAGAAAATCATGATACCCACGTTAAACCATGCTCTGAAATTTAAAAACAGTGACGACGGCTCAAGAAACAGTCCAAAGAAGTCTTCGAGAACCCTACAAGTACTTATTTCAGTTACCAGGTAAGCAAGTAAGAGCCAAGCTTTAACAAGCTGTTAATCATTGTTCCAGAAGACAAGCTGCAAATTATCATCGAAGTGACAGAAGAGTAGCATAAAGCCAGTTTGCTCATTGATGAGATCAAAGACAACTCAGAACTTCCACGTGCTTTGACAGTGGCTCATAGTATCAAAGAAATTCCACTTGTCATACCTTTGCTAATGATGTTTATTTTATTGGTTTGGCAATATACATCATTCTTGTATAAGTCTTGTATAAACTTTTATAAATATACGTGTAAAAAGTCCTTACCTTTGATCAGTGCAACAATTTACTGATGATCTTTTAGACCTCCATCAGGGACAAGGCCTAGATAATTACACTTGGAGGGACAATTACACTTGTCCCACTGAAGATAGATATAAACAAAAATATGGTCCCACAAAAGACTGGTGGGCTATTTGGTTGAGCTGTAGGTCTCCTGCAGTTGTTCTCTACATCCTGCAGATGTAAAGCCTCTACTTGGGCTCTTTTTCCAAATTAGGGATGATTTATATTAATCTACACTCCAAAAAAAATACAGTGAAAACAAAAACTTTTTTGAAGACCTAACAAAGAAAACTCTCATTTTCTACAATTAATGCTATTTTGTCAAGGTCTGAGAGCGCCCAAGTGCAGAATATCTTGCACCAGAGAACCTAAAATATAGACGTTTAGAAATACTGTGCTGCAGGTCTATCTAGATAAGGCGGGGCTTGAAAAGCCTTACTTTCAGACAAAAACTAAACTTGATCATGGTGGATTGGACCACGGCATGATATGATACTTGGCCAGTTGACTTACCTCTTGATCCAACCAAAATTTGCTCCAGGGTCAAATATTTCTCACTTTTTCCACAACAGAAATTTCTTGTCCGAATATTTAAGTATGGAGGGTGGTCTTTTCTTTCTTACACTTTATTTTAATTGTATACTATTTAAATTTTATTCTTGCTGGTTTTTTTGTTTTCTAGTATTCTAATGGGTTTCTAAGTTTGTAAATCACAGAAAGATTGGATGCATAGAGATAGTAACTGATAAAATGGTTTATGAGGTGCATGGGGCATGGAGTAGTAGGTAGGATGAGGTGATCTGGGGAGCAAACAATGAATGTGGGAAATGGGAGAGAACATATAGATTGATTATGATGATATATATGTATGTATTCATACACATACGATTCTTTTAAAAGTGATTTAACTAAGTAAGTGTATGCTATGTAGATATTATATCAAGAAAACTACTTATAAAAAATAACTTGACCAGTGGTTACCATGGGTGAAGGAGAAAGGGTTGTTCCTTTTTTTTTAAAGGGGTGTTCCTTAAGGGACATTTAATTTATATTAATGGTGGTGAGATAATTTGGAAAAGGATATCAATAATGATTTTAAATCATGAGGCATATAATCAAATACACTGATTTATACATATAATGGTTGTTGAATTGGGGAATTTTTTTATTGTGTATATTTTTCCAAATTAAAATTTTAATTACATAAATAACAATGAATACAAGGAAGAAGAATTTTTTTGAAACTATAGTGACGATGATATAGTGTATGATTTTTCTTGACATGATTGAATTATTGGATTGTATTTTAATGTGCATGAAATTACAATAAACCGGCATTTTAAAAAAGAAACAGAAGGTCATCTATCACTTACACAGCTTTTCAGTTTAGGGTTTTGATTAACAGGCTATGGCTCATGGCCCAGTGCTTGTCTTTGTGAATAAAATTTTATTAGCATTTAGATTTGCCCACCTCTACTGTCTGCTATTGTTTTCCTATGCACTCAGTAGAGTTGAGTGGTTTTCTCCAACAGTATATCAAAAATGGAATGCTAAATTACTTGACCTTAGTAACACTAAAAATAACAACAAGCATCATATTTTGAGAGAGAGAGAGAGTTGCCCTTAAGAAGAAAAGGGCTTATGAGGGAGGGGGTAGTGGGAAGGGAGGGGAAAAAAGAAGACTTGTTGCAAAGGGCTTAAGTGGAAAGCAAATGTTTTGAAAATGATTAGGGCAAAGAATGTACAGATTGCTTTATACAATTGATGTGTGTATATGTATGGATTGTGATAAGAGTTGTGTGAGTCCCTAATGTTGAAAAAAAAAAGAAGAAGACCAAGATCTGATCTTCACTGGAGTAGATGTCTTGGATGACGTTTAAACTGTATAAAAGTTAGCCTGAAACTTTTAGTTTGAAATTTCTTGTGTTAAAGTGAATAGTTTCTCCCATGAGCCCAACCTTTAGATAACACTTGTTTGATTGCAGCACATTCCATTAAGATGTAAATAATAAGCAAAATAAATTTCCTTCTCTTCCCTTAATAGTGGCTATGGTAGCACTGCCCAAATGGACCCAGACCTCCCTCTCCTGAGTCTAAGCAGAACAAAATAACTGAAAGGCTAGGGATACCTTCATAAAACTCTTCACCTAACTAGCAACAGCCAAACAAGTGTGAAAGCACGGCCAGAACCACCTCTCTTTGCTTTGTTTAAGCATGAAGTCTTCAATCTGAAGAGGAAGACCTTACACATGTGTAGCTGAAAATACTGATAAAAACCTTTTGCAGGAAGGGAATGAACAACAAGGGAATGTGATGGACATTACATATAGTTAACTGCAAATGGTAGCTTGACTATATTTTTACAAACCTGGACAATAAAAGTCTATAGGAGTTAGGTCATTATCAATTCTCTAGGGAAAGCATAATATATAACATAATATGCTGATATATATGGTCATATTGAACATGTCCATCTGTCCACAAAAAGCTATGAGTCACACAAAAGAGTAAGAAAGGGATCATAATTTATGAAACATCAAGATGAGACTCCCACTGGACATAGAGATGGGCACTATACAGTAAAATATGAAACTCAAACTAAGTATGACTATACTAACAAATAAGAAGGAAAATGTCATTACATGTGTTATAAATAGTATGATAAGGACACAAAGAAAATGACCTAATTTTAAAAAGTGGAGATTTATTTTTGGAGACAATTATAATATGAAAAGAAAAAACAATTCTAGACAGTAATGTAAAATATGTTCAAGGAAAACAAAGACATACATACACCGACATACACAGACATAAAGATAATGGAGCAGAGTGCAGCTCAGACCCCTTTCTTCACCAGGAGTTCTGGAGTCACACTGCTTTCTCCCCGCCTCCTTTCACAGTGATGCATGTCAATGGCTTGGGCAGCAATGGAGCTCAGCATTCAATAAATTTAACTATTAAAGGGGTCTTGTGTATTCAAGACATCCGAGTAGTAATATAGTCTGTATTCTCCACTCCATAGTATATGGACTCATCGCGGATTTAAGAGGATCTACAGACAGAACAGGTGAGGCATAACGTCTGTGAGTTTTACAAATCCTGGTCCAACTCCTGTAGTTATACCTGGAGACAGTGAGGCAGATGCTCAGACAAAGCATTCAAAAAAGCTTCATCTTTCAATCCTTGAACTATTCACCTATGAGAGCTTCCCCCAAGAAGAGGAAGAAAGTGAAATATTCTCAGGAACATGGTTCATGATTCCCAGTTGTATTATCCAGAGTGAGTAAGACCTAAATTTAAATAAATACATCATGAGACTCTATCTGATGGATTATGTGGAGATTGCATGTGAGTGGTACCTTTGTAATAAAGTTTAAAAGGGGTTCATCTGGGATGGGAATGTTGACTGTTTCCTCAGAGAACACAGTCCTGCCCATGACTTTTCCATTCATCAAGACCAAGGTCCAGTTTTTCCAGGCCACAGAAAATGATGAGGAAGATGGTTGAGGAGGTAGACAGGTTTTAGGATTGAGGGTGACTTTAGGAATAAAGACAGTGGTCCTCTACTTTCAATGACTTATATACTTATAAGACACTCATAACAAATTCAATTTAAAATGTGTCAGACACACATTTTCTGCATTAGATGATGGGAACATTATCAGATATTCAAAAATTGGAAAATCAGCTAACTCTAGCAATCTCACTGATTTCAGCCAAAAGTGGCTCCAATCCAATGTTTTCTGTAAATAGGAATGGCTTTTGTGAGTCACTCAAAAGGAAGAACGTTTCTTTGACAACTACACTGCTATGTCTCCTCAAGAGCCATTCTAGTGTGGAAAGAGCACCTGCCACCCTAAATCAGTTTACCTTAGACACGAGAACACATTCATCTTCCGAAAAGTCACCATTAATAAAGTTATTCACACCTAATCATACATTTAATACTGAACTTATACTGAAATATCTGAAATTCCTCACCTAAGGCTGTATGTCACTAGATAGTGGGAAAGTTACTGATATCATACAAAAATTAGTAACTAACTCACCAGAAATCGGGTGAGTTGTTTAACAGGACACATGTGGACTCTGTAGGTGAAACCAGAAACAGTGGGCTGACATCCTGTGGGATTGTGAAGGCGAAGCATCTGACATGAAAAACTGAATGATCCTGTTTGGCCCTAGAGAATTCTCGGAATCCTGATTTCTCATAGATAAGTTAGTGTCTGTCTTGACCATCATGGGCTGAAGATTCTGAAGGATAGATCAATACAACTAGCAGCACCCAGATAGTGAAAGACAATTAGTGAGTGCATGTGTCTGCAGATAGGATTCCAGAAAAGACACACACAAAAATACTAGACGACCATGGTTACGAGAAACAACCAAACAGGAAAAAATAAAAATCACACGCACAAGGAAGAAATAATTCCATAAAGAAGACTGATTGTCTAGATTTTGAATTAAAGATTGTCAGAATACCTCACAAAGTGTGATGGAAAAATTTGTGCTAATTTTTCGGCCAATAGTCAAACACTTAATAGTTTCCTTTACCCAGTCCCCCATTTGCTCTGAGTCTGATTGGAGAGCATTTACCTGAGTGTCATGAGAACTCTGATGCAGGGACCCCTGGCAAAGTCATTTCTTGTCCTTAAGGGACAGGCTGTGCGTTGCTGTATGTAATATATTCTCCTGTTACAAGTTAACTTTTGAATTCAAGATATCAAAAATAGGCACAGATTTATTATTTTTAAATTAGAGAGGGATTTCCTAGGGAAATCGAGGTTTAGAAGAATTTGCAGATCCCCACAGGAAACCAGCTTGAAGCCATGAAGCCTTGAAGCCCCAACTGCACCTGCCCCTGGGTCTGAGTCCTGTGCTCTGTGGGTCCCGAGCCCCCTGGGGACCAGTCTCCTCCCTGCAGGGGAGGTTTGTGCCTTAGCTCTCACTGACTTCCTCTCACCGTGCTCCTTGCACAGTAATACATGGCCATGTCCTCGGTTGTCAGACGGTCCATTTGAAGATAGAGTGTGTTCTTGGAGTTGTCTCTGGAGACGGTGAATCGGCCCTTCACGGAGTCTGTGTAATATGTATCACCACCATTAGTAATAGTTGAGACCCACTGTAAGCCCTTCCCTGGAGGCTGGCGAACCCAGGTCATCCAGTAGCCAATTAAGGTCAATCCAGAGGCTGTACAGGAGAGTCTCAGAGATCCCCCAGGCTTTCTCAGATCTCCCCCAGACTCCACAAGCTGAACCTCACACTGGGCACCTGCAAACGCAGCAGCACTGTGATTAGATGACACACATACCAGCAAATACATAATAATACAGACACAAAGCAGGTCCTCCTGTGATTACCATGTAAAATGGCCAAAATGAACGCCAAGATTGGTGCAAAATGCATTATGTCTCTGGACGAGCTCCTGGGCACAAGATAGAATAGCAGAGACCAGAGTGACTGAGACTGTCCTCTCAGATCTCCCACATCAGGGGCTGTGTCCGTTTTATCAGCAGGCAGAGAGCTGCATTTGCATGTCCCCTGATATTTAGAGGCAGCTGAGTAAAGAATATGGGCAAGAGTTCTCCCTCAGACTCTGAGAAACACAAGCACTCTCAAAGGACACCAAACTCTTAAACAGATTCTTTATCAAGCATTGTTTTAATTGTGATACATTATCAATTTTTAAAAGTATTTTTCAGATTATAAATTTTATATTACACACACACACCAAACTTTGTGGCGCGAGAACTCACAATGCATCTTCTCTTATTCCCCTTAAAATGTGGATTCACATGATGATCATGGACAGTTGTATTATCTGTTTCTTGTCTGGAAATATTACTGGTTTCTTGCTTTCCAACGAATTTTCATATTTCAATGACATTTTAAAAATATGAACATAAAGTTGTTCATAAACATGTCCAGACATCAGTCAGTGTAAGACATGAAAACATAACAATTTACAATTATCAAGGGTTTGTGACGGAGTGAGGGTCGGGGATGAAGAGGGAAAATGAGGATCTGATAGGAAGGGCTCAAGTAGAAAGACAATGTTTTGAAAATGATAATGGCAAGAAAGGTACAAATGTGCTTGACACAATGGATAGATGGATGGATTGTTATAAGATCTGTATGTGTCCCCAATAAAATAATAATAAAAAACACATGTCTGGAAACCATGCAGAATAGTTGCTCCTCTCTTGTTTCTGATCTGGGAGATTCCGCTCCCCTTTCTTTGGTCATAATCAGGAAAACTGGATCTTTATCGCTTTATTTCATTTTCTCATATAGTCAGCTTTCATGTAAATTGGCTTACTTATTGTGTTCCTGCTATTTCATTTGTTTAGCTTCCTTTATTTATTGGTTTCCCCTGCTACCTATGCTGTGGCCTATGCATAGTCATCTTTTTCTAGATTCATTAACTGGATATGGAGCTAACCCATTCCAGAGTTTTACTTTTGTATCAGACAAATATGCCAAGACTGTCCCCCTAAGTTCTTTTCTGTTATATTCCTTGTTTTGTTGTCTTGTGATTTCATTTTCATTCAATTCAGTATAGTCATCCAGGACATGAAAATCATTAAAGTCATGTTAGTGATACAAATACTATCAGTATATATCAATGTGTGCATAATTCACACTCACTCACTGCCATAGAGTCAATGGAGACATGTAGTGACCCTATAGGACCGGGTAGAACTGCCCCTGAGCATTTCTGAAGCTGTAACTCTTTATGGGAGCAGAAAGCCCCGTTTGTCTACTGTGGAACAGCTGGGTGGTTTTGAATCCCTGAGCTTTCAGATCACATCAGGTTAATGAGTAACAGCACACCGCAAAGGTCATGTATACATACATGCATATATTTAATTATGTTTATGCATATAACATATAAATGACTGAGTATTGTGATTTATGTGGGGTTTTGTTCAAAATATTAAGGAAGAGGTGATTCTTGGAGCAAGTAATTTGGAGGAAAGGAAGCCCTAAGTACCGGCAAGAAGCTCCTTGCTTCCATGCCTACCTCATTGCCCTTGCCCCAGAGCCTGGCTCCTGTGCTTTGTGCAGCCCATGTTATCCCTATAGACCGATCTCATTATTGCAGGGAAGGTTGTGCATGGGATGGCATGGAATCCTCTCACTGTTCCTCTCACATAAAAGGACAGCTGTCCTCTTGGGGGTCATTGAGCTCAGCTACGGAGAAAACTCCTTGTGGACAGTCTTTTTGAGTTTGAGAGGTAACTCAATTGAGATGGGTAATTGTTTTCTTCTATTAAAACATATTGAGAAGAATTACTCCAATCTCTCCTGCAGGCTTTTTTAAGATCCAGCTCCAGAAATTTGTAACTATCTGAGACAGTAAAATTTGAAGATATTTTCTCTGAGGGTTTCATCACTCCTGGGTCCAAATACTGATGTTGCACCTGTCACAGGAGAGCCAAAATAATCCACGAGGGCAGCTAATTCAATTCTATTTTATGCCAAACCATTTTTGGAATCTCTTCATACTACTAGAGAGAAGTAATCACCAGGCCAAAGAATATCCAAAACAAAATCAGAACTTATGAACAGGTTGTGTAATTTGTAGAGAACTCTGCTCACGGTGTGATATTTTTCACCAAATTTTGAAATTTAACCTGGAAATCAAAGGGTGATCTGGATGTTAGAAACCCCAGGAGGAAAAAGAGAAAAAAAGTAGAGAAGTCTCCAAACTTTTCTCAGAAACAGAACAGAGAAAGTCTAATGTCCTCCTCTTCTCTGGGATTAGCCTTCATTTATGTAGAAATCAAGGTCCTTAAGTTAAAGAGCAGAGAAACTGTGGGGACACAGAAAGCATAGAGAGTGTTAAGAAATTCTGATTTCATTAAAACCCCCAATTTATAGTGGATATTTATTCTAACATGTTTTCTCATTTCTCTGCATATTCTCTTGAGAGTTAATTCCTCTTTCTTTATCATAACATCTCACTTAATACCAGTTGTGACAGTGAAACATGTACAGTTTTGAAACTCAAAATAAGCAAATGGCATCAGTGGTACTTGACTGAAGGAGACATTCAAGCTGTAAAGATACAAATATTTTAACTCCCATTATTCATTGGTGCTATTGTTAGATTGGCTTTATTTGCAATTCCAAGAAATTCTCTTGGAATGGGTGTTTAAAGAATGGCCATATTCTCTGCAAAGCATTTTAAGCACTTTCACAAAGTCATTTTTAACATCTGTACTCAATGCAATCTGTGATGCGATATCTTGTTTGTTGCTTCCATGGGTGTTCATTGTGCATCACAGCAATGCAGAATCATTGAAAACACCAGCAGTTTCTCGGTGCACCATGCTATACTGAACAAATAACCCGAAAAGCTGTACTACACGGAAAACAGGACATCTAGGTTGTGATAAGTCCTGCTAATAATATGTGATACACAGATGACATAAAATTACATGTTGTAAGATAACATGACTTAAGAAACTTACTGATGAAGGCCAGGAATTACTGCCTTCACTATAAATTATAATTCAATATAAAGAAAATTAAACTCTTCATATGGGGCCAATTATGGGAAAGAGATAAGATTGAAATTATGATGGAGTTCATCTTGCTTGGATCTACAGTCAATATTCATGGAAGCCCCAGTCAATCAAATGATGCCTTTCATTGAGCAAATCTGCTGCACAGACCTCTTTAAAGATTAAAGAGCAAGGAAATCTCTTTGAGGACTAATGAGGTACCTGGCCCAAGCTATGAAGTTTTCAATGGTCTCATATGCATGTGAAAGATGGACAATGAATGATAAAGCTCAAAGATAGAACGATGTATTTGAATTATGGTACTGGTGAATATTTTGACAGTATGATGGACAACCAGAAGAACAAACAATTGGAAATTGGATGATGTACACTTTTAATGGTTCATAGAAAGAATGGAGGATATGATTACTTCATCTCAAGAGTTTTGGATAGGTACAAGAAAGGACTTCCGGGAAAATGGCGACGGAGTGACACACACCAGAGGGACTCCGCAGAATCCAGCCTAGGAGAGTTGCTCAGAGTGAAATTCAACGCCACTGGATCGCAGGAGGTGCATCATAAAGATAAGTAGGCATAGATCCACGGGGTTTTGTGGGGCTGGGGGCTTTTGGCTTACCTCAGTAGAAGCCGGCTGGGGCTCGACCCTAGTCCTGTTGCTGGATCTGCCCAAGCCGGGACCATTTGGAGCCTGTAGCAGGGCTTGGTCTCAGCACAGCCACAGTTTTTCCCTATCTCCCTCAGGGCAGGAACAGGACTCTTGTGGCTCCACCAGCAGGGATCGGGGTTCATCTACATTGTTGCTTCTGTTTGCGTCTGTGCTTTATATTCCCACACAGCCTTGGAGGGCTGCGCAGGGGCTTTTTCAAGGCACAGCAGCAGCCGCAGCCGCGCCGCGTGGTCTGAGCAGGGAATAAACCCAAACCCCCACAGCTCCATAGGCAGGGATCAAGCTTCAGCTACACGGCGGCGTCTGTTAACATCTCTGCTCTCTGTCCCCCCATTTCTTTGGGGGCGGCTCAGCAGTTTTCTTGCGACCCTTCTTGGGGCTCAGCTGCGAACTACCGCTGGGGCTTGGGCCAGGGAGTAAGCCCTTGTAGATCCACAGGCCGGGAGTGGGACTCAGCTACATAGTTTCTTTTGCTTCCCTCGCTTCCCTGTACCCCTGCACAGTCTAGTCTCACTTTTTGATTTTTCTCACCCCCCTTGTTCCTGCCCTGCTCTCTCACACTCCATTGCGGACTTACGGGGCACTCCCATTGCCCTAGGGCATTTGCGCCTGGGTCACACCCAGCTAGGTGAGCTCCACCCTGCATAGATAGCCCAAGGCTAGGGTAAGCCCTGCTTGCTCTCCAGGGGATACTCCTCAGACTTCTCACCAGGGAGTTCCTGCCTGTGTACCTGGGGACATAAGGCAGCTCAGCCAGCACTTATCAATATTCAAACCAATAGCGGGAACTTCAGCCCAGCCTCTGCAACACTGGTGCAGGCAGTCGATCTGCCATCTGGGGCACTCCCCTAATAGGGAAGCCACAGGAAGATAAAGTGGTAGGTTAATCCCATAGCAAAATCAGCTGTAGGCAGATCGAAGAAGAATTCCTATAAGTCTTCCAGAGAGAGACTAGAAAATGGCACTTGGTCCCTCAAAAACAACTCAACGCAAACAGCCATCACCCCCAACGACCTCAACGAAAAAACAGGAAAAACAAAAGGCAAAGGAAGAAGATGTCCTGAACATGACAACATACATAGAAGAAGCAGACATTGAGATGCCATACAAAGAAGCTCTCAGAATGGTGCTTGGAGCGATGCAGAATATGAGGGAAACACTACAGAAAAAGGATGAAATGATAGAGGAGATAAAAGACATATACCAAAGGAAAATACAGGAGCTTGAGGAGCAGGTAACGAAAAACAATAGCAGAATCATGTTCCTTGAGAATCGATTGGAGGAATCAGAGAACCGCATCAGTGGCGTGGAGGACAGCCAAGCAGACTTTAATAAACGTGAACAAAAATCTAATAAGAGCATCAGAGAAGCCGAAGAAAACCTAAGAGCTATGTCTGATGCTATGAAGCGGAACAACATTAGAATTATTGGCCTACCGGAGGAAGACACAACGAAGAAGTCATCTGCAACAATAGCGAGAGAATTCTTGGAGGAAAACTTCCCCAGCCTAATGAATGAAAACCAAGCAACCATCCAGGAGGCTGAAAGAACACCAGCACCACGAGACCCCAAGAAGAAATCACCAAGGCACAAAATAGTTAAACTTTCAAACTTTGAGGAAAAGGAGAAAATCATGAGAGCAGCTAGGGAAAAACAAGCAATCACATATAAAGGTTCCCACATAAGGATATGCTCAGACCTATCAGCAGAAACTATGAAAAAAAGGAGAGAGTGGAGTAACATATTGCAAAAATTGAAAGAAAACAACGCAAATCCAAGAATACTCTACCCAGCCAAATTATCGATCAAGATCGATGGAGAAGTAAAAGTATTCCCAGACAAGGAAAAACTCAAAAAATACGTTACAACAAACCCAGCATTACAAAAGATCCTCGCCGACTCAGTATGGGCAGAAGAACAATACTCACCAAGCACAAATAAGACACCAGCACATAGAACAACCTCACCCAGAGCACAACAAATAGAAAACAGACCCCAAGATAGCATTGGCTTAAGGATGGAAAGAAGTCAAGAATGATACACACACAAAACACACACTAATGAGAAAGGAAAGTAGGAAAACTCCCAACACAAAAAGTATAAAATGGCATCACAGAGTCCACACATGGAGATAATAACCCTGAATATCAATGGCCTGAACTCAGGCATTAAAAGACTGAGACTAGCAGAATGGCTTAGAAAACACAACCCATCAATTTGCTGCCTACAGGAGACACACCTCAAAGCTACAGACAAAAATAGGCTGAGAATCAAAGGCTGGAGAAGGACCTACCAAGCAAACAGCAACACAAAAAAAGCAGGGGTTGCAATCCTCATCTCGAATAAAATTGACCTCAAAGTGCAAACCATAAAAAGAGATAAGGAGGGACACTATATAATGCTCAAGGGAATGATAGACAATGAACCACTAAGCATTGTAAACATATATTCCCCGAATGAGAGACCAGCTCAATACGTGAACCAAACACTCCAAAAGATTAAGAAAGAAATCACAGACTCGACAATTATAGTGGGTGACTTCAACACACCACTCACTGAGAAAGATAGATCACAGGGAAAGAAACTCAACAAGGAGACTAGAGAGCTAAACTCCACAATTAGACAATTTGACCTAATAGATATTTACAGAGCTTTTCATCCAAATACAAAAAAATTCACATTCTTTTCAAGCCCTCATGGCACATATTCGAACATAGACCACATGCTGGGGCATAAGGCAAATCTACATAAATTTAAGCACATTGAAATAATACAGACATCTCTCTCTGACCACTGTGCCATAAGATTGGAAATCAACAAAAGGAAGACAAAGAAAATAAGAGCAAATAATTGGAGAATAAATAACTCTCTACTGCAAAAGGAGTGCATACTGGTGCAGATCCGAGACGAAATCAGGAAATTTCTTGAAACCAAGGAAAATGAGCACACGACGTACCAAAACTTATGGGACACAGCAAAGGCAGTCATCAGAGCAAGGTTCATAGCAATACAAGCACATCTGAGAAAGGAAGAGAAACTCATGATGGATACGCTGACACAAAATTTACAAAAACTAGAGCTGAGTCAGCAGGACAACCATACTAATAGCAAAAGAAAAGAAATTATAAAAATCAGGGCTGAGATTCAGGAGAGGGAAAATAAAAAAACTATGGAAAAAATTAATATCGCTAAAAGTTGGTTCTTTGAAAAGATAAACAGGATCGATAGACCATTGGCAAACCTAACCAAAGAAAGGAGGGAACAAATCTCAATAGCAAGAATAAGGAATGAAAGAGGGGTCATTACAACAGACCCTAATGAAATCAAAAGGATAGTTACACAATACTATGCAGGATTGTACTCCAATGAATTCAATAATTTGGAAGACATGGACAAATTCCTGGAAAACCAATCCCTCCCTAGACTATCCTCGGTGGACATCAAGAATCTCAACAGACCCATCGCAATAGAAGAAATAGAAAAGGTTATCAAAGGATTACCAACAAAAAAATCCCCTGAACCAGATGGATACACTGGAGAATTCTACCAAGCATTCAGGGAAGAACTAATACCAACCCTACACAAACTTTTCCAGAACATAGAAAAATATGGGAAACTCCCAAACTCCTTCTATGAAGCTAGTATAACTCTGATACCCAAACCGGGCAAGGATCCCACAAGAATCGAGAACTACAGACCGATATCCCTAATGAACATTGATGCAAAAATCCTTAACAAAATACTAGCCAACAGAATACAAAAGTATATAAAACAAATAATTCACCATGACCAAGTGGGATTCATACCAGGGATGCAGGGATGGTTCAACATACGAAACACCATTAGAATTATTCGTCACATTGACATGAATTAGTATAAGAATCACATGATAATATCAATAGACGCAGAAAAAGCATTCGACAACATCCAACACCAGTTCCTGTTTAAGACACTAGCGAAAATAGGAATGGAAGGAAAGTTCCTCAAGACAATACAAGCTATATATGCAAAACCAACAGCCAAAGTCATAGTCAATGGAGAAAAGACTAACACAATCCCACTGAAAAAGGGAACCAGACAAGGATGCCCCTTGTCTCCACTCCTATTTAATATCGTGCTGGAGGTTTTAGCTAACAGCATAAGGCAAAGAAGTGACATCAAAGGTATTCGTCTGGGGAAGGAAGAGGTGAAACTATCGTTATTTGCAGATGATATGATTTTATATATGGAAAATCCCAAAAGTTCCACAAGGGGAGTACTGGAAGCAATAGAAGAGTTTGGCAGAGTGGCAGGATACAAGATCAACAAACAGAAGTCCATCGGACTGTTATACACATCAGATAAGACCACAGAACAAGAGATCAAAAAGGTGGTACCCTTCACAATAGCCAAACACAAACTGAAATATCTAGGGATACACTTGACTGAAAAAACAAAAGATCTATATAGGGAAAACTATAGAACACTATTACAAGAAACCAAGAGCGACCTCAACAAATGGAAGAATATTCCATGCTCTTGGATTGGGAGACTTAATATAGTTAAGATGTCAGTTCTGCCAAAGGCACTATATAAGTTTAATGCTATCCCGATACAATTACCATCATCTTTCTTCAAAGAAATGGAAAAACTGATTACCAACTTCATATGGAGAGGGAAGAAACCCAGAATTAGCAGAGAACTCCTCAAGAAGAAGGACACCGTGGGAGGGCTTGCTTTACCTGACTTTGGCACATACTATACAGCCACAGTTCTCAAAACTGCATGGTATTGGTACAATGACAGATACTCAGACCAATGGAAAAGAACTGAAAACCCAGAAATAAAAGCATCAGCATACACACAGCTGATCTTTGACAAGGGCCCCAAAAATATCAAATGGGAAGCAGATGCCCTCTTTAACAAGTGGTGCTGGAAAAAATGTATATCCACATGCAGAAAAATGAAGCAAGACCCTTATCTCACTCTATGCACAAGAATAAACTCAAGGTGGATCACAGACCTTGAAGTTAAACCCCAAACTATTAGGGCCATCAATGAGGGAATTGGGACCAACTTGAGAACTTTGGCGCAGGGAATACACAGGCTATCAGAAATAGGGAAGGACACAAACACAGAGGAGGCACAAATTGACAAATGGGATATACTGAAGATAAAACACTTGTGTACACCTAAAGAATTCACCAAGAGAGTAATAAGAGAGTCCACAGACTGGGAAAACATCTTTAGCAATGACACATCAGACAAAGGCCTTATTACTAAAACTACAGTACTCTGCTAGCTTCCAATAAGAAAAAAACCAATAGCCCACTTGAAAGGTGGGCAAAGGACTTGAACAGAAGTTTCACAGGGACAGAAATCCGAATGGCCAACAAACATATGAGAAAATGTTCCCGATCTTTAGCCATAAGAGAAATGCAAATTAAAACAACAATGAGGTACCACCTGACACCCTCAAAGGTAGCCCAATTCAAAAAATCAGAAAGCAACAAGTGTTGGAGGGGCTGTGGGGAGACAGGAACTCTCATCCACTGCTGGTGGGACTGTAAGTACGTACAGCCACTATGGAAATCAATCTGGCGATACCTAAAACAGATGGAAATAGAGTTACCATATGACCCAGCAATCCCCCTACTGGGCATATACCCAGAAGAGGCAAGAAACAAACCAAGACCAGACATCTGTGCTCCAATGTTCATTGCGGCACAGTTCACAATTGCAAGGAGTTGGAAGCAACCCAAATTTCCATCAACTGACGATTGGATTAAAGAACTGTGGTATGTACATACAATGGAGTACTACGCATCACTAAAAAGCAGTGATGAAAGTATGAGGCACATAGCGGCATGGGAAGAACTGGAGGAAATCATGCTAAGCGAAGTAAGTCAGGCACAAAAGGACAAGTACAACATGCGTCCGCTGAGGTAAGAATTTAAAAAAAATTTTTTTTTAAAGCAAAAGTGGCATAGGGAAAAAAGCTACTGTATACAAACATTTTAGGGGTGAAGACAGTGTAGTATGGAAGAGACCAGACCAAAACCAGGGATGTACATGGTAGACAATGTTGGAGGAGGTGGGGAAAGGAAAACAAAAGGATGAATACAAGGAAGAAAAGGGTAGTGGGGTCATGGGGCATTAATCCACACAAGGGGAGGGTATTGTTTATATCTCCACATGGAAAGTGGGACCAGACTTCAGCCCAGTTTCGCAAGGTTTGAATGCAATATGCCAGCGTGGAGGAGGGAACCGGTGGAGAGGTCTGGGAGGCTGGCCCCAGCACCATAAATTAAGTGGATTCCTGCCCCTCCCCCGAAAAGAGTTTGTTCCAAAGGACGACATTGACTCTGCAGCTATGGGAGATGGACATATTTGATCAGAGCACACGGGGGCAGATGAAGGGGCAGGAGGAGAGAGTGGAACACAGCCTGGCCCACCAGGTCGTGATGATGATATTCCTGAGTAGAGCAGCCAGTCCACAGAGAGAACAACATGGCTGGCCCTACTATCAGAAATGATGCCCCTCAGTGACTAAGGGCGATGCGGGGGACAGCACCTGAGACGCAGTGTGGGAATTGCACCTGACCTGATCCCACCACACCGAGGCAAATCACTGGGGGAGTGCAGCGAAACAGCAAGGGAATGGAGTGGCAAGGTCCCCAGGGAATGCTGAAAGTGGACATTGGGGCAGGGCGTGGTGCCTCAACAGACTGGACTGGAAAACGCTCCTAAGTGCCAGCAAACGATCCCTGAACTAACTATAAGCTTTTCTCTTGTGAACTGTTTTGTTCTGTTCTTTGTCAGTAGTTTGTTTTGGTTGTTTTGTGTCTGGTTGTATACTGTTGCTTTGTTTTCCTCTGTCTAGTTTTCGTGCATGTTAGTGACTCCACAGGTCTGTCTGAATAGGACAGGCTGGATGAACTATCTGGATGAAAAACAACGGGACAGACAGTTCCGGGGGGACTTGGGGTGGGGGGGGGGGTAGGGGGGGTAAGGAAGTGGTGTTAACAAACCCTGGGACAAGGGAAAAACATGGGACCCCAAATGGTAGAGAAGGGGGAGTGGCAGGCCTGGTGGGAAATGATCAAGGGTAAGGTTGCTTAGAGAAGAGGTATACTCTAGCCCAGGTGGTGATGAAGCATGGTAGTAGGGCAGGAGGAAGGTCAAGGGAGATGGAGGAAAGAGCTAGGAGTCAAAGGGCATTCATGGTGGTCTAGTCAAAGACATGTACATGTAAATATATTTAGGAGGATGGGGAAATAGATCTATGTGTCTATATTTATAGGTCAAGTATTAAGGTGGCGGAAGGACCTTGGGCCTCTACTCAAACACTCCCTCAATGCATGAATACCTTCTTTTATTAAATTGGAACTCTATGATGCTCACTCTCCCGACACAACGGCTGGAGCCAAAGTTGGTGAACAAGTAAATGTGGTGAAGAAAGCTGATGGTGCCCAGCTATCAAAAGAGATAGTGACTGGGGTCTTAAAGGCTTGAAGATAAACAAGTGGCCATCTAGCTCAGAAGCAACAAAGTCCACATGGAAGAACACACCAGCCTGTGTGATCGAGTGGTCCCAAAGGGATCAGTTAGCAGGCATCAAAGAACAAAAAATCATATCATTGACTGCACACCTCCATGAGAGGATCGCTGAAGACAAATGGGTGCATAAGCAAATGTGGTGAAGAAAGCTGATGGTGCCCCGCTATCAAAAGAGATAGTGTCTGGGGGCTTAAAGGCTTGAAGCTGAACAAGCGGCCAACTAGCTCAGAAGCAAATAAGCCCACATGGAAGAAGCACAACGGCCAGTACGATCACGAGGTGCCCAAGGGACCAGGTATAAGGCATCATGCAAAAAAAAAGATATGTGTGTGTATGTATGTGTATATATGTGTGTATGTATATATGTATGTATATATGTATATATATATATCATATTAAATGAAGGGGGAAGTGCAGAGTGGAGACCCAAGGCCCAAGTGTCGGCCAATGGAGATCCCCTCATAGAGGGGTTTAGGAGAGGAGATGGATTAATTAGGGTGTGAGGTAGTATCGATGAAGAACACAGCTTTCCCCCAGATCCTGGATGCTTCCTCCCCCCAACTACCATGATCCGAATTCTACCTTGCAGGGCTGGATAGGACAGAGGCTGTACACTTGTACATATGAGGGTTGGAGGTACAGGGAATCCAGGGTGGATGATACCTTCAGGACCAAGGATGTGAGGGACGATGCTGGGAGAGTGGAGGGTGAGTGGGTTGGAAAGGGGGGACTGATTACAAGGATCCACATGTGACCTCTTCCCTGGGAGAGGGACAGCAGAGAAGGGGGGAAGGGAGACTCCGGATAGGGCAAGATATGACAAAATAACGAGGTATAAATTACCAAGGGCATATGAGGGAGGGGGCAATGGGGAGGGAGGGGGGGAAAAAGAGGATCTGATGCAAGGGGCTTAAGTGGAGAGCAAATGCCTTGAGAATGATTGGGGCAGGGAATGTATGGATGTGCTTTATACAATTGATGTATGTATATGTATGGATTGTGGTAAGAGTTGTTTGAGTCCCTAATAAAATGTAAAAGATGAAAAGAGAAAAAAATGATTAGGGCAAAGACTGTACAGATGTGCTTTATACAATTGATGTATGTGTATGTATGAACTGTGAAAAGAATTGTATCAGCCCCAATAAATTGTTAAAATAAAAAATAAAAAAAGAGTTTTGGATATATGTCAAGGAAATCAGAACTTGGAAAAGGACATCATGCTTGATAAAGCATAAGATCATTTTTAAAAGGATGATCTTTAAGAACATAGATTGGCACAGTAAATACAACAAAGGCCTCATACATGACAACTGTGAGGATGAAGCAAGACCTATGCTTCTTTCTGTTTTCTCCAGTGTTGCTGTGGGTCCACACTGATTTGATAGGATTGAAAACAGCAAAACGAAATGCCAATAACAAACATTGCACTCCATGGAGAGGAAGTGAATGCATTCACCTTTCAAATTGGATCCAGATAAGGATACCATTAAATACCAATCTTATTTTACATCGTGCTGCAACCCTTAACTACAGCTATCCATCAACAAATACATAATGAAGACATCCAAATGGCAACAAAGAAGGAAACCTATCTATAATTGATGATGATATATTTCTAAACATAGAAAATCCAAAGTCCTAGAAGAAAATTATTGGATCTAACTGAAAGGTTAAGCACTTTCACAGGTACAAGATCAACATAGGAAAAAAAATAAGTTTGATTATCATGTACCAATATAGAAAGCTTTGTAAAGGAAATCAAGAAAATAATACTATTTATTTTCTTATAAGAAAAAATAAATTAGAATAAACCTAAGCAGAGAAACAAAAGTCTAGTATAAAAAAACTATTTAAAAAACAGTACTCTAAGATACCAAAACACACACATAAATAGAATAATGGGCCATGTTCATGAATAGGAAGCCTTAACTTGTGAAAATAACACATCTTAAGCAATCTATAATTGTAATTCAGTTCTGATCCAGACCCAGTGTTTCTCTTTAAGGACATAGAAATTAATCACCAAGTTTTAAAAGAAATTACTCATAAAGTGTTAAAGTAAATAAAATAGACTCAGGATAAGCAAGGTCAAACCATTCTTCTATACCTAGCATATGCTGTGGTATAGTGGATTACACAATAGACTATTAATTTCAAATACTGTAGTTCAAGGCCACAATCTACTTTTCGGGAGAAACATGAAGCTTTCTGATCCTGAAAAGTTTTAGTCTCAGAAATCCAAAAGGGCAGTTATGTTTTGTCCTGTACTGACTCTTTGAGTCTTAATTGACTCAACAGCAGTGAGTTGGGTGTTGGGATGGGGGTGGGGGAATCCCTGTAAGTGCACCTGAGATGGACCTCAGGGAAAAAGGACAATAGCAGTGAGCCACATGTTCAAGTGGATGATCTCTAGACTTTTGAATCCCTAAGACACTCTCCTGTGGAAATGTCCAACAGAACAAAGATTCCCTTGTGTTTCAGGTTTTCTGGATGTGAATTAGCCACATTCTAGACAGGATACTAGAATAGATAGATAGATAGATAGATAGATAGATAGATAGATAGATAGATAGATAGATAGATATACAGTTTATGATCACACAACAGAATATGTTTCACTAATCCAAGGCAGATGAACCATCTCAAGAGATGATTTTGTAAACATTGCCCATTTGTAAATTAATGAATTGAAACTTGAGGAAACAGTGTTGTCCGACTGTGCAAGATGCACTGTGAAAAAGAGTCGGTTTGAAACCCAATGAAAACCTAACAATATCAACATATGCAATAGTATCGTCATTCTAAGTTAAAATTTATTACATAAACATACATTGTGATCATTCACCGGAATGAAAATATTGGACATCCATCTGATGGCTTGGTGAAAATATGGAACTCACATGAGGATTTCATGCTGCATTAATATATTCAGGAGAGTCTTGGTGGTATAGTGGCTATGATTGGGCTGAGATTTGCATTTCAGTGGATTGCAACCATCAGCCATTCCATTGGGGAAAAAAGACAAGGGGATGTACAGCCTTAAATATCAGAACCCCACAGTGGTGTGACATTAAATTGTCATGGACTCGACGGCAATGAGTTCATTTTATTTTAATATTTCTAACTTTGACAACAAGCAGCACTGTTTAGTACCCTGAATTGTAAACTGAGATGTCATAAATATTTACTATTGTGAAGTCTGCCTTTGGATAGATGGTGGAAGATAGACAAAGCTCATTCCAAAGAAAAGAAGGCATGCTCAGATGCATGAAGATTCCCTAGAGTCATGTGCATGGTGGTCCCTAGGGAGGTGCTGGCAGGTGGGGAAACCACAGCTTCTGAGAGGAAAGCATCACTGACTTCGCTCTCTTGCATCTGCTGGAACCCTGACCCGTTGAAGGGGAGGTTTGTGTGTCTGGGCTCACACTGCCTTCCCATCACCATGTCTCTGGCACAGTAATACATGGCTGTGTCCTCAGGACTCACAGAACTCATTTTTAAATAAGCTTCGCCCTTGAAAGTGTCCCTGGTGATGCTGACTCAAGCCTGGAGAGCTGGATTATAGTCTGTGCTCCCACCACCCCATATAGCACCAACCCACTCCAGTCCCTTTCCTGGGGCCTGGAAGATCCAGTGCACAGCATAGCTGGTTAAAGAGAATCCAGAGACAGCACAGGTGAGAGACAGGATGTGTGAGGGTTTCACCAGTCCAGGGCCTGACTCTTGTAGCTACACCTGGGCCAGGACACCTGGGGATAAAGAGAAACACAGAGTCATGTGCTCAGAAGCTGCACTCCCAGACTTCATATATGAATCCCTGAAGCGCTCATCTCCCAGAGCTGCCACCAGAAAGAGGAAAACCCACACATTCTTCATGTTCATGTGGATAAGATTCATGACACCCAGAAAATGCTCTCCAGGATGAGAAGGAATACAAATTTCAGTCCATGCGTGCTGTGATTTCATTTGGGTTCTTGTCAGGCATTTGCATGTGGGAGGTGCGTTTATATGTAAAGATGGAAAGGG
The DNA here is from genome assembly GCF_050624435.1 of Tenrec ecaudatus. NCBI lineage: Eukaryota > Metazoa > Chordata > Mammalia > Afrosoricida > Tenrecidae > Tenrec > Tenrec ecaudatus. Next base: position 71,466,135 of record NC_134546.1, on the reverse strand, counting down.
CTGAATGGGGCCCTTAGCTCTGGGACTCACACTAGAAAAGCGATGCTGGTGGTGACCTTGCGAGCACACAGTCCTCTCTCCAAGGTCTTCATTTTACCAATCATACAAACACCTGTTCCTATTTTACGTTTAATGGAGCTTCATATCCATCATCATTAGAAGTACCCAGATGATCTGGTGAAATTCTAGAGAATCTCTTTCCTCACCATGTGAGGGAATCAAGGCCAGGCTTTCCTGAATCGTTCTGTGCATCTGAACACATGGAAACACGTGTCTGTCATCCCTAAAGCTCCTTTCCCTAAGACATTGCAGAATATTTGGAAAGGAAGAAAAGATACTTAAACATTGGCTTCTAGATTTAGGGTTGGAATAAAAAAGGATTACTAACAGCAGGGTTATTTGTGAAGCTCAAAGAAACCACAGCAATAATAAGAAGCTCATTTTTCCTCCCATGAATTAGTACCCAGGGTGGGTGTTGGGCTCAATGTATTCTGAGAGCCCCCTGCTGACAGGAGAGGTGCTTCTTGGGCTCACACTGTCTTCCAACTCCTGTGGATGAAATAGCAACATTTTCTCTGGCCCTAAGCATTCAGACTATTGGTCAAGACGATTACCTTGAATTGTCTCTGCAGGTTTCCTGCCCAGGGCAGTAGAGCTACCACAGTGGTCGGCACAGCAGTTCTAACTAACCAGGCACTGCAGTCCTTACCCAGACTCCTGTCTCACGACTTTCTTCTCTTGGTCCAGAGCCGGGGGGTCCAAAGCATCCCTGCAGGCAGCTTTCTCCCTGAGACTGGTTTTCTATCTGGACTCACACTGACTCTCACTCACCGTGAAAAGCTTTGGCCATACAAAGTGATACAAGTTGCAAACACTCTGAATTGGTTGCAGTGAAAGGAAGTGTGATCTATACATAGAGATATTTATATAGATATTGTCTTTTGTTCTTTTTTTTACATTTAATTAGGGGCTCATATAGCTCTTATCACAATCCATACATATACATACAGCAATTGTATAAAGCACATCAGCACATTCCCTGCCCCAATCATTCTCAAAGCATTTGCTCTCCATTTAAGCACTTTGCATCAGGTCCTCTTTTTTTCCCCTCCCTCCCCGCTCCCCCCTCCCTCATGTGCCCTTGGTAATTTATACATCTTTATTTTGGCATATCTTGCCCCATCCGGAGTCTCCCTTCCCCCCCTTCTCTGCCGTCCCTCTCCCAGGGAGGAAGTCACATGTGGATCCTTGTAATCAGTTCCACCTTTCCAACCCAATCACCCTCCACTCTCCCAGCATCTCCCCTCACACCCTTGGTCCTGAAGGTATCATCCACCTTGGATTCCCTGTGCCTCCAGCCCCCATATGTACCAGTGTACAACCTCTGTCCAATCCAGACCTGCAAGGTAGAATTCGGATCATGGTAGTTGGGGGGAGGAAGCATCCAGGATCTGGGGGAAAGCTGTGTTCTTCATAGGCACTACCTCGCACCCTGACTGACCCATCTACTCTCCAAAACCCATCTGTGAGGGGATCTCCAGTGGTCGAAACTTGGGCCTTGGGTCTCCACTCTGCACTTCCCCCTTCATTCGATATGGTATATATATATATACACACACACACACACATATATATATATACACATACATGTATCTATTTTTTTGCATGATGCCTTATTCCTGGTCCCTTTGGCACCTCGTGATCGCACTGGCTGGTGTGCTTCTTCAATGTGGGCTTTTTTGCTTCTGAGCTAGATGGCCGCTTGTTCACCTTCAAGCCTTTAAGACCCCAGACACTATCTCTTTTAATAGCCGGCACCATCAGCTTTCTTCACCACATTTGCTTATGCACCCATTTGTCTTCAGCGATCCTATCATGGAGGTGTGCAGCCAATGATATGATTTTTTGTTCTTTGATGCCTGATAACTGATCCCTTCGGGAACACTGGATCACACAGGCTGGTGTGTTCTTCCATGTGGACTTTGTTGCTTCTGAGCTAGATGGCCACTTGTTTATCTTCAAGCCTTTAAGACCCCAGTCACTATCTCTTTTGATAGCCGGGCACCATAAGCTTTCTTCACATTTACTTGTTCACCCACTTTGGCTTCAGCAGTTGTGTCGGGAGAGTGAGCATCATAGAGTTCCAATGTAATAAAAGAAAGTATTCACGCATTGAGGGAGTGTTTGAGTAGAGGCCCAAGTTCCCTCTCCACATTAATACTTAACCTATAAATATAGACACATAGATCTATTTCCCCATCCTCCTGTATATATTTGCATGTACATGTCTTTGTCTAGACCTCCATAAATGCCCTTTGACTCCTAGCTCTTTCCTCCATCTCCCTTGACTTTCCTCCTGCCCTACTACCATGCTCCGTCACCACCTGGGCTACAGTTATACCTCTTCTCTACACAACCTTACCCTTTATCATTCCCCACCAGGCCTGCCACTCCCCCCTCTCTACCATTTTGGGTCCCATGTTGTTCCCTTGTCCCTGTGTTTGTTAACATCACTTCCTTACCCCCTTACCCCCCCACCCCAAGTCCCCCCGGAAATGTCGGTCCCGTTGTTTTTTCTCCAGATAGTTCATCCAGCCTGTCCTATTCAGACAGACCTGTGGAGACACTAACATGCACGAAAACAAGACAGAGGAAAACAAAGCAACAGTATACAACCAGACAACAAAACAACAAAAACAAACCACTAACAAAGAACAAAACAAAACACTTCACAAAAGAAAAGCTTGTAATTTGTTCAATGATCGTTTACTGGCCCTTAGGAGCGTTTTCCAGTCCAGTCTGTTGAGGCACCACGCCCTGGCCCCAAATTCCACTTTCAGCATTCCTTGGGGACCTTGCCACTCCATTCCCTTGCTGTTCAGCTGCACTCACCCAGTGCTTTGCCTCGGTGTGTTGGGATCAGGTCAGGTGCAATTCCCCCACCATGTCTCTGGTGTTGTCCCCTGTATCGCCCTTAGTCACTGAGGGGCATCATTTCTCATAGTGGGGCCAGCTATGTTGTTCTCTCTGTGGACTGGCTGCTCTACTCAGGAACATCATCCTCACGGCCTGGTGGGGCTGGCTGTGTTCCACTCTCTCCTCCTGCCCTTTCATCTGCTCCCATTTGCTCTGATCAGGTATGTACATCTCCCGGAGCTGCAGAGTCAATGTCGTCCTTTGGAACAAATTCTTTTTTGGAGAGGGGCAGGAATCCACTTAATTTATGGTGCTGGGGCCAGCCTCCCAGACCTCTCCACTGGTTCCCTACTTCACGCCAGGATATTGCATTCACACCTTGCAGCACTGGGTTGCAGTCTGGTCCCATATATAGATATTGTTATTGAGATATATGCCACAATAAAATACCAATCAGGAAAGACATTTGCCTGAAAGACAATCAAAGTATTAAACAGAGGTTAGGGTTCATTCTGTCCACAGAAAGAGGAAACATACTTAAAGCATAGTTCTATTCATAGTAATTGAAGCAAAAAAAGTTATACAGTTATTTATGCCATGTTAAGGAAGAAATTGTCAAGTCAGAAATCTTTTTTTTATGGATTTCTGTGATGCGTGTGATAGGAAATTTCGCAGCTGTTGGTAATTTTTGAACACAATAATAATCTAATGCCATTTGTGTTAGTCTGGGTACATTAGAGAAACAAATCCACAGAAACTCATATGTATAAGAGAGTTTTATATAATGGTTAAGTGCATATCAAAAAACATCCTAACCCAGTGGTACTCAATCCCACAAGTGTAACATTAGCCCATATGTCCAACACCAATTCACAAAGTCCTCTTCCATCTCACAAAACACACAAAATGATACCGACTGCAAGAGGAAAGCCAAGGAAGTGAATGCGTAAGCATCTCAGCGCAGGCTGTTCCAGCACCCAGGGCTGCATGGGGGTAATTCCATGTGGCTTTTCCTAAGGGATGTTCTTGCAGGAAATGAGCCTTGCAGCTGAAGCAGGGAACTGGGTAAGGCAGATGCACCCTGGCCCGACCATCAGACAGCAAGAGACCCTAGAACTAGAAATGTGAGACTCACCGAGCCATTTATTCCTCAGCCCTTCAATTGACCCCATAAGTGTTTAACGGCCAGGTTGGCACAATAAACTATCTACCTCTCCATTGAATTATGCATGAGAAGAATGTTGAAAATATTATTTTGTAGCACATATATGAGAAAAATAACAGAATATAACGTAGTTTTCTTTTTCACTCATAATCAGAAACTGATGGAAAGTCTTGCTGGTACAACAACATTTCAAAAAACTAGCTAAAATATGCAAACAGAAAAGAGATTATGATATAAACCAGAAATTTGAATTTATAAAAATTGTTATCAATGGAATAGTCTTTATTTAATAATTTTATTTATTTTCTCACTTTTTCCCCTCCAAAACCATTTTATTGGGAGCAAATACTATCTGTAGTTCAAGTGCGTCAAACAGTATTGTGCTTCCACAATTAGGTTCAAAACATCATCTTCCGTCTTCAACTAGTGGCATCAGCTCCCTTTATTCAACCCCCACTGTAGCCCCAGAAGCCCTTCTTCTACTTGCTGTCTCTTTATGTTAATCAATTATGGCTTTCATCTACGGTCAAACAGAAAAACGTATCACAGAAATTCAATAATGCTGTCCCCCAGTGACAAAATACACGAGATAAACTCCAATAGGAATTTAAAAATAAGGAAGCAGGCAGTCCACGTACAGTCTGCTGCCCTTCCCCGGAATCCATAACAGACCTACGTGTGCTTCGCATGTGTCAGTCTGGCTACTGGAATGTGAGGTCTTGCCAGTGGACTGTCTTTCTCAGGATTTTCTGGATCCAAAAGCACTCTTTAGTAGCTGGTGTCTTGCAACACACCCTGTGGCTCATGCTGAACACGCAAACTGCTTGTCCTGTACAATACATTGAATACACAAAGCAACAACAACAACAAAACCGACTCCCTGCCTTCCAGGAGACTTCGGCTCACAGCACAACCCTATTTCTCTATCTTTGCTGTTGAGGAGGGAACACTGTTCTTCAACTGCAGCACAAACAAGGCATGCTTGCCAACCTCCATTCCTGCACTGGCCGCAGAGTGAAACCACTGGCTGTGAGGACTGCTGCCTACTCTGTTGGTGAGCTGGCTCTGTCTCTTCTCTGTGTGAGCAAACTACTGTTGCACACAGAGCCTCTGTGTGAGCTGAGCTTTTGTCGGTGACTTCACACTTATTTAACAGAAATCAACAGTTATATTGTGTATAGTACACAAGAAGGGGATTAATTCAAGTTAAAGGGAGAATAAGGTTATTTTTATAAAAGTACCTTGTAAATTGAAGTACAACCAGAAAAAATATATTTAAAAGGAAACCATTAACATGTTAATAAAGATTTTATAAATAATATCATAAAATATGTCACAGAAAAAGATGATATAATTAAAATGAAAACACGATGCATGAAGTTCTATGGAGACCAGGATGATGGAAAAAATATAACATTTCCTGATAATAATATCAAATATGATTTAACAAAATACACAATACACAGAAAACAAATTAATGGACATAAACAAAACAAGATACAAATTCAGAAATTCGATAACTATAAGCCATTGGCACCAAGTGAATCCCGAATCACAGCGACTCTACAACAGAGCCGAACTGCTCCGTAGGGCTTCAGACACTGTTAATCTTTTGGAGGAGCAAACAGTCTCATCTTTCTTCCTTGGAGGAGCTGGCGATTTCAAACTGCTGGCATTGAACTTTGCATCCCAATGTAAAATAGACAAAAAGGATGGCAAAATGAAAAACTGTCCCAGGGGAGGCTAAGTGCTAAGTGAGAAAGCCCTGATTCCAACAGTAAATCCTCCCTGTCTCTGTGCCTGTCTCAGGCTGGTGTCTGTGCTCAGTGTATCCTGCGCGCCCCCTGCTGCCCAGTGTCTTCCCTGCAAGGGAGGTTTGTGTCCGGCCTCACACTGACTTCCCTTCACTGTGCTCCTTGCACAGTAATACACGGCTGTGTCCTCAGCAGTCACGGAGCTCAGCTGCAGGGAGAACTGATTCTTCCATGTGTCTCTGGTAACAGAGTCGGCTTTGGAAGGACGGGTTATAATTTGTACCACCACTAGCGCATATCTCTCCTAGCCACTGTAGCCCCTTCCCCGAGATCCGGCGGATCCAGCTCCAGCAGTAACCACTGGTGATGGAGTAACCAGAGACAGTGCAGGTGAGGGACAGCTTCTGGGAGGGCTTCATTAGTCCTGGACCTGACACTCGAAGCTGCACTTGGGACAGGACACCTGTAAAAAAATGTTCCATGTCAGTCACTTGAAGTCATAACTATCCTCGTAGGCCCAGATCAGATAGCTGAATCTCTCACCTTGGGGGACTGTCACCAAGCACAGGAGAACACATAGCAATAGCATCTTTACACCACACCTCTGCTTTCTCAAGAGACCTACAGCCCTGTCTGAAGAGAACTGATAGCTTTCCCAGCACAAGGGTGAAATTGTACGCTAGTTCCTGAAAAATAATTTTCATATGAGGGAGTCCTGTCCTTATAAACAGAAAGCAATAGAAACCAGACCCCCTTTTATCTTCTGAGCTTATGGTATGGTAACTGTTTGAACTCATATGCATATTAGTCTATAACAACAAGTTTTTCTCAAGAGATGTGTGGGGGAGATCAAAGATTGCCCGGAATTTTTGAGCCCAGTGTTCTCTCCTTGCAGCCCCTCATTGCTCCTGCCCTGACTTGGGCTCCTGTATGTCCTGTGCCCCAAAGAGTGGGCAGGATATAGTTTGTTAAAACCGTGAATTGGACCCCAAGTCATCTTCAGACCTCACAATCTCCAAGGTCCACTTTTTTTTCCGTACACCCTGATCTCTTAATTAACCTCCTCATAGTTCTTAGTAGTTTCCCTGGTGTGGGAGTAACATCTTTAAGACACATGAATATCACGTTAGTCCCAAGGAGTTGGGATTGATAAGGTCCCAAAGGTCCAACTCTTCTATGAAGCCATTCAGTTCCAATTTCCACCCACTCCACTCAAGGAGATTCCCTCATGTTTTGGGGTTCTGTAAATAATAGAAACATCCAAAAGAAATTTATGAAATTTTGAGGAAATAAATCACGTCCTGGTGGATTCTGTTCAGTACAAATTCTGACCATCAGGAAAAGGTAAACCAGATGGTATGCCCAAAGGCCAACCTCCACTCCCAGCTTTGCAGTTTATTTATGCCCATCTGACCCAAAGCCTCTGGCAGAATGGCAGTCGACATTTTCCCTCTGCTAATCCTTTGCAGCTAGGATTTCCCGTGCTTGGGCCATGGTCATCACTATCCCCACTGCTCTTACAAGCAACACACACACTACATCACAGAGCCTGATGACTGAGGTCAACCTCAGTGTAACTAAAGAGATTCAAGTGACATAGAGTCTCAGGGAAGAACGTGACACCTAGAAAATTTGGTCTTCAGACAAGACAATATTGTAACTCTGTAGCCTTTAAAAATGCAAGATTCTGAACAGAAAACCACTCCCTTGTTTGCTAGGATATGCAGAATAATGAAAATCAGTCGAGTCATTATTTCAAGTACAAGGATGCAGAAAACCAGTAAATGGAAAATAATCGTTAAAAAAGGCTCAGAATAAGAATAAGAGTCAAGTACAATATTTTAGACTTTGAACCCAAAGACATTTTCTTGAAACCCACAAGGCGCTCGTCATTAAAATTAGGTCCATCCATCCAATTGAGCCTAAAAATTTAGAGACTAAACATACACGCTCTTGTAAATATGTCCCTTACCCTGGGGCTCTGGTTGCACTGAAATGTGAGCATCTCCAACAAAAGATAGCCTCTCCATTTGTGCTCTGGGCACAGCCACATCACAACTGCTTATGGATCTCACCTTACATTTCTTCCCTACACTCAGGGATTGCCTAATTTTGGAAAATGGTTCATATTATTGATTATAGAAGCTGTGACACTATCTCTAACGATGCAGTTTTAAATCTCAATCCCCATTGAGTTTCCTTCCTCTTAGCAAAGTTTAAAATATTTTCCCCAGACTTATGGTTGACAACACTCATTTACTGATTAATTAGAATCTGCATATCTCCAAATTAATGTATCTTTTTACAGTGGGGAAATCCAAGTACTAGGTGTTGGTCACCTGGACTTCTTTGTGCCAGAATTTGCTGAAGGGAATAAGCAATTGATTTGAAATGAAGACACATTTTACTCACTACAATCCAGATGTTCAAGCACAGAACACTCTAGCATTTTTCGTTTGGAGATCATTGAGTCAGATCACTTTTCATATGCACACTGGCAGTGCATCACTTGATCCTGTTCATTTCATCAAAGCCCCATCTCACTGTCTGCTCTTGGTGCTTGTCTAACCGATTCAAACTTAAGACCATAATGTAGCTTGTGTTAGTCTGGATAGACTAGAGAAACAAATCCATGGATACACATATGTGTATAAGAAGGAGGTTTCAGACTGGACTGGAAAACGCTCCTAAGGGCCAGCAAACAATCCCTGAACTAACTACAAGCTTTTCTCTTGTGAAGTGTTTTGTTTTGTTCTCTGTCAGTGGTTTGTTTTTGTTGTTTTCTTGTCTGGTTGTATACTGTTGCTTTGTATTCCGCTGTCTTGTTTGCGTTCATGTTAGTGTCTCCACAGGTCTGTCTAAATAGAACAGGCTGAATGAACTATCTGGAGGAAAAACAATGGGACCAACAGTTCTGGGGGGACTTGGGGTGGGGGGTTAGGTGGGGTAAGGAAGTGGTGTTAACAAACACAGGGATAAGGGAACAACATGGGGCCCAAAATGGTAGAGAGGGGGGAGTGGCAGGCCTGGTGGGAAATGATCAAGGGTAAGGTTGCGTAAAGAAGAGGTATACTCTAGCCCAGGTGGCAACGAAGCATGGTAGTAGGGCAGGAGGAAAGTCAAGGGAGATGGAGGAAAGAGCTAGGAGTCAAAGGGCATTTATGGAGGTCTAGACAAAGACATGTACATGCAAATATGTATAGGAGGATGGGGAAATAGATCTATGTGTCTATATTTATAGGTTAAGTATTAAGGTGGAGAGGGACCTTGGGCCTCTACTCAAACACTCCCTCAATGCATGAATACTTTCTTTTATTAAATTGGAACTCTATGATGCTCACTCTCCCGACACAACTGCTGAAGCCAAAGTGGGTGAACAAGTAAATGTGAAGAAAGCTTATGGTGCCCGGCTATCAAAAGAGATAGTGACTGGGGTCTTAAAGGCTTGAAGATAAACAAGTGGCCATCTAGCTCAGAAGCAACAAAGTCCACATGGAAGAACACACCAGCCTGTGTGATCCAGTGTTCCCGAAGGGATCAGTTATCAGGCATCAAAGAACAAAAAATCATATCACTGGCTGCACACCTCCATGATAGGATCGCTGAAGACAAATGGGTGCATAAGCAAATGTGATGAAGAAAGCTGATGGTGCCCGGCTATCAAAAGAGATAGTGTCTGGGGTCTTAAAGGCTTGAAGGTGAACAAGCGGCCATCTAGCTCAGAAGTAAAAAAGCCCACATGGAAGAAGCACACCGGCCTGTGCGATCACGAGGTGCCAAAGGGACCAGGTATAAGGCATCATGAAAAAAAAAAAAGATATATGTGTGTATATGCATATATATGTGTGTGTGTGTGTGTATGTGTGTATATATATGTGTGTGTGTATGTATGTATATGTGTGTGTGTGTGTGTGTGTGTATATATATACCATATTGAATGAAGGGGAAAGTGCAGAGTGGAGACCCATGGCCCAAGTGTCGGCCACTGGAGATCCCCTCATAGAGGGGTTTAGGAGAGGAGATGGGTCAGTCAAGGTGCGAGGTAGTACCTATGAAGAACACAGCTTTCCCCCAGATCCTGGATGCTTCCTCCCCTCAACTACCATGATCCGAATTCTACCTTTCAGGGCTGGATAAGGCAGAGGTTGTACACTGGTATATATGAGGGCTGGAGGCACAGGGAATCCAGGGTGGATGATACCTTCAGGACCAATGGTGTGAGGGGAGATGCTGGGGGAGTGGAGGGTGAGTGGGTTGGAAAGGGGGAACTGATTACAAGGATCCACATGTGACCTCTTCCCTGGGAGAGGGACAGCAGAGAAGTGGGGGGAAGGGAGACTCCGTATAGGGCAAGATATGACAAAATAACGATGTATAAATTACCAACGGTACACGAGGGAGGGGGGAGCGGGGAGGGAGGGGGAAAAAAGAGGACCTGATGCAAAGGGCTTAAGTGCAGAGCAAATGCTTTGAGAATGATTGGGGCAGGGAATGTATGGATGTGCTTTATACAATTGATGTATGTATATGTATGGGTTGTGATAAGAGTTTTATGAGTCCCTAATAAAATGCAAAAAAAGAAAAGAGGAGGAAAAAAAGAAAATGATTAGGGCAAAGAATGTACAGATGTGCTTTATACAATTGATGTATGTATATGTATGGACTGTGATAAGAGTTGTATGAGCCCCTAATAAATTGTTTAAAAAAAAGGTTTATATACAAGAGCAATTGAACATTGAGAAAACATTTCAACCCAGTCCAGATCAAGTCCATAAGTCAGATATTATTCCGTATCTCTGATATCAATCTATAAAGTACTCTTCAGAACCAGAGAACACATGCAATGACTGCAAATGCAGACAATCACAGGCCACTGGGTAGAAAGTCTTTGGATCCAGTGTCATTGGTAATATCTTAGCCCTGGCGGGGGTCTCTGTGGCTTCTCTGGCTTCTGAGGTCTGGTTGTGTCCATGTGGCTTCTCTTCTGCAATGTCTCCCAGGGAGTAGCAGAGAAAGAGAAGTGTCTTCTTCCTCCAAAGAGGAAGTACCACATTTCCAAGAATTCTCAGGAGAAGGTCATGCCAACAGAAGTCCCTTTGGCTATATCCAGATTGACAGCCTAGACTCCACCCCTACACTCTCAGTCCTTAAATTGACACCAGATTAGGTGACTACCACATTGCTTGCTGCACACTAGTTCAGGTCACTGCCATGATCATCTCAGATAATTTCATAACAGTGATTAGTAGGAGTCTTCTTAAGTGTCAACCACATGACATTATTCACATCACTTTCCTAACAGGTTTGTTACACATGTTCTCAATGAGCTCCTGGGTTCTCCCTGCATTCTGAAGAAGCAACACCTCCAGCTCTTCTAGACCCAGATGTCTGGGTTCCTTTTGCAGTCCCCCAGCTCGTGAGGTTAGGCTTGGTTAGTCTCTTAATTAAGGTGCACTGCATCTCTCAAAATTCTGAAAGGTGAAAATGATAGAAATTATGGCTTACAGAAAATACAATAATATTTTCTCCAGTTTTCTATTGTTGTACACGGAATAGACATACATTGCAACTTAAAATTACGAGAGCTTTTTGCTTTTTATCTGTTGCTTGATTTCCCCTTTAACTCTGTTGATGCACATAAATGTCTGATTTTAGAAGGTCACTCTCATCTATGTTGCCTTCTTTGTGTGTGCTTCCTTTTCTGTGTTTGACAGCGTATGAACGCCCTGCTATGGGGCAATTCATGTGTCCCTGCTTCCTTGTAGATGGTCTTCATAGCTCTGGGATTTACATTAGGTCATTGACCATCTTGTGTTCATTTTTTGTACACGAACTGAGGTTTCGGTTGTCTTTCATTCTTCTGAGGGTGGCGATTCAATTGTGTCAGTATCATTATTGAAGAGAATGTCTCGCTCTCTTTTAAATCCCTTGGGCCTTTGGTGAAGATCACTTGCCTGTATGTGGATGGGTTATTTATTAGTCTTCTCTTCCATTGGTCAACATACCTATCATTGTCCAAGTGCCACTCTGTTTTGATTGATGTGGCCGTGGAATAGTTTTAAGGTTAATTTATGTGCAGCCCCCTAACTTAATCTCAATAAACATGTCTAGACATCAGTCAGTGTAAAACATGAAAAATAATAACAATTTACAATTATCAAGCATTTGTAAGGGAAGAATGGTGGGAGGCGAAGGGGAAAAAAACGAAGATTAAGATAATGTTTTGAAAATGATAATGGCAAGAAACGTACATATGTGCTCGACATATTGGATAGATGGATGGATTGTGATATGAGCTGTATGAACCCCCAATAAAATAATTTAAAAAAACAACACATATCCAGAAATCTTACAGAATGGTTTTTCCTCCATCGTTTCTAAAATGGCAGATTCTGCTCCCCTTTCTTTTGTCGTGATCAGGAAAACTGGATCTTTATTACTTTATTTTTTCTTCTCAAAAAGTCAGTTTTCATATAAATTGGCTTACTTACTGTGTTCCTGCTATTTAATTTATTTAGTTTTCTTTTTTTATTGTTTCCTCCCTGCTACCTTTGCTGTGGCCTATGCATACTCCTCTTTTTATAGATGCATTAACTGGCAATGGAGGTAACACGTTTCAGACTTTTATTTAGTAATATGATAAGAATGTCCCCCTAGGTGTTTTTCTGTTGTATTCCATGTTTTGTTGTCTTGTGATTTCATTTTCATTCAACCCATTACAGCCATCCAGGACATGAAAATTATTAAACTCATATTAATGATACAAATACTATAATTATATATCAATATATGCATAACTCACACTCAGTCACTGCCATTGAGTCAATGGAGACAGGCAGTGACCCTACAGGACAGGGTAAAACTGCCCCCTGAGCATTTATGGAACTGTAACTCTTTATGGGAGCAGAAAGCCCCATTTGTCTCCTCTGGAACAGTTGGGTGGTTTTAAACTCCTGAGCTTTCAGATCATACCAGGTTAATGAGTAACCACTACACCACAATGGCCATGCATGCATGCATACATATATTTTTATTTATGCATACAACATATATATGATTGAGTATTGAGATTGATGTGGGGTTTTGTTCAAAATATTAAGGAAGAGAGGATCCTTGGAGCAAATAATTTGGAGGGAAAGGAAGCCTTAACTACCAGCAAGAAGCTCCTTGCTCCCAAGCTTCCTCCATAGCCCTTGCCCCTAAGCCTAGCTTCTGTGCTCTGTGCAGCCCATGTGTTCCATATAGACCGATACCATTATTGCAGGGAAGGTTGTGTATGCGATGGCACTGAGTCCTCTCGCTGTTCCTCTCACACAGTAATGGACAGCTGTGCCCTCAGTGGTCATTGAGCTCAGCTGCGGGAAGAACTGCTTGTGGACATTCTTTTTGAGCTTAGAGTTGGGTAATTGTTTTCTTCTACTAAATATTATTGAGAACAACTAATTGAAACTCTCCTGCATATTTTGTTAGATCCAAATCCAGAAATATGTAATTAGCTGGGATGCCAAAGTATAAGGGTATTCTCTCTGAGGGTTTCATCACTCCTGAGTCCAAATACTGATGTTGTATCTGTCACAGGACATCCAAAATATTCAATGATGACAGCCAATACAATTATCTTTTATGCCAAACCATTTTTGGAATCTCTTCATACGACTAGAGAGAAGTAATCACCAGGCCAAAGAATATCCAAAACAAAACCAGCACTTATGGACAGGTTATATATTTCATAGAGAACTCTGCCCATGGTGCGGTGTTTTTCACCAAATTTTGAAATTTGACATGGCAATCGAAGAGTGATCTGGATGTTAGAAACCCCAGATTAAAAAAAAAAAAAAAAGCAGAGAAGTCTCCAATCTTTTCTCAGAAACCAAAAAGAGAAAGAGTATAATGTCATCCTCTTCTCTGGGATTGGCTTTCATTTATGTAGAAATCAGGGTCCTTAAGCTGAAGATCAGAGAAACTGTTGGGACGCAGAAAGCATAGAGTGTTAAGAAATTCTGATTTCATTAAAACCCCCAATTAATAGCGGACATTTATTTTAACATGTTTTCTCATTTATCGGCATATTCTCTTGAAAGTCAATTCCTCTTTATCATAATATCTCACTTAATTCCAGTTGTGACAGTGAAGCATGTCGAGTTTTGAAACCCCAAATAAGCAAAGGGCATGAGTATGTATGTTGTAAAGATACAAATATATTAACTCCCATTAATCATTGGTGCTATTATTAGATTGGCTTTGTTTGTTTTTGAGAAATTTTCTTGTAATTGGTGGTTAAAGAATGACCATATTTTCTGGAAGGCATTTAAAGCACTTTCATGAAGTCATTTTGAACATCTTTACTCAATGCAATCTGTGGTGTGATTTCTTGTTTCTCACTTCCATGGGTGTTCATTGTGCATAATAACAACACAGAATCATTGAAAATGTCAGCAGTTTCTCGGTGCACCGTGCTATACTGAACAAATAACCTGAGAAGCTTTACCAAATGGAAAATCCGACATCTAGGTTGTAGTAAACCCTGCTAATTATCTATCATATGCAGATGACATAAAACTACAGGTTGTAAGATAGCATAACTTGAGAAACTTACTGATGAAGCCCAGGAATAACTGCCTTCATTGTAAATTACAGTTCAATGTAAACAAAATTAAAGTCCTCACAATGGGACCAATGGAAATTATGGGAAATGGAGATAAGATTGAAGTTATGATGGAGTTCATCTTGCTTGGATACACAATCAATATTCATGGAAGCTGCAGTTAATCAAATGATGCTTTTCATTGAGAAAATCTGCTGCATAAGACCTCTTTAAAGATTGAAGAGTTAGGTGATCTCTTTGAGGACTAATGAGGTACCTGGCCCAAGCTATGACATTTTCAAGTGTCTCATATGCACAATGGACAATGAATGGAAAAGATGAAAGGTGGAATGATGTATTTGAATTACAGTACTGGTGAATAATTTGATGGTTTGATGGTCTGCTAGAAGAACAAACAATTGTATATTGGATGATGCACATTTTAAATGCTTAATAGAAAGAAGGGAGGATATGATTACTTCATCTCAAGAACTTTGGATATGTGTCAAGGAAATCAGTACTTGGAAAAGGACATCATGCTTGATAAAGCATAAGGCCATTTTTAAAAGGATGACTTTAAGAAAATAGATTGGCACAGTAACTGCAACTAAGGCCTCATACATGACAACTGTGAGGATGAAGCAAGACCTATGCTTCATTCTGTTTCAAGTGTTGCTGTGAGTTCACATGGATTTAATGGCAATCACTGCACTCTATGGAGAGGAAGTGAGCACATTCAGCTTTCAAATTGTAACCAGATAATGATCCCATTAAATACCAATCTTATTCATATCTTGCTGCAACTCTTAACTACAGCTATCAATCAACAAATATAAAATAAAGGCATCCCAACTGGCAAAAAAGAAAACTTTCTATAATAGCTGATGATATCATTCTAAACATAGAAAACCCAAAAGCCCCAGAAGAAAAATATTGGAGCTAATTGAAAGGTTAATCAATTTCACAGGTATAAGGTCAATGTAGGAAAAATAAGTTTGATTCTCATGTACCAATAGAGAAAGCTCTGAAAAGCAAATCAAGAAAATAATACTACTTACACTAGCCACCTATAAGAAAAAATAAATTAGAATAAACCTAAGCAGAGAAACAAAAGTCTTGTACAAAAAAAAACTGCTAAAAAACAGTACTCTAAGATACCAAAACACACACATATAAGCAGAATAATGGGCCATGTTCGTGAATAGGAAACCTTAACTTGTGAAAATAACACAACCTAAGCAATCTATAATTGTAATGTAGTTCTGACCCAGACCCTGAGTGTTTCTTTAAGGACATGGAAATTAACCACCAAGTTTTAAAAGAAATTACTAATCAAGTTTTAAAATAAATGAAATAGGCTCAGGATAAGCAAGGTCAAAACCACTCCTCTATACCTAGTATATCCTGTGGTGTAGTGGATTACACAATAGACTATTAATTTCAAGAACTGTAGTTCAAGATCACAATCTACTGTTTGGGAGAAAGATGAAGTGTTCTGATCCTGGAAAAAAAGACAAGGGGATCTACAGCCTTTAATATTGGAAACCCACACTGGCATGACTATAAATTGGCATGGACTCGATGGCAGTGAGTTCCGTTTTTTTCCTTCAATATTACTAACTTTGACAACAAACAGCACTAGTTAGTATGCTGAATTTTAAACTGAGATCTCATAAATATTTATTACTGTGAAGTCTGCCTTTGGATAGACAGTGAAAGATAGACAAAGCCCAATCCAATGAAAAGAAGGCATGTTCAGATGCATAAGGGTTCCCCAGAGTCACTGTGCTTGGTGGTCCCAAGGGAGGTGCAGGCAGGTGGGGAAACCACAGCTTCTGAGAGGAAAGCCTCACTGACTTCTCTCTTGCATTTGCTGAAGCCCTGGCATGCTGCAAGGAGGTTTGTGTCTGGGCTCACACTGACTTCCCATCACTGTGTCTCTAGCACGGTGATACATGGCTGTGTCCTCCGGATTCACAGAGCTCAGTTTTAAATAAACTTGACTCTTGGAAGTGTCCTTGGTGATGCTGACTCAGGACTGGAGAGCTGGATTATAGTGTGTGCGCCCACCAGCCCATATAGCACCAACCCACTCCAGTCCCTTTCCTCGGGCCTAGCGTATCCAGTGCACATCATAGCTGGTTAAAGAGAATGCAGAGACAGTACAGGTGAGAGACAGGGTCTGTGAGGGCATCACCAGTCCTGGGCCTGACTCTTGTAGCTTCACTTGGGCAAGGACACCTGGGGATAAAGAGAAAAACAGTGAGTCATGTGCTCAGATGCTGCATCCCCAGATTTCATGTAGGAATCCCTGAAGCGCTCACCTCCCAGAGATGCCACCAGAAAGAGGAAAACCCACACACAATTCATGTTCATGTGGATAAGATTAGTGGCACCCAGAAAATGCTCTTCAGGGTGAGAAGGAATACGAATTTAAGTCCATGCGTGCTGTGGTTTCATTTGGCTTCTTATTGGGTATTTGCATGTGGGAGGTGCGTTTGTATGTAAAGGTGTAAAGGGCTGAATGCAAGTCCCTGGTTCTGGGACTCAGACTAGAAAAGCGATGCTCTTGGAGTCCTTGAGAGAACACAGCCCTCTCTCTGAGGTCTTCATTCTACCAACCATACAAACATCTGTTCATACTTTACATTTAATGGAACTTTATATCCATTATCACCAGAGGTACCCAGATGATCTGGTAAAATTATAGAGAATTTCTTTCCTCACCATGTGATGGAATCAGAACCAGGCTTTCCTGAATCTTTTCATACATCTGAACACAAAGGGAAACACGTATCTGTCTTCCATAAAGCTCCTTCCCCTAGGACATTGCAGAATATTTAGAAAGAAGTAAAAGATACTTAAACATTAGCTTCTAGATTTAGAATTGGAATAAAAAAGGTTTACTAACAGCAGGGTTATTTGGTTATTAGTGAAGTTCAAAGCAACCACAGAATAAGAAGCTCATTTTTCCTCCCATGAATTAGTCCCCAGGGTGGTGTTTGGTCAATGTATTCTGAGGAGCCCCCTGCTGACAGCATCCCATCACACACAGGAGAGGTGTTTCCTGGGTTTACACTGTCTTCCAACTTCTGTGGATGAAAAAGCAACAATTTCTCTGGTCATAAGCATTCAGACTATTGTCAGGAGTGTTACCTGGAGTTGTCTCATCAGGTGTCCTGCCATGGGCAGTAGAGCTATCATAGTGGTCAGCACAGCAGTTCTAGTTGACCAGGCACTGCAGTACTTACCCAGGCTCCTGTTTCACTTTTTTTGCACTTGGTCCAAGAGTTCATGGGGAAGAGAGTGTTATAAATGGAAAACACTCTGATTTGATTATAGTAGAAGTATGGTCTATAGATATTGATATTGGGATATATGCCAGAATACAATACAGGTTAAGGAAATCTCCCTGAAAGACAGTGAAGGTATTGAATAGAGTTTATGCTTCATTCTTTCCACAGGAAGAGTAAACATCATTAAGCCAGATTTTAAGCAAGAAATTTAAAGTTATTTATTCCATGCTATCAAAGACAGTGGAAAGCCAAAATTCTTTTTTCTGGCCTTCTCTTATGTGAGTAATAGAAAAATTTTCAGATGTTGGTAAATGTTGAACACATTCAAAATCTAATGCCACTGAATTATGCATGAGAAGAATGTTGAAAATATTATTTTGTTGCATATATATTGACCATGAGTAAAATTAGTTAAAACATGACATATAGGTTTTTTTCACCCATAATCAGAAATTACAGAAAGTCTTGCTGGTACAAGGACATTTCAGAAAACTAGCTAAAATATTGAACTTGAAAAGAGATTATGATATAAGCCAGAAATTTGAATTAAAAATTTTTAGCAAATCGAAGAGTCTTTAGGTAATATTTAATTAATTTATTTTTCCTCCAAAATCATTTTATTGGGTGCTAATACAGATATCAGATCATTCCACAGTTCAAACCAATTAGGCAGTACTGTATGACTGCTACCACAATCAGTTTGGAAACATCCTTTTCCTTGAACTCCTTGCTATCAGCTTCCTTGACCCCACCTCCACCCACCACTGTATCCCCCAGAAGCCCTTCTTCTACTTGCTATCTCTATATGTTCATCAATTTTGAGTTTCATTTACTGTAAACCATAAAAAAAACATTTTGGTGGTGGACCCTCAATGGAATGGAAACCTCCATCCTGCATAGCCACCCCACCCCCATCCTGACATGCCTGCCTGCCAGCACTTCCTCCTCAGATCTGGATCACACTCACTGGGAAGCCCAGAAAGAGACCCAAGAAGTTAGAATGGCTGTTTCCCTGGACCCAATCTCCATAGTGACAATTGGGGGGAGGGGCAAGGGGGAGGGGAAAGGAGAAGGATGGGGGGACTGAAAGGGAGGCATATATATATATAATAGATTTATATATATATATATATATATATTTAGTCTGGAAAGACTTTGTTTAAATGAAAGGTGCACTATCCCTTTTTATTCTATTTTAAAATCATCTAGTGGAAGAACTCCAAGTGTGTTCCAGGAACAGTGTGTTACCAATGTGAAAATGAACTGAACAAACTCATCTTATGCAGAGAGCTCTCAGCCTCTCCCACCCTGAGGGCCCTGGGAGGGCCTGGGGGCGGGCCAGGCACACCAACCCACCCTGTGTAGCTCACTTGTTATCTCCAAGTGGGGAGGTGTGGGGGAGGGGAGTGGGGAAGGTCCATGTTTTCAAGAGTAGGAGAGTGATGCTTAAACACAAATAATTTTTTTCATTTCCAGAAACACTAAAAAAAAAAAATCAAGTATGTTTCCCCGGATTACAACATATATCTGAGATAAACCCCGATAAGAATCAGAAATTGAGGAAGCAGGTGGTCCACGTGCAGCCTGCGTCCCTTCCCTGGGCTCCATGGCAGACACAGGTGGGCTTAGGACTGAATGTGTCAGTCAGGCTACTGGGATGTGGTGACCTCGCAGGCTGATGCCTCTCCCAAGGCTTCTGGATCCAAACACACCCTTTGAGTGGGGTGTCCTATAACACACCCTATGCCTTCTGCTGAACACTTGCTAACGGATTGTTATGCACATTCCATGAAATATACAAAACAACAAGAAAACCAACTCCTTGCCTTCCAGTAGATTCCAGCTTTTAGCACAACCTCTTTCTGTATCTTTGCTGTTGAGGAGGGAGCACTGTTCTTCAACTGCAGCACCGACAAGGGATGCCTGCCCTGGCCGCAGCGTGAGACCACTGCCTGTGGGGACTGGTGCCCATTCCTGATGATGAGCCGACTCTGTCTCTACCCTGTGTGAGCAAACTGCAGCTGCATCCAATGCCTGTGTGCAAGCTGTGCTTTTGCTAGTGACCTCAGACACTGGTTTAACAGGAATTTACTGTTAGGATGACTCTACACTGCAAGTGAAGGGAATAAGACACTGGAAGGAAGAATAAAGTTATTTTTATAAATCTACTTTTTAAATTGAAGCACAACCAGTAAAAATATATTTAAAAGGAGAACCATTAAAATGTTAATAAAAATAGTATAAATAGTATAATGAATGATGTCACAGAAAAAAGATGGCACAATCAAAATAAAACACCAAGTATGGAGAACAGGACATGGGGAAAATAGAGCAATTCCTGACAATGTATTAAATATATTTAAACAAAATTCAGAATACACAGAAGAGAAACAGATGGAGTTAAGCAACCCAAATAAGATGCTAATTGAGAAAGTCCATCGCCATAACACACTGGCACCAAGTGACTGCAGACTCACAGTGACCCTCCAGAGCAGAGCAGAGCTGCTCCTCAGCGTTTCAGATACTGTGAATAGGTTCTTACCATGGAAAAAACTTGCCAATTTTATTATGAAATATGTATAGATAGTTTTAAATCGATGTTAGATTTCTTTTTTAATGTGCAACATTATTTTATAAAAGTAATTTTAAAAATCATTTTATTGCGGGCTCATACAACACTTATCACCATTCATACACATACCCATTGTGTCAAGCACATTTGTATATTTGTTGACATCATCATTCTCAAAACATTTGCTTTCTGCTGGAGTCCTTGATATTAGCTCCTCATTTTCCTCTCTCCCTCCCCATTTCCCCCTCCCTCATGAACCCTTGATAATTTATAAATGATTATTATTTTTTCATATCTTACATTGTTCGACATCTCTCTTCACCCACTTTCCTGTTGTCCATGCTCCAGGGAGGAAGTTATATGTAGATCCTCGTAATCAGTTCCCCTTCTCTACCCCACCTTCCTTCCACCCTCCAGGAATTGCCACTCTCACCACTGGTCCTGAAGAGATCTGTCCTGGATTCCCTGTGTTTCAGTTCCTATCTGTACCAGTGTACATCCTCTGGTCTAGCCAGATTTGTAAGGTAGAATTGGCATCATGATAGTGCAGCGGGGGCGGGGGGAGGAGGGAACTAGAGGAACATTGTGTTTCATCTTTGCTACCCTGCAACCTGACTGGCTCTTCTCCTTCCTGCGACCCTTCTGTGAGGGGTTGTCCAGCTGCCTACAGGTGGGTTTTGGATCTCCACTCTGCATTCACCCTCATTTACAATGGTATGATATTTTCTTCTTTGATGTTTGGTATCTGATCCTTTCAACAACTCGTGGTCACACAGACTGGTGTGCTTCTTCCATGTGGCTTTTGTTGCTTCTGAGCGCGGTGGCCACTTGTTTATCTTCAAGCCTTTAAAACCACAGATGCTATATTTTTGATAGCCGGGCATCATCAGCTTATTGGGGGCATACATCAATTTTATTGAGCTCATTTTTACACATGGTGCCATCATCATTTTCAAAATATTTTCTGTCTACTTGAGCTGCTTGGTATCAACCACTCCTATAAAAGTAATTGTTAAACATATTCAAAAGAAAAATGTTTAAAAATATTTGTTCAGCAATTAAAATCCTTTAAGTTTTTCTTTTAAACCATTTTATTAGGACCTAATCCAGACATCATACCAATCTATAGTTAAAAATCTTAACCAGTGTTGTACAATCTCTCCCACAATCAGAACATTTTCTTCCTTCTTGAACTCCTTTATATCAACTCTGGTTTGCTTCCCACCTCACTTGCTATTGCCCCCAGGACTCCTTATTCTAGTTATTTTCTCTGCAGATTTATCATTTTAATCTACAACAGTCATCTCTCCAGTACTCTGCCTGATCACGAGGTTATTCCCATTCCTCCGTTAGGATGAGAAGGAAATCACTGAAGGCATCGTCCCTGTGTAGATCCTGAAAATGTCGTTTGAGCATCCACTGTCACCCACACCCTTTTGCACACCGGAATCTCATAATGTAAGCTCGGACACTATTCCCTCCTTTGGATTTGGATTGTATAATTTACAATCCTTGTCAATCTTTGTAGAGCCTCATATGACTCCCTTGGTGTGTCTGGGAGTCTTGAACTGCTTACCTTGTACATACATCCCAATGTGAAATCCACTATGCCACCAGGGAGGGTAGAGTTGTTTATAATCTTTGTATATAGGATTTATTACCTATTCCTGATTGTTTGATAGATACATAGTTAACCTTAATAAGGAATGGTATATGTATTGAGTTTTAAATATTAAATAATTTAATACTTTCTGAATATAAAAGGGTGTAATATATTATTATTATTTTAGGTAATTACTTTTGGCTAGCCAGAATTAATCTCAATTTTCTGAACCTCACTATATCAGAGATGTTGTTTGGAGATTTTGAGTCAGTTTTACTCATAATGCCTGTGTGTACAACAGAACAAATACACAAACTGCTGTGGTAGTTATATAATCCTTTATCAGTGTGAAGATTAAGAGTGTATGGGTGGAGTCTAGCCTGTCAATCAGATGGGGCCTCTAGGTAGGCATGGCCTTCTCCTGATAATTCTGGGAAATTGGTATTTTCCTCCTTAAAGGTGAGAGACACTTCTCTCTCTCTGCTCACTTCCTGCGAGATATCCCTGAGATGAAGCCACAGGGACCTACCCGCATGCAGCCCTGGAAGTTGAAGAAGCCACATTAGACCCTGCCAGAGATGATATGATTACAGTTCCACTGGATCCAAAGACTTTCTACCCACTGGCTTGTAATCTCCTGCACTCAGTGTCACTGCAAGTGTTTCTTGAGTCTGAAGAGGACTTTATAGATTGGTATCAGACATATGGGTGAACATGGGACTTATGGGCTTGGATTGGACTGGGTTGAGATACTTTCTTAATGTACAATTATATAAAACTCTCTCTTATACAAATATGCCTGTTTAAGACTTTGCTTCCCTAGTCTACCCGGAAAAATACAACTGCCACATCTTCAACCAGCCTCACTTCCTCCTAAGTGTGAGAACACTTTTGCAGCCACTCTGTCTGTGCATCTACCTGAGCGTTTTCCTCTGTTTTGCTGACACTCTGCCAAACAGGGTGTTCTTTAGGACCTGGATCCCCTTATCACAGGTTCAAAATATGTGAGAAATCACACTGTTCTCAATTCTAAAGAGCATTCTGTGATATTAGTCTGCAATTTCCTCTTCTGGTGACATACTTGCTATTTTTTAATCAAAATTGTCCTTCCAATGAGTGCTCCCTTCATTGTGATGCCAATGAATGATCTTACTAATGACTCCACCCACCAGGCAGGTCATTCCAGTTCACCTGTTCCCAGTGTCAGGGGTCTATGCTCCATGCTCGGAGCACTTGTGTTTGTATCAAGGGAGACATTAGGTATCAAGTATCACTAACGACAGGTCACCACCATTTTAGGCCCAGAAGACCACAATTATTTTCTGAGACATAGAGGATATTAGTCAATCACGACCCACAGTGCTCAGGGAATAAAGCAGATAGACACCTTGTGAGAGACCGGAACTTGGACTGTAATAGAGCAACGAGCTCAGGACATTTAAAATCATGAATTGCACTCATGAATCTGCACTTGCCTGTGTTTTATTGCCAACAGTTTTGAAAAACGGGCAGGGTGAGAGTGCCCGTAAAAATCTGTTTCTGCAGAAGAAAAATGGGCCATGTACGATGATAATGAGGGATCAGAGTCACTTTTAATATTTGTGATGCAAATACAGAATGCTAGTTCTTACTTTCAAGACTGAAGAGAGGAGAAAATTTAAAGAAAAAACAAACAAAAACTGCCCTTAGGGTTACTGAAAGTTAAGAGAGGATGCCCAATTCCAACAGGAAATCCTCCCTGTCATCCATCTGTGCCTGTTTAAGGCTGGGTATGTGTGTTCAGTGGGTCCTGCGCTCCCCCTGCTGCGCAGTGTCTCCCCTGCAGGGGAGGTTTGTGTCTGAGATCACACTGAATTCCCTCCAAGGTGTTTCCCTTGCACAGTAATACATGGCCGTTTCCTCAGCAGTCATGGAGCTCAGCTGCAGGGAGTACTGATAATTCGATGTGTCTCTGGTGATAGTCAGCTTTGGAAGGACGGCTTATAATATGTACTACCTCCATAGTATATGCATCCCATCCACTGCAGCCCTTTCCCCGAGGGTTGCCGGATCCAGTGTCAGCAGTAACCACTGCTTGTGATAGAGAAACCAGAGACAGTGCAGGTGAGGGACAGCTTCTTGGAGGGCTTCACAAGTCCTGGACCCGACTGCTGAAACTGCACCTGGGACAGGACACCTGCAAAATAAAACAGACGGTCCCTGTCAGTCACTTGAAGTCACAACCATCCCCAAAGACCCACGTCAGATATCTGAATCTCCACCTTGGGGAACTGTCACCAGGCACCGGAGAACACACAGCAATAGCATCTTTAGACTACAGCTGTGCTTTCCCAAGGGACCTACAGCCCTGTCTTAAGAGAACTGATGGATAACCCAGTCCAAGGTGAAATTGTACCCTAGTGCCTGAAGAATAATTTGCATGCGATGGAGCCCTGTCCTTATAAACAGAAAGTGACAGAGCTCAGACCCCTTCTTCCTTCTGAGTCCACTGTAGTGTAACTGAACTCATATGCATGTTTCTCTCAAAAGGTATGTGGTAAAGTTCAAAGAATGCCCAGAATTTCTGGGCGCAGTGTTCTCGCCCTCCAGCCCCTCACTGCCCATGTCTTGCCTTGGGCTCCCCTGTCCTGTGCCCCAGAGAGTGAACAGGATATCATTTGTTGAAACTATCAATTGCACCCCATGATATCTTCAAACCTCACACTCTCCAAGACCCATTTTTTTTCTGTGCACCTTGACACCTCTGAATCAACATTCTCATCGTCCTTAGTAGTTTTCCTTGTGTGGAAATAACAGCTTTGAGAAGCATTAATACCAGATTAGTTATAAGGAGTTAGGGTTGGTAATGCCCCAAACATCCAACTCTTCTACGAAGCCATTCATTTCCAATTTCCACCCACTCCACCCGTGAAGATATTTCCTCATGTTTCTGGGTTCTGCATAGCACTGCAAAGTCCAACAGAAAATCATGGAAGTTTGAGGAAATGAATCAAGTGGTGGTGTATTCTAGTTAGTCCAAATTCAGAAGACCAGGAAAGGGTAAGTCAGATGCTGGTTCCAAAGGACATATCTCCCTTTTAGCTTTCCATTGTATGTATACACATATGACCTGAAGCCTCTGGAAGATGTTTCCAGTCAGCATTGTCTCCCTACTAATCTTATGCAGCCAGGATTTTTCCTACCTTGGCCCACAGTCATCACCAACCCCACCACTCTTACAAGTAATTTACACACTACATCCCAGAGCCTAATGACTGAGGTCAATGTCATTGTAAGAATTGAAATTCAAGTGCCATAATTTCTCTGGGAAGAACGTGTCACCTAGAAAAGTTGGGGCCAAGACAAGACAATATTTTAATTCTGTAGTCTCTAAAAAAGGCAAGATTCTGTATAGAGACACACACATACCCTTTGTTTGCTGGAATATCCAAAATGATACAAAATCAGCTGTGTCATGCTTTCAAGCATAAAGATTCAGTAGAGCAGTGAATGGAAAATAATCATTTAAGAACCAGAGTAAGAACGAGAACCAAGAACAGTGTTTTAGATCTTGAGCCAAAAGACATTTTCTTGAGACCCATTAGGCACTCTCCATTAAAATCAGGTCCATTCATGCAACTGATCCTCAAAATTTAAAGAATAAGCATAGACATCCTTTAAATGTCCCTTAATCAGGGGACTCTGCTTCAATTGAAATATAAGCATTTCGAACAAAGACAGCTTCTCTTTGTGCTCTGGGCTCAGTCCCATCACAGTTCTTCATGGATCTCACTTAAATGTATTCCCTAAACTCAAGGAGTGTCTAATTTTGGAAAAACTGTTCATATTATTGACTACAGAAGCTGTGACACTGTCTCTAAACATGCAGCTTTAAAGCTCAATCCCCATTCAGCTTCCTTCCTCCCAACAAAATTTAAAACATTTCCCCCAGACTTAGGGTTGAATTAGGTGAATTGGCATCTGTATATCTCCAAATTAACGTAAATTTTACAATGGCAAAATCCAAGTGCGAGGTGTTGGTCACCTGGACAGCTTTGGGCCCAAATTTGCTGAAGGGAATAAGCAATTGCTTTGAAATGAAGACACATTGTACTCGCTACAATCCAGGGGTTCAAGCACAGGACAATCTAGCATTTTTCGTTGGGAGATCATTGAGCTGCCCTTTTCATATGCACAGTCGCATAGCCTCACCTGATCTTGTTCATTTCACCAACCCCCAATCTCACCATCTGCTCTTGGAGCTTGTATGACCGATTTAAGCTTGAGACCGTGATGTAGCTGCACACGAGTTCAGCTCACCTCCATCTCTGAGTTTGACTGCCATGATCATCTCATAATTTCATAGCAGTGGTTCATAGGGGTCTCCTTAAATGTCACCCTCATGACCTGGCCCATCTGCACATCACTTTTCTAACAGGGTTGGTACACATGTTCTCACTGAGCTTCTGAGTTCTTCCTGCACTTGAAGCAGCAACACATTGAGCTCTAGACGCATATGTTCTGGGTGGGTTTCGCAGTCCCCCATCTCCTAGGGTTAGGCTTGGTCAGTCACTTAATCAAGGTGCACTGCGTCTCTCAAAATTCTGAAAGGTGGAAATGATAGAAACTATGGCTCCAAGGAAAATGTAGTCATATTTGCTCCAGTTGTCTACTTTTGTACACAGAATAGACATACAAAGCTGCTGCTTAACATTACGTGAATGTTTTTGTTGTTATTTGTTGCATGGCTTTCACTTTTTTTCTTTTGATGCACAAATGTCTGATTCTTAAAAAGTCACTCTCATCTATATTGTCTTCGTTGTGTGTATTCCTTTTGCTGTGCTTGATAGTGTATGAACGCCCTGCAATGGGGCACTTATGTGTGTCCCCATTTCCTTACAGATGGGCTCTATAGCTCTGGGATTGACATTAGGCCCTTGATCATCTTGTGTTCATTTCTGTACGTGAGCTGAGGTTTTGGTTGTCTTTCATTCTTCTGAGGGTGGTGATCCTATTGTGTCAGCACCATTGTTGAAGAGAATGTCGCTCTCCCTTATAAATTCCGTTGGACCTTTATTGAAGTTCAGTTGCCTGCATGTGGATGGATTGTTTATTCATTTTCTATTCTGTTCCATTGGTCAACATGCCTGTCATTGTATGAGTGCCAGCCTGTTTTGACTGCTGTGGCTGTAATGGTTTTAAGGTTGGTTTGTGTGAGGCCCTACCTTGTTCTTATTCTTTTTGGGTCTCTTGTTAATCCTGGACTCTCCGTATAAAGTCAGTAATTGTACCCTCTCCTTTCTTTAAAGGATTAAGTTGGCATTTGGATCAGAATTGAATTGAATTTAAAAGATAACATTGGGTAGTATCGACATTTCCTTTGTATTGAGTGTCCTTATCCATGAATATGACATATTGAGAGTGTGAACAGATTTGCATTGGGAAGCATAAACATTCCTGAATCATGTCATCTTGCTGAACAAGAGAGACAGAAAATAGAGATTTCAGACCAGTGCTGAATCTGGCGTGCATGCTTCCTACTAAACATGAAGATCATATAGGAGCCACATTCTGCTTTGATGTGGTTCATTCCCTAACTAACTGCCTGCATGTCTCTAACCTGGAACTCACCTGCCCCAGGTTCTGTGGAGGGTTAGTCTAATCACTATTTGTGACTACTGCAGGCTGCCCTGTTGGGTGATTGCCACATTCCTTGGGTAGTGTTTTAGTCCGGGTTGACTAGAGAAACAAATCCAGAAACACACATACGTGTATAAGAGATAATGTCATATCAAAGAGCAATTGTACATTACAAAAACATAATATCCCAGTCTAGATCAAATCCATAAATCTGATATTACCCAACATGTCTATACTAGTCCATAAATTCCTCTTTTGACCCACACAGCCATGCAATGATGCTGAATGAAGGAAGATCACAAGCCAGGGTGTGTAAATGCTTGTGGAACCAATGGTGGTGGAAGCCTCTCAGTGCTAGCGTGGGTCTCCACATGGCTCTTCCAGTTCCAGGTCTCTGGCTCCATCAGCATAGCTCCGTATGTCTTGTCAGGAGGAAGACAAATCAGAGAGTATGTGTCTGAACTTCAGTGAGTTATTTTTCTCCATGGTATCTCCGAATGAGGTCATCAAGCTGTGACCTGATTGACAGGTTAAACTCCACCCCTTCACCCTTAGTGTCAAATTGACCCCATGTTATGTAACTACCACAGGTATGTTGTACTGTCTCTGTTATTGGGGAGTTAAGGCTTCTAGGGCATTTGACTCGAGCTCTCTTGACTTGTTCTGAAAGCCAAGTCTATTTGTGCTTATGTTAGCCTCAGGCTGGTCTTGTAGACCTACGTCCCTAAATCATAGCAGCTCCACTATCCAAGCTAGCTCCTGGACTAGAAAATTAGGTCTAGAGATTTGGGGATCTTCACCCAGTCGGCTAGTACTGTGGGTCGATATCACCGGGGAGTCTATCAGCAAATGTTGCTGATCTTTTACTAAATTTGTGTATACTTAAATTTATGCTGATAATCTTGCATTCTGGAAGTAGAGGATATCCCTCTTGAGGTTGTTTTCCACTGATCTTTGTGGAGTTCCTCCCATGTGTGCTACTCGGTTGCCATATTGCTCCACCTCTGAGCTATAGCATACACATACACACACACACAATATACCCACACAAATGTAGACAAAATATATTTCTCCACAATCTTAGACATTTTTACTAAACAAAAAATTAAAATGTAAAGCTATTCTTCTAAACTTTCCCCCAAAGAATTCTATCCTCCTTGATTGACAGCACATCAGAATCAAAGTTCCACAAGCCTCAAGGATGTTCTCTGACTTATGGGGACACACAGAAATATGCAGGGAAGGTCAGCTCTTCAGTGCCCATGGTGTAACGTTTCTCAACAAAATCCTCTATGGACAACCTTTCCTACTCTTGAAGAATGACCGGGTGCATTGTCATGATAGATAGATGAGAAAATAAAGATCATTTGTGCAACATCCTAGGGTGTTTTCTCAGTAATGTCACGTTTCATTTTCTTTAAACTTGCTCATATTTTTTAATTTTCTCTGTCATGAGAATTTCACTCCAGACCTACCTGTTAGAATCAAAAAAACTGCTCTCATATTCTGAATTGACCTTTATGCCTTGAATATCACACAGATTATTCCCTCAGAAGTAACTGTTTTCATTGTATCTTTCTCTCTGGATCATAGTGATGCATCCAAGAATTATCAATAATTAAGTTTCATTACATAAAAGGGGCTTCATTACTTCAATTTTTTAAAAAAAGAAGTTGTATAATATCATTTTTTGAGCTCATTGATCTGTGTGTACTGGTTTCTGGCACCAATCAATAAATCAAAATTATCACTTAAAAATTTATAATGCTGAACCATGTGGGATTCCAACTTCATTAGTCACCTCCTCAATGGTACCTCAACAGTCTTCTTCCACTAGTACCTCAGTTGGCTTTTTCCCCCTCTTGGCTCATATGTGAAGTTTCTCACTATATTATTTATGCTTGATCCATTTTAAAACTGTCTTGTGTGCAGAAGACAGAATTCCTGTTGGCCTACTTTCTTTCTTTATCTTTCTGTTTTTCTTTCATGACTTTCACACAGACAGATGGATTTTAAGCCACCCTAATGAAATCAAGTGAAGTGTGTTACTGAGGAAATGTGGCCACAGACAGCCACTGAGAGCAGAGGCATGTTTAAGCATGTTTTATTTGGCAAAGACACATGAATGCAGAATTTATTTTACTAACTCATATAAACTATAGCTCTTCTTGGCTAGGCTAAATTTTGTATGAATGTGTGGATAAATACAACTGTGAATTTATTAATAACATATCTACATATTTATAAAATACTAAGGATTCTAGTTTGATTTGGTGAAGATTGTAATGAGTATAATTTTCATAAATTTTCATTTACTCTGCAGACGCACATTTGTACTTATGTGGTAAGTTTTAAGACTGTAGTACAGTTTTTTAATCTTACCATAATTGATATTTTGGGTTGTAAAATTATTTGTGATTTTAAAAATAAGAATCCCTGGATTCTACCTACTACCTCCAGCAGAACTTCCCTAGGTTTGGCAAATTGAGATAAATTTCAAGAATTGAAAGGTGTCTCTGGGAGAAAAAAAATTTCCTCTGCAATGTGCAAGTGTTCATATCAATGTGTATAACATTACCCAGGTCATTCTAAAAAAGATATTGCAGTAACGTAGATTGATGAGTATTCATAGAAATGAGAAGATTGATGATATATGTGAAGGTAGGGGAAAGATTTGGTTTTTTATTGATAAAGATCATTTTATTGGGTTTTTCTACAACTCTTATTACAATCCATACATCAGTTGTTTCAGGCATATTTGTACATAGGTTGCCATCGTTCTTTCTATACAAGTTTCTATTTCTAACTTTCTATTGAGCCCTTGTTATCAGCAACTTTTTTTTCCCTCCATTACTCCTTTACCCCAGATTTAGTTTTAACATGATAAATGTTAGAACCAATTCTTCATTGTTTCTAAACTTAGCCATTAATGATGCTTTTTAGTTCCCTGAACTGAAAACCAAAGTCTCACAATGAAATATTGCTTTGAAATAATTTCTGAGATGATCAGTGGAAGACAAAGTCCATCCCCATGAAAGAAGAGTGGTCCCTGTCATAAAATTTCCCTAGAGTTACTGTGCTTAGGAGTCCATAGAGAGATGGTGACAAGGTGTGGAAACCACAGCTTCTGAGAAGAATCCCACACCTCACTGCTTTCCAAGGCATCTGCTGAGAAGATAGGGCACTAAACTGAGTGTGTACTGGGGACCCCAACACATCAGCCCCTGCTGGCTGCCACAAGGACGTTTTGACTTACCTCAAACTTTTTTCCATCACTATGCCTGTCTCTTGCACAGTAGTAGACTGCTGTGTCTTCATAATTTACAGAACTCAGATTTAAATCATCTTGGCTCTTGGAGGTATGCCTGGTGATGCTGACTCTGACTGGAGAGTTGGACCATCATGTGTACTCCCTCCACTCCATATCGTACCAACTCACATCAGCCCCTTTTCTTGAGTCTGGTGGACCCAGTGCACACGATTGCTGGTTGAAGAGAATCCAGAGACCGTGCAGGTAAGGGACGGGATCTGCGAGGGCTTCACCAGTCCTGAGCCTGGTTCCTGCAGCTGCTCCTGGGACAGGACCCTGGATGCAGGGAGAACCCACTGAACCATCTCTTCCAAGGTAGAATTCCAGACTTCACAGGTAACCTTTGAAGCATGCACCTCTAGGAGTTGCCATCAGAAAAAGGAAAAGCAACACACATTTCATGTCCCTGTGCATGAGGTCCCTGATCTCCAGGAACTGATCTCCAGGATGAGGAGGAAGCCGAGTTTAAGTTCACGTGTGTAGTGTTCTCATGTGGCTGCCTAAGAGGGGTTTGCATATGGTACATACATTTGCATGTAAAGGTTAAATAAGGAGAAGGAAGGTCCCTGGCTTAGAGAATCACACTGCGGGGAGAATGATGCTGAGAGTACCATTGGGAGTAGACAGTTCTTAGAGTTCTCCACTTCAACTAGTCCATGGTTTTCTTTATCCACATAAGGACATATTCAGGCATCCGGATATAGTTATGGATCCAGGAAAGCTATAGGAATAGGGTAAATGAACTTATACTCCAAGGTGTGGATGGATATGCTGACAGGTAGCTTCAAAAATAAAAGATAGATTGGTGAACACACCCAAAGATAAATAATTTATGTTAGATATGTGGAGATAATAAATAGATATAAAGAAAGATCTCTCACTGCCACTGAGTCCATTCAGACTCATAATGAACCTGTTGGACAGGGTTTAACTCCACATGAGTTTCGGAGACTAACTTTTTATGGGAATAGAAAGCCTGATCTTTCTCTGCACAGCAGCTGTTGGGTTTCAACGACTGACCTTAAAGAACACAGCCTCACACATACTCACTACACCACCATGGATCATGTTGGGTCGTGATCCATAAGGTCAGTAGTTCAAAGTCCTCACCCACACATCGGAGACACACTGGGCTTTCTACTCCCCTAACAAGTTCCAGTCTTGGAATCTCATGAGGGCAATTCTACCCTGCCCTAAGGGGCCCTGTGAGTCAGCATCAGCTCAATGGCAGTGAATTTTATTCATAAAGATTGACAGATAATGATAAATGGAGAATTAGACCAATAAATATCAAAGAGTCATCAACTCTCCAGGGTTCGCTGAATGGTCACATTTTTAATCATTACAAATGTCCATTCACTCTTTTTGAAAATATTAAATATTCAAAAGTATTCATAAAGGAATTCAATGGTCCATGAACACTGAGTGATGATGAAACTGGAATCAAGGTGCTATTTGTCATACACCTTGAAACATTCATTAACTTGGGCGAATAGTCTGCACCAAAAATATCTTTGGAGTCAGGTGAATTTAAGGGTTATTGTGCAGGGAAATATCTTCATGTCAACATAAATCAGATTTTATTGACCTCTGCCTCTGTGTCTGTCTGTCTCTCTGCCCTAAGTTTACCTCTCTGCCTAGAAAATATTGCCTTTCCCCTGAAATGGAATTTCTTCAGAATCTGTAGATCATGACCTTGAAGCAGAACTTTGGGAAGTAGAAACTATCAGGACTGCAAACAAAAATAGTACATGGTCCTCAGTTCACAACTATGTTCCCGAATAACCAGGATTTCATACTTTGATCTCTGATTATTACCACCTGCCCTGCAGGGTTAGGATTCACTAGCCCTCATAATCCCTGTTAGCTTAGAAGCTTGACATCCACCTGCCCCTATAATATTCAAGGTCAGTAGTTTGAAACCACCAGCCACTAAATGGAAGAGAGACTGAGATTTGTATCCCCCTAAAGAGTTACAGTCCCTGAAGCTCACAGAAGCAGATCTACCTGCCTGTAGGGACGCTTTTAGTCAGAATTGGCTTGATTGATGACAGTGAGGCTTTGTTTTGTTTCGTATCGTTTATCACATAAGACAACAGCCTGCCACTTAATCCAAGGATTTGGTACTTGTGAACCCTCATATCACATAAGACATCAGCCTGCCACTTAATCCAAGGATTTGGTACTTGTGAACCCTCATTTATCATGGGAGCTATTTCTTGATATCAATCTCCATACATATATACATCTACTTCACTAGGTTTATTCCTCTGGGTAATGCAGATAAATATGTGTGTGATTAAGAACATTTTCAATTCAGCTAACCTAACAGTGACTTCTAGACTATTTCACTGCATTCAAATATCACCAAACAAAATGTATATCTTTTTTTTGTATTTTGGCTTTCATTGTCTATCAACTGTCTAAAATAATTTAGTGGAATGATATCCTATGTGAATATCTATATATCCCCAAAGTAATTGACAGGATTTAAATTCAACTAATTGTTCAGGTAGAAGTTAATGTCATTAGTTTCAAACACAAAATTTTAAAGAAACTCATATTTACTTCAAGTCTTTTTATTTTCCAATTATATAGTACTGAAATTTATTATTATTTCAAGTCGTATCATTGATGTGAAGTTTAAGCACTTGCCTGTTGGAAAAATGTTCATCTTTCTAATCTACCAAGCTACTTTCCTTAGAAAAACTGGCATTCTGTTCAACTGAGGCAGGCTGTTGTACTCTACCAAATGGTGTTGTGATGAGTGTAACATCAACTCAAGTACACCTACCAACAACCGTGATGTCAGTGGCTTATTCATAATTATCAAAATGCCAACCTAGTTCTCTTCAATATTATACTTTATGAGATTTCATGATTAAAATAGTTGTGAAACTTATTTCCTATTTCACAAAGTGGAAAAATAAATGTTCACAATTTTATATATATATATATATTCCATGAAACAAGAACAAAAATAAGATGGAATCTTTTCCTGGATAGAACCCAGTTTACATCATTGAAGGATGTTTTGTGCTGCTGGAACTATAAACATCTTAACCAAGAGCCTGCACTGCTTTAGGAGACACTTTGAGTGGCTGTTCATGAAAGAGAGCTGCCCCATATGGTTTTCTAGTCTGTGATCCCTATGGGAGCAGGCCATGAGATCTTTTCCCAACTGAGATACCAACTGGTTTTGCATTGCCCAACTTTTGGTTAGTGTATTAATCTTGGTAGACTAGAGAAACAAATTCACGGACACTCACATGTGTATAAGAGAGAGTGTTATATCAAAATGTAATTCTACATTAAGGAAACATCCCTGCCCAGTCTAGATCAAGTTCATAAGCCCGATATTAGCCCATATGTACAAAACCAATCTATAAAGTCCTCTTCAGACTCACAAAACACATTCTATGATGCCAAATGCAGGAAGATCACAGGGCACTGGTTTAGAAGTCTTGTGGATATAATGGTGTTGTAAGCATCTCAGTGGAATCTCGAGAATCCTCAGGGGAAGGCCTTGTCCACACATAGGCCTCCTTTGTTATATCCTGATTGGCAACCTACACTCCACCCCTACACTCTTAATCCTCAAATTGACACCAGATTATGTAGCTAGCACAGTTAGTATTTGGGTACTTACCTATTCTGCCACCAAGGCTCTCTGTTCCAAATTTAACTAGGAGGAAATGCAAGGTGGGTAGTGTACTAAGTTCCACAGATAACTTTGAGACTGAAGAAAGGAGCTCTGTTTATTTTTACCTTAGTCCCAGTTTTAATTCTTTGGTAGAACCCCTGCCTATGCCAACACTCATACAATACTAAATTAATTTTTATATAGTTACAAAATGCCTCTATATTCCCCTGAACTCTTAGTCCACAGAGTTCTTCTGAACATATGTGCATTTTTCTCCAGAAGTCCTCGACCCTTCACTCTGCACGCACTATATTTCTCATGCCCGAGATACAACCCATTGCCCATTATGCCATAGAAAGTTAATGATGTGCATACCTAGGTCCCTTTGATTCTAATTTCTGTCCTATCATCTCCTCAAGAAACCAAAGAGAATCTGCTCTCAGTTCAACTTTTGGTAAGCACT
This sequence comes from Tenrec ecaudatus, assembly GCF_050624435.1. NCBI lineage: Eukaryota > Metazoa > Chordata > Mammalia > Afrosoricida > Tenrecidae > Tenrec > Tenrec ecaudatus. The sequence goes on along the minus strand of NC_134546.1, from coordinate 71,431,210 downwards.
CTTCAAGGGGTAAGAATTACAGATACCAGATGATCAAGGTCATGGAAAGCAACACAAAAGACAGAAAGCAAAGCATGGGAAGGGGGCAGGGTGATCTCTGCATTAAAGTGGAAACGGTACATTCTTAGAGAAATATTGCCCTTTTCTTCCAACATGGTTCTAGAATTATCCTAGTACTTACAGGATCATGTGTATCCACTACTGTTTGAATGTCTTCTCCATATATAATGAGAGGTTCTGATCTCTCAGATTTCAGAAGAAACGGGATGTGGGGTATGCAGGCTGGTGATAACATGGTAGGTATGAAGCATGCTGAAGTGGAAGCGTGAGGAAGTGTCCTATATACGTATTTGTTCACACCTACATTACACCCAAATGTTGGTGTGTCTTTATCTTGTGGCCTGTTTTGTATTCTCCTGATGCAAATACCTGCTCACAGCTATATATTATTGAGTTCTGAGAGTGGTCTGGTGACAGCAATCTGGTCCAGGTACATAATAAATTGCCTTACTTCTCAAGCAAGTTGGTCATTTAGTGGTGTTCCCATGCTCCTCCATTTCTCCCCATCCCACATTCTTCTTCTGTGAACTTTTGCAGTGAAATCTTCTTCTGGGCTGTCTAGTCTCTGAATATGGAGAGCTCTAGAATCTAGAGTCTAGATTCTGTGGAGCTCTAGTACTTGATTTCAGCCCATACTAAGTCTTTACAATTTTGCTAGATGTTTTGCCTGTGAAGGTGCATCCTCCTCTCATAGTGGTCAAACAACAACTGAACACTATAGTGCTGGCATGAAAGGAAGCACTGGAGGAAGATGGTGAGGGGGTGTCATGGCATTTTCACTCATTACAGTTTTTGGTATACTTATAATCAGGCATCTTATTGTTTCAATCATGGGTAGCATTTTTATTGGACTCAGGGTGACCCATCAGAGTACCCAGATTCTGAAAAGCTCCAGTAATTAAATAGTTGGAGATATTAGCCCCATAGCATTGTGGAACAGTGGTCACTCCAGGGCTGGGCTTCTCTAGTTCTCACTCCTGAGGACATGAGAGACAGTGGTTCCTCTCCTGGTGCATTTGAAAGGCACCTGCTGAAATGGCTCTGAGAGCTCTGCTCTGCAGTTGTGCCTATCAAGGGTTTTTGGCACCTCAAGATGTGGTTTCCATCGCTCTGTCCCTCACACACTAATCCATGGCCGTGTCTGGTACCTTCACGCTGTTTCACTGCAGGAAGGCAGTGCTGAGGTGTTGTCCATGGACAAGATGTGGCCTTAGAATGAGGATCTATAGTGTGTTCTTGAATCTTCAGGATCAATCATCCCCACCCACTACAGGCCTGTTTCTGACTTCTGGTCAATCCAGATGATCCAATAGCTACTGGAAAATTCTTATCCAGATTCTTTGCACGGGATATTCAATGTGCCCTCCTACCCCAGACCACTTCACCTGTAGCTCAGGCTGTACCAGATATACCTGGGTAAAGATACTAGTGGAGACATGAGAGAGATCTTAGAGACTCCCTCCACTCCAGCTCTTCTGTGTTCCCAGACAAAGAGCTACCCCTGACCTGGGAACACAGAGACTAGGAGATAGGATAGAGACTGAAACAGAGACCCTCCTTCAAGAGAACAGAAAAGGCAGCACTCAGGATGCCAGAAGGACACTGTAGGAGACTCCTCTAAGGAAGGGACTGTGGTTGTAGATGACAAGTCTCTGATTTTACATAGTACAGCCTGACATCCAGGAGAAACTCTTCAGGGCTCATGACCCAGATATCAGGCACAGCTGGTTTTTTAGCTTATTGAGAATGGCAAAAGAATGCCTCAATTAACACACACACACACACACACACACACACACACACACACACGTATAAGCACTGCAGCAATAGAAAATGCAGAGCAGTGCCTTTCCCAATCTAGTGCACCTTTCAGTTTCCTCTAGTGATGAGAACGGGGAACATCCATGTGGGGCTGCTCCTGAGGGAAAACGGGGAAGAAGTATAAGGGATTCTTCTACTTCTCTGGGTCACCTTTCATGTGACTTGGTTAGAATATTTCAGTGTTTCCTTGGAGATGGCATCAAGAACTGTGGGTTACAGAAGTTCCTCCCCCAGATACTTAGTGGAACATTGCTGATATTTTTCCACTCCCATATAGATTGTATCTACTGAAAATTAAGTAATTTACAACAAGATATCTGGAATGTATTTTATTCACATCTTGCCTGTGGACCTGGGGCACTATTCAGGTAGGAGACAAGGTAATCTTTGGTCTAAATTCTATTTGAGGTTTCCTACTTCTATTATTTGTTTCAGCCAACTGTAAAAGCACTGGAAGCACTCACTCTCGTGTGCAAGGATTTTTAGAAGACAGCTATTTGGCCAACTGATTGGACAATATTTGTGTCCATTGTAAGAGAGGTGATCCCATAAAATGCTCAAAATATAGAATGCCATTAATGATATTTCAAGCAAGTAATATTTTCTTTAAGACCATCCAACAATGTTTCCAGGAGCATATTGACAGGGAACTGCCAGTAGTTCAGACCAGAGCCAAGAGGATGTGGAACAAGGCATAGCATTCCTGGTGTCAAATGGATCATGGCTCAGAGCAGAGAATAAAAGCAAGAGGTTTACTTGTGTTTCATTGACAATGCAAAGACAGTGTGGATCATAATAAACTGTGGATAACCTTGAGAATGAGGAGAATTCCAGAACATCTAATTGTGCTCATGGATAAACCAGGTATTATGTGGCTTAAATTCAGGAAGAGTGTATGTCAAGGTTGTATGTATTTACTGTAAATGTTCAATCTGTGTGCTGAGCAAGTGACCACAGAAGATAGAGAAGATAAGGAGGCATGTGGCACCAAGATTAGAGAAAAACATAACAACCTCTGATATGCAGATGAAACGAACTCCCTTGGTGAAAGTGAGGAATTGAGACACCTGGATCATGGATTGTAGTCTTCAGTATGGATTACAACTCAATATGAAGAAGAAAACAATCCCCATAACTGGAACAAAAGCTTACATCATGATAAATGAAGAAAAAGTTGATGTCATATATTTTGTCTTGCTTGGATCCACAATCAGTGTTCATGGGAGCAGCAATGAATAAACCAAAAAGCGTATTGCATTAGGTAAATCTTCAGCACAGACGTCTTCGGAGTACTGAAGAGCAAGGGTGCTGCTGTGAGGTCTAAAATGTGCCTGACCAAGGTCATGGTTTTCTCCATCATCTCATCTGCATATGACAGTTGGACACTGACTGAGGAAGACCAAGGAAGAATCAGTGCATTTGAATTGTGGTACTGGAGAAGAATACTCAAAGTACCATGGACTACTAAGAAAAATATTGTACCATGGAGTGTTAAAGGGGCAAACCATTCTATGTTGGAAGAAGTGCAGTGAAAATGTTCCTAAGAGGCATGGATGACAAGACTTTGTCTTAGATACTTTGGACACATTGTGAGGAGAAACCAATCCCTGAGAAGGACATCATGTTTGGTAAAGCTGAAGGGCAACAACAAGAGGAAAGTCCTCACTGAGATGGAGTGACACAGGCTGTAACAACAGATGCAAAAATAGAAAGTGAAGGTGGTCCAGGACCAGGAAGTGCGTTGATTTGACTTATAGAGGGCCACTCAATAGCACTTAGTAACATTAAACCAAGAGTTTAAACTAAAACATACTTCCTTTATCTTGTAGTTTGCGTCTTGAAGCACTCAGACTAGCATATACCTTTATTTTTACAATTGTCTTATTAATATGAATATTTTGCATCAGCAATTATGAACCATGTAGCAACCATGAATTAGGTGACATTGCTGAACCAGGAAGAAGAAGAAAAAAATCTAAAAGAGTAGGAGAAAAGGGGATACCAGGGATGTAAGATGTTAGTATAACACTAAGAGCTTTATATTCATGGGGGAAGCATGACATGCACACTGCGGAGAGGAAATTACACACTCGTTTATGTAACAAGTATTCCCATCACTCAGCTGACATACTACAGTAGCATCAATAAATATGCCCCCCACACACACACATTTTCCTTTTTAATGAAAATACTCACAGCTACTGAGGCCAGGTTTCTAAAAGATTCCATCATCATATGTCTATAGAGTTTCATCTGAAAAGGATCCAGCAATGCCCATTCTTCCTAGGAGAAGTCCACAGCCACCTCTTCAACAGCCACAGTGTCCTAAAACATCACATAGATTCTGGTTCGGCAAGGTACCATGCATTCCACTATGTGAAAGCATGAAGATAACAGTCCTGGGAAAGAGAGACCTCACATGGGGATTAGATACAGGGGTCTTGTTCTCCTAAGGTTTACCATCAGGGTCTAGCTACCAGCCTCGTCCTTTCACCCACTAGACCACCGGTTCTCAGCCTGTTGCTTGAGATCCCTTTGGGGGCCCAACGACCCTTTCATAGGGGTCACACAATTCCTAACAATAGCAAAATTACAGTAATGAAGTAGTAACGAAAATAATTTTTTGGTTGAGGGGTGAGCACACATGAGAACTGTCTGAAAGGGTCGCAGCATTAGGAAGGTTGAGAACCACTGCACTACACATACTTCCTCACTAATTACATGCTATCCCAACAACTGCATTCTTCTGGCATTATGTGTCTATCTCTGTACAGTTTGTCTGTGACCAACCGCAAACTCAGTCTTCTCTATGTGGTTCTGAATAGAAAACAACTAGAACACATAACATAAATCAGACAAATGATAAAAAATAAAAGCCTCAATTCCACATCCGCATCCTCTTTCCATTGGAGGGAGGACATAAATTCACCTCCTTGCACAGGACCAACCAGAATATTTATCAAAACATGAAGCACAGGGTGGAAGCAAGATAACAACTAGGAAGCACTGCAGAATTTGTTGTTTTTCCCTTTAGCCCCTCCTTAGCCATTGGAGAGCTGCAGGTATGAACTAGCAAAGTAGCAACCCAAAACCCTGAATTCATGGTATCCTCTTGGAGAATTCTACATGATCAAGAGCTGGCATATTAACTACTGAAAGAGGTGATTATTTGGGGGATTATGAAATTTTTGTAGTGTTTCTATGTTACTCGCCTACTATTCAGTCACTCTACGGTTGCCCTCTTGTGTATTTTGTACTTTTGTGGAGATAGGCTAAGCTATTGAAAAGGGAAACAGTGCAAGAGTGAAAGGTAACAATAGAATATAGATATCTTCAAAATCTTCCCACTCTGAGACACAAAGCTACTGTCATGTAATTATTATCACCTGCTCCCCTCCAAAAATAGTGGATACGCACATCAATACACACTAAGCTCATAGGATATACTGACAAAAGAGCATAATGTGGGCAGTATCATAATAGCATGTCCTTTTTGCTGATTGGGAAAATGTATTTAAGTTCCAATTTTCTTATAAGTTGACTGAACTTCAATGCATTTGACTGTTAAACTGTGTTAGGATTCAAGGACTTACACCCAGGATTTGAGACGGGCCACTGTAAGATTTTTTCACATTTGCAGATCATGGAAGGCAGACTAGCTGAACATGATGACCACCAGCATTCTCTCAGCTGTGGGACTGGCCTCCATGACTTGTCATACTTTTGTTCCCATATTTTGTCAGGAGAGACAAGTCCCTGGAGAAGGACATCTGTGGGGAGCAAGGCCAGCCCCCACAACTAATCACGGGTTCAGTAAGCGCATTGTACGGTTAATATACATAAAGATTATAATAAAGTCATAGAGAGCATGACAGGTAAGAGATTGACATAATGGCGTTAGACACATTTCATAGTAGCATGCTCACCTCATAGACGGCCATGATCTTATTACCAGACAGGTCCACATACAGCGTGGGCCGAGGGCAGGAGAAGTGCATCAATGTATCGGTCCCAACACTTAGCTAACAGAAGCTTATATCTACTTATTGGACTTGATTACAGGTAACCACAGACATCACAGGAAGGGGTTGAACTATAGGAACTGCAAGCAATAGGAGCGGGGATATACAATGGGCATAGGTGTAACAGGAAGGGGATGAGCTAGGGGTGAACACATAATGGGAAGGGGAGGGACTAAGGGTATATATGTGACAAGGTCAGCTCCCTAAACTCAATATGGCAGCCTAACCTTGATCACCCTTGAGTGGGTTTGACCTCCCTGGGTTCTCCTTCAGAGAAACAATTTACTATCCTCCTTATCAGAAGAGACAGGGCCCTGCTTGTTGTGGGATAAACAGTGGTGTCTGCTTGTTCTGAATGGCTGATAACCCTTAGGGAGAATATCCCCTGACCTACATGTGTTGACCTTCAAGTGTAGTCATTTGACACATGTAACAAGCAGCTAAGTTTGGCATTTATTTGGGGGAGACAACTTGGGAGAAATCCTCTGTTTCCCCAGACATTGTGCTTGGTAAGGTAGAGAGAGGTAAAGAAGAGAAAGGCCTTCCAACAAAATAGATCGACACAGGGGCTCAAACATGGGAACATTTGTGAGGATGGTGCAGGACAGGGCAGTGTGTCATGCTGTTATATAGAGGGTTTTAGGGGATTGGAATGGACACGAAGCACCTAAAAAAAACATAGAAGAGGCTACACTTGGATACTAATATTTCACGGCATCGTCAACTAGCTATAAGTCACATGAACTGCCACAGTCACTCTCCAATTCTGCTACAACAGTGTTAAGTAATGTCGATCCAAGAAGCCTTTCAAAATCTCATCTACAGCAATGCATCAGGTGACATGTTTAAAGCCTTCCCATTCCTTTATGATGAACCAAAACAAGATGTAGGGCTGTCAAGTAAATTCTACTTCATTTTGACCTTCTGAAAGGGAATGAAACTGCTCATTAGTGTTTCCAAGTCTGTAAATCTTCACAGGCCCACGCAGCCTCCTTGGCCTCCCTTGATGTGCCTGGTATGCTGGAGCCACAGAGGGTCTGGCCAGCGGCCCATCGATTAAACCAGTGAACCACTAGGGCCTCTTTCACACAACATGTTCATGATCAAACACTGCATTTATTCAGCAACTATGAATCTCAAATCCTGGTGTGTAAGTCCTTGAATCCTAACACACTTTAACAGTCAAATGCATTTATGAAGCAATTTCCTGCCTGGTCTTCGTAGGAGGAACTCCATTTTGAATCCAACACCTCTATCTTAGCTCTCAAACTTACCCTTTGCTGCCCTTCCCCTCCCTCAGTGAACACCATTTTCAGAATAAGGACTGCGGTCAGCATGGCATGTACCCAGAACACCAGGAGCCCCAGGCAGCTCGCCAGCTGCACCTGCTAACAACAGGAATCCCCCACCCCTCTGCCTTCTCTCTGGCTTATAAAAATTTTGCCTTGGCACTTGTAGGGCGCGGCTTCAATAGCTCAATACCCTGAGTTGCTGAACCCACCCGCAAGCTTCTCAATAAAGCTTGCTTCTAAAACGTTGCCAATTGGATCTTTGGTTCTGTTTCGCGCCCCAATAAACCTTACATTTCCAAAGAGATTTGGACACATTGGTTCATTTAGTCCTTTTGTTTCTTTTAAGTAGATGCTGCTTCCAATGGGATACAGCTGAGGAAAGTCATGAACCATTAAGTCCATGTTCAGTATTGATCAAATGGTAATTGTTACGGCTTAATAGAATAAAATAATTTGTCTTAAGTTACTCCATTTTGAAAAGCTTAAGTGCCACCCCCATTCTAAGAAAGGTATGTTATCTTGGAAAAGCAAGTCACTGTGACCTTACATCTATCTACTCCTAAATGTGAGCAAGAAGTTTTGCAAAATCATCTGGTCCAAGATAAGCTGAGCAGGACGTGCTGAATTACTGCATCCCTGTTTTCTTGTGTAAACACCCTTTCCCATTCCTTGCTCAACCCGCTCGCCTTGCTGGTTTTAAGTGTATAAAAGGGAAAGAAAAATTTGGCCGGACGCTGCAGTGTTGGACCCAGCGTGGCCATGCTGTAGCCCAAATCTGGATTTGTCTTTTTGTCTTTTTGTCTATTTGTCTTTTTGTCTTTCTGTAAAAAAGTTTTGCTTTGTTACTTTACAACTGCTTGTGGGTCAGTGGTCTATGTTGGGTGCAACTCCGTAACAGTAAGTTGTTGAATCGAGTCAGCATGCAGGTCCATGTGTCTACCTACAACTAAGTGCCTGTCAACTGCATTTCTGTTCATATGCCGATAGTTTGTATTCTGTCAGTCATCAGTTACAGAGATGATCTAGACATCTTCTGAATAGCAAGAAGAGGAGAGAAAGAAAACAATCTATTCAATTCAGGTAACATGAACTCTTTGTCCTGGAAAAGCCAGGACTCTCAGACAATACTGCTTACCGCAGACTCTTGCACTTATTAGACTGATTGAAGTAATATAACACCCAGTAAAAGCAAGGAGGAAATCCAAAGAAAACAAGATCAATCTGTTCTGAGAGGGCACACCATTCCTAACCCAACAGAGTTCTACCCTGGACACATGAGGTGGCTATGAGCTGAAAATAACTCCAAAGCAACTTACAAAACAAAAGCACAAGGTCAAATGGTAACAACTTGTATGAGAAATGCAACAAAGGTGGGGCCTAAGTACATGCATATGTACATTTTGTGAGCTAGTGTAGGAAAAATAAAATGATCACTTTAGGAAACACTAACCAGTGAACCCTGGTATGATAAGGAAATTCTAACAACATGGGGAGGTTCTGTGATGAGTTTGCAAATGCTCAGTTCAATTTCCATTTCTCAAACATACAAGCAAAGGAGTCAAGGAGAACCCAGGTCTTCATGGGCAGGAGAGGGACGCTCCATGGTCAGTCACTAAATGAAAAGCTCATTAGCAATAAGCATTCATGGAAAATCCCACACGAGAAAAATAAATGGTGCATGAAGAAGCACTAGCAAGAAAGTAAAACAAAAGAAGCAATAGTTAAAAGAAATGCAGAGGAGGACTTTCAGGTTTATGACCAATATGTGAAGAGCCCAAAGTCACCATTCCAGTCTCAGGGAAAAAAAGCTGACCATGTTAAAGTCAGAGTACGGAGGTCACAGGGCATGTTTTTCTTTCTGTTGTACATTTAAAAAAAAAAGTCATTGGGTCAATTCTGACTCAAAACGTCCCTGCAGAGCAGAGTAGAACAGGCCCTGTGTGTTTCTGAAACCACAACTCTTTAAGGGAGTAGAAAGTCTCATCTTTCTACTGTGGAGCAGTTAGTGACTTTGAATGGCTGAACATGTGGGCACATGTTCAACACACAGCACACTACATCACCAACTCAACACATAGCCCACTACCTCACCAACTCAACACATAGCGCACTACATCACCAACTCAACACACAGCCCACTACCTCACCAACTCAACACACAGCCCACTACCTCACCAACTCAACACAGCCCACTACCTCACCAACTCAACACAGCCCACTACCTCACCATGGGTGCACAGTGCTGTTATAAATTGGAGAAAACTAGATGACAACTAACATCAAGAAAGGCATTCTCTTCATTGCCTCTAATTAATTAATCTAGTTAGGAAACAGAACAAATGTCTGTCCTCAAAACAGAGGGTAGGTGAACACAGGTACTCTCTCAGCATATTTCTACTGTGAAATCATTTTCTGTACCTGCCTATGGGGCCCTTTGTTCAGTGGTGGTTTTAATCATCTCCCCTTAGTAGTCTAACCAATTGAAATTCATTGACAACAGTGATTTGAAGGAGGTGATGGGCTTAACTAAGGGATAGCCCAAAAGACTTTGGTCCAGGAGGAGAAAATACCAGACCACTGGGCATCAGGAGGGGGTGTACTTGTTATGTTTTAAGGATAGGCAAAGCACAGTTTGACCAAGTAAATTTTAATAAGGATAAAGGATGTCAGAAAGGTGTATCACTGAAACTTCAATGAAGAAATGCAAACAAGACTGAAATCAATAAAAAAGTAGCATGTTCCAAAACAACTCTCCTCCACAAATAATCACTTCCCAAAACTGTCACAAAAATTTTTTTTGCACTTCACAAGAGTCCACAAAAACATGAATCTAATTGCATTTAGCCTCAAATAGCTAAGAAGTGGTCAAGAACAAGGTCTGGCGTTGTCCACACATAACTCCCTGCCACCATGTTTGGCATGTTTGGTCCAACTCACAGCAGAGCTATCACACAGAGCAGAACTCCCTGTAGGACTCCCACGCCTGCACATCTTTACTGGAGCAGGCAGATTCATCTTCTCCTGCACATTTCTGGTGAGCGTGCACAGCTGCCCTTGCAGTGAGCAGCCAAATTTTTAACCCACTGTGACAAAAGGGTTCCTTTGTTCATATACCCCATATGCAATAAAGTATTATAGGAACATATAAAAGACGAACAGAAAAAGAAAAGCAGCCCCAGAAAGGCCCACCAATTTGTACGGAAGCTAATTCCTGACACATGAGGCAACGCAGGGCTCTGCCTGCAAGCACTCACACTTCAAGATGCAGGTCCTTAAATGGAGTCCCTGAGAGGTGAGAGCAACGAAGTGCTCAGCTAACAAACAAATGATTAGAGACTGAAGGCAACCTTAGAAGAAATCAACCAACTTCTGAAGTTAGCCAATGAAAATCTTACGAAGCATAGTTTTACTCTGAAACCACATAAGGTCACCATCTAGAATCATATGGTAGGCAAAATGTTTGATATTTACCAATTGTCTACTTGAGATAGAAGGAGCTCATTGGTAGCCAGTCATTCATGCAATGAATGCACAAGGGGCTTTCATAAAGGTCATGAAAAATGGAATAAAGATAATGGAATTTATCCATGAAACTTTTGATGCCACTGCATAGCTGTTCCTAATAGATTATGCTAAACAGAATAAAGTGATACATTTTTATTAATTCCTCAAATATTGTAAATCTTTAGGATACTTGTTTATCTTCCATGAAAATTCAGGAAGAATATTAAGCTACTTCCATATAACATCTCTTGAGGATCTATTAAAGTTGATACTAATTTTATTCTCTAGCTATGGTAAAGAGACCAGTTAGGTTACAGTATATATGTACGATTCACATACAAACTTGATAACTGAAAATTAACAGAATGACTTTATTTTTCTGGGTCCTGCAAATTTTACAAATTCAACTGTGTGGTTTCTCATGTTACAATTAGAAACTCCACCTCATTTTTTACTTTAGAGTTTTCCTTCTCTGAAAAATTTCCAACTTACATAGGTTCTGGCTTTCCTAAGTGTGTGTACATGCACACATGTGTGCTTTGCTTCGTTTTTGATATCTCTGAGCATTACAGACGGTTAACACGGATAGGTGTTCATTGAGAGATTGGAAGTTTGTGTCTCCTCAGAGTCTCCAGGGAAAAAAGCCTGGGTGATGCACTTTGAGAAATCAGTCACTGAAACCCCTATGCAACATCCCTGTGCTCTGACACACCAGGAGTCTCCAGGAGTTGGTGTGGATTTGATGGCATCTGTTTGATTTGGTTCATTTCCAGGGGGGAAATGAATTCTGGCCTCATTTGCTACCCACAAGGCTGGCAGTTCAACCCCACCAGCAGATATAAAAGAGGAATATGAGGCTGATTGCTCCTGTATAGATCTCAGACACCTATAGAGGAACACTGAGTCAGCATTGACTTCGTGGCAGTGAGTTAGTTTTGGGGGGTTAGGGACAATGAAAGTTTCTAGGTGGCACAAACAGATTGGACTGTTCCCCTGAGGATTGATAAGGTAAACTCAGCCTGCATTACTGTGAAAGAACAGATCTGGTTCCACAATCATGATGCTCCAGAAATAATATGGAGCTGTTCTCCTTTATAACACATGACATAGACACAAGATGGGACTAACTCCATGACACCTAAGCAAAGGGGAAATTGAACATGATGAGCGCATATCATATCTATGTATGCACATGGATATTGTGTTGAAAATATAACTAAATCAGAAATAAACATAATTCCAATTAAGAATCACCATGTCTCTAATGAACAATATGTCAGCGTGGCCTATCTAAATTAGTCCGTGAAGAAGCCCTACTGCTCCTGTAGTTAAAGGACTGGCAGCTCCATGAAATGAAAGCAGTTGTGTTCTATGAGGTGGCCATCTGGTAACACACTATTAAAGCCCAGAAACCCCAAGGAGGAGTTTAAGGTGCTGTGGCATCATTCACAGAATCCACCGTAGTGCAGTGGACAAAACAAGCCTCTTATCAAGAACACGTGGATAAAAGGCTAGAACATTCAAACATTACCATGCACTGGGGCACAGAGAAAATGGTATCTTATTTCAAATAAGATCCTATCTTATTATATATGAGAATTATATATCTGGATGTTGCGTTGTATTAGAAATAATATGACACAATTTTTTAAATGAGGAGCTATTAGTAGGATACATTTCTTGTACAGCAAATGCAAACAAATTGAAGAGACAGCTAACTTATGAAAAAATAAATCAAAAGGATAAAAATAATTTACATACTTAGAATTTGGTTCCAAGAAACTGTTATATCCAGGTCTGAAGACTAATCAGGGCCACACAGGAAAGAACCAGATGAAAAGCTTTACTGGAGCTGGCCACCAGGAAACAGCTAGGGTTCCATACATCCGGGCCCCAAGCCCACTACTCGAACTCTGGTTTATACAGCAACAAACCCTGGGCAGGTGGGAACACTTTCCCCCTCCAATCACAACTACATATGCTGACGAGGGGGGATGGAGCAGCTAGTAAACTTCCTGCTGGTATCCAATATGGGCATGGGCAGCAGCCCACTCAAATTTTGAATCTGATGGGTCTGGGGACCAATGCAAAGTAGAGAGGCAAGTGTCAGCAGGTTAGCAAATGAGACTCAAGGTCCTTCAGTCAAAGTATGCAGCCCCTAGGATGTGGATGTATGTCCACCATTAATGATTTTAAAATCAGTCATGTGGGGAGAGGGGTGGGGTGGGGGATGGAGACCAACTCAATTAAACATAAGCAAGAAAATACAGAAGTTAATTCAGCTGGTTAATTAATAAACATCAGGATATTTCAAAACATTTTCTGTATCCACTAGGATAAATTATAAAGGACAGATTTAAATTCTGTCACTGTGAAAGTGACTCATATTTGAAAAAGAGTGCTGACCTTGATGGCATGTGCCACTAAAATCTACCATTTCTGACTCATAGTGACCCTACAGGATAGTGTAGAACTGCCATGTGGATTTTCAACACTGAAACACTACAGGTGAAGAAAATCTATACTTTCTCCAGATTAATACATAGAAGGACCGGAAAATAAATAAAATAATTGCTGGATTCTGTAAATCAAAAGGATGACAAAGGAAACCAAAATTCCCTATTAAAAATTAGTGGAGGCGGGCGGTGGGCGGGGCGAGAAAAAAAATTCGTGGATATTAAATCTGGGCCAGAAATACTCTAAGAGCCAAGAGGGATAAGGGGGTGGTGTCAGGGGTGGAAGAGCGCAGTGTTAGAGAGATGAGCAATTAACACAACCAATCTCTGAGGTGAGGCTTATAAGGGGAAACATCCCCACGTGGGATTCTTCACACTCCAAGTGGAAAGGGAGAGCAGCAGCAGACAAATCTCAGGTGCTCTATTAGAGATTAAAGTCTTAGCACCCTGAGAGGTGAAGACTGAGACACAGAGCAGAGATAGAATTCACCCAGGAATGTGAAGTTAAGAAAGGCTTTTAGGTGGAGAAAGAAATTGCAGGAAGATTCCACAACCCAAGGAGCTAGGTCAAGGAAGTCGCTCCTGGCAGTGGGGCAGTGGGACTTGAACAGGGTCCGAGACAAGGAGACATAAGGGGAAGGAGGCTTTTAGTGCTGCAGCTGCAAGGCCTTGAGTCAGGATGTGTCTGTGAATAAATCATGTTGGTTTTCTGCAGACCTGCTTCCCAGAATGCTGGGGGAAGAGGCTGTGTGGACCCTTCCAGGAGAAAGAACCTCCTCGGAATGCTGGAGGCAGGGACTGCAAAGTCCAGCAGATCATCCTGAAAAGCTGGGGCAAGGGGATTGCAAAGTTCAGCAGGTCATCCTCTTTCTGAGAGGCTGGGGAGGGGGCTGCATGGTCTGAACCCATCCCAAACACTAACTGGGGTCAGTAAAGGGCTATGGATGGCAGTGTAGACTAAGCCCCCATTGAATTATTTCTGATCAGTAAGCAAAGAGGTGGATTAAATTTGCCCGGGGGCAGAGGAACTTGGAAAGTGGATACCATCCACATTTCTCCAGCCAATCAGGGAATTCTATAGTCATGAGCCATACCTTAGCAGTTGAGCCCTGACTGCCTGGCTCAGATGAACCTGGAACAGTCTTGTAAAATGCTCTATCTGGCAATGAAGGTGGCTCAGTTGCGGTCCTGTCTCTGCTTCTGTAGTCCCATTGATAACAATGCTGTACTGATGCTCAACCAATCAGAAACGTGTGACTCTTTCCTCTGTTGCAATCTTATTTCATTAGATTCCCGACTTGACTGTTTCCCTGAACTGCACTATGATCTCCTGTGTCTGTGTATTTTCTTCGTCTCTTTTAAGATTTAATAAATGTTCTCCGTAAATTATATTTGAGATTGGAATTCCATTTTACAGTCTAAATCAGAGCACAAGCTAGTCTCCGATGGGTAGAAATTGTTAGGTTTCTCTCTCCGGCCTAAATCTCAGCCTTGGTCCTTGGCTCCGCACGAGAAAGATTTCACGCCGAAGCCGGGCTCGTGATCCAAGTGAATTTAATGAAAGTTCAAAGAAGCATCAGGTTTTACGCGGCACCCATAAGATTCCTTTGACCATGCAGCCTGGCAGAGACTGCCCCAGGTCACGCAAGGATCTCTCTCCTCCCACGAAGATGACCAGACCACCAAGCAAGACAATCCAAAAGACCAAGAGCCCAAGAGCGCCTCTCCCTTCAGGTCCCTGCCTTTTTTTTTTTTTTTCTTCTTTTACATTTTATTAGGGATTCCAACAACTCTTACCACAATCCATACATATACATACATCAATTGTACAAAGCACACCCATACACTCCCTGTCCCAATCACTCTCAAGGCATTTGCTCTTCACCTAAGCCCCTTGCATCAGGTCCTCCTTTTTTTCCCCCTCTCCCTCCCTTTTCCCCCCTCCCTCATATGCCCTTGGTAATTTATACCTCGTTATTTTGTCATATCTTGCCCTATTCGGGGTCTCCCTTCCCCCCTTCTCTGCTGTCCCTCTCCCAGGGAAGAGGTCACATGTGGCTCCTTGTAATCAGTTCCCCCTTTCCAACCCACTCACCCTCCACTCTCCCAGCATCGTCCCTCACCCCATTGGTCCTGGAGGTATCATCCACCCTGGATTCCCTGTATCTCCAACCCTCCTATGTACCAGTGTACAGCCTCTGTCCTATCCAGCCCTGCAAGGTAGAATTCGGATCATGGTAGTTGGGGGGAGGAAGCATCCAGGATCTGGGGGAAAGCTGTGTTCTTCATCGATACTACCTCACACCCTAATTAACCCATCTCCTCTCCTAAGCCCCTCTATGAGGGGATCTCCATTGGCTGACACTTGGGCCTTGGGTCTCCACTCTGCACTTCCCCCTTCATTTAATATAATATATATATACACTTACATATATACATATACACATAAATACACATACATACACACACTTATATCTTTTTTTTTTTTTGCATGATGCCTTATATCTGGTCCCTTGGGCACCTCGTGATCGCACTGGCCGTTGTGCTTCTTCCATGTGGGCTTATTTGTTTCTGAGCGAGATGGCCGCTTGTTCACCTTCAAGCCTTTAAGACCCCAGACACTATCTCTTTTGATAGCCGGGCACCATCAGCTTTCTTCACCACATTTGCTTATGCACCCATTTGTCTTCAGCGATCCTATCATGGAGGTGTGCAGTCAATGATATGATTTTTTGTTCTTTGATGCCTGGTAACTGATCCCTTTGGGACCACTCGATCCCTGCCTTTTAAAGGTTCCCAGGGGAGGTGTGGTGAACGACCTCAGGTCGATCCCATTGGCTGAATAGCAATCACCCGGCCCAGGTGGGCTGCTCCAGGTGTAACGCCCATCCAGCTTTTGTCATTTGCTGGCTCCCCAGGGCATGCGTAATGGACTTCCCAGTTCCCTAGGCTAAGCTACCTAACAAAATGGTTGAGGGACATGCAGTCAAGATGGGGTAAAAAGGAGATCCTCTCTAAATAGAGCTTAAAGAGAACATTTATTCAATCTATGAGACAAAGACAACACAAAGACACAGACACATCATCTGCATGAGGGAAGCCTCCACCAACAGGTGGAAATGGCTTCCTTGGTTCCCAATTGAGATGTGAAAGAAGATGTGGGGGAGGGGCAGGGCAAAGGAAACTGTCACAAAAGCATGATTGGTGGCCAATCAGTCCATCACACTGACAGACATTCCATCCTTAGAGGGCTTACAAGATGGGTCCAAGGCCTTCTGACTAATGTGGTCAGGGAAAGGCTGATAGCATGTGGCTCCTGTCTAGGAGTCCCCTGGATTGTCTCCAGTTTGGTGACCTCTATCAAGGACACACAGACAGAGGTAAACCTTCAAGACACTGCCCCTCCCTAGGCTGCCTGGGGAGGTGAAGGTCAGCCACAACCCAAAGCCCTCTGCCTGAGGGACAGACTACCTACTACCTTGGCTCCTGGGCAGAAAGCATTCAGTGGAGGCTTACTCTATGTAGGGCTCTGCAATCTACATGTGGACTTAGTCTATGCAGGGATTTGGGGCAGTCACTTCTCTGGTACCCGTTTGCAAAGCAAGGTGCTCAGAAGTTAAGCTCTAATACAGGCCTCGGTCATCAGTGGGGTGGCCTGATGATTGCAAGGCTGGCCTCTCCTTTCAGTAAAGGCCACTCTGGGGTCCCCATGCTCTCATGCCCGCAACCTGACATGGAAGGGAGCGGACCCCAGGCAAGAACCCACCCCCAATCACGTCTTTCTGGGGTGAGAGCTGAGGGTGCAGGAAGAGATCTGAGGAAAAAAAGACGCCCGAGTATTCCCAGGCCCAAAGGCTGAGGCCTGTAGCCCGCTCAGAAAGGATTTAACAGGAATTGTCCCAGGGGTTGCAGTGAGCTGGAACACTGGCGGACAGGGTGGGTGCGGGAACTGTAATTTCCCCAAGAACCCTGACACACTTGGGGACGCCAGGCCTGCTGGGGATTCCGTGCCTGGGATCAGCCCAGAAACACAGAATCTCACTTACGCTTAGAAACTCATGGATGCTCACTCAGATCCTTCTCACTCAGAGGAAGTGGTGTCAGCAGGAAATTGTTATCACCTGGGGAGGGGGTGGGGCGGTGTCTGTTCGAAGTGGTGGGGTTTGGAGATAATGAGGGCCACCTGGAGGGAGGGGCCTGAAGGTAAGGCTCAGGACTAAGGATCCATTCTTAGTAGTTTCTTCTTAGTCTGGAAACCCTGCAGAAACCTGTGCCCTTTGGGTGTCCCTGCTTGCATTTGAAACACGTTTGCATTTGAATCCCAGAAACACACAAGCCCAGTCAGAAAGACAAACTATAAGAAAAGTGGTCGGTGGAAGGCATGTTTCCCATGTGGGCATTTCCCCTGAGAGACACTCCAGCGGCTAGGACCACAGAGACACACACATGACAGAATCTGATGCCATCTGCTCCACTTGACCACCTCTCTCCTGGCTACCACCTGAACGCCTCTCAACCACCCAACTCAAAGAACAGGCCTAAGCCCTGTAGAATCAAGAGCCACAATGGGGAGACCCTGCACAACCTGCTTCATCCTCAGACAAGGATGTCAGGCTCTGCTCCCTGTGCTACAGCACCCACACCCGAGACTCCTGTCCCTTGATGAATGCCCAGTGAGCATCAAGATGGGAATTCCTGAAAATGCCACAGTTGTCCAGTTGTCATCTCCTCTTCCTCTCCTTCTCCTCCCCTGCTCTCTCCCTCTCCTCACTGCTAAAGATTTATATCCCCATAATCTGTGGGTTCTGTATGACTCTTTTGATGAAACTTTCCGTGTGAATTAGTGTCTTATTTTCAGCAAGTTCCAGTCAACTAATTGTCCTTCACGGACTGTGTTTCCTTTAATACATTTCATATGTTGAGATCTCTCCTAGCTACTTCTATGTCATTGAGTGTTTTTATCAGGAATGGGTGTTAGATATTGTCAAATGCCTTTTCTGCACCTATTAATATGATCATATGGTTCTTATCCTTAGTCTGTTTATGTAGTTGATTACATAATAGTTTTTCAATACTGAATCATATTTGCGTCCCTGGTAATAATCCCACAAAGTCAAGGTGAAATATGAATTCAAAGTCAAGGATAGGCGCTCTCAAACTCAATCCATCCCAAACTACTCTGATGGATGATCTAATCACTTTTCTAATCCAATAAAGTTATGTAATCATCAAATATGCTATTGTTAAAACACCATTATAATATATCCTATTGTATTATATTTTATAAATAATTTTACCCCATATACTCTGTATTCTTAAAATTTTCTTTTAAAGTTTCTCAGGCATTAAAGTAATAAATAAATAAATAATGTTCCTCATTCCAATCTACTTCCCTGTTCAATTTGTCCTTGATTATTGCTTCATCTTGCAGGTATATATATTAAAACCATGATTTTATATTTTCAATAATTATTCTGGAATGATTATTACTTTACTGATTATTTAAAGAAGAAGCACTCTAACATTTCAGTACTTATACAAGGGAGGTGGTCGTTAGGGGTCACTCAGTGAGCTCCAAATCATAGTGACCCCGTGTACCACAGGGAGAAACACTGTCCTGTCCTGGATCAGCCTCAGATTTTTCTTATATTTGAGCCCGTTGTTTTAGCCTTTGTCAATCTAAAAAGTTTTCCTCTTGTTTGCTTCCCCTCTACCAAGCACCACGGTTGCAGTGATTTATCTCTTGTATTTGCCTCTGGTTTGCAAATACACAAACACTCTAAGGTTTTATTTATATGGCATAAGAGAATGCATTTAAAAGAACAATAAAGTCAGAGCTGTCATGTGAATTCTGACTCATAGAACCATAGGGAGCAGAGTAAAAGTTCTGTAGGCTTTTGTTTTTTATATTTTATAAACCATAATGTCTCATCTTTACCACAGCAGGTAGTGTCCTTATAAAAATAGTCCAAAACTAGACAGGTGCTGTAGTGGTTGATTTTCGTGGTCTCAGACATGGATAAGCTCCACATGGAAGTTAAAGTGTACTTGAGTATCCAAGAGATGAAGAAAATATTCCATTTGTTTTGTACAAAATTAAAATTGTGTTGTGTGGTATGAGTTGGGGGTGCCAGCCCCCCACAGTAATCACGGGTTCAGTAAGCACAATTGTAAGTTTGAGATATAATACTTATATATCTCTTATATTAAAGTCATCAAGAACCAGAGAGATAGAAGAGTCAAATAATGGAGTCAGACGCATTTCATGGTAGCATTGCTCACCTCAGCCCTCCTTGGTGGTCCATGTGGAGAGGGGGAAGGGAAGGAGGACTAGGGTAAGGGAAATGGGAGGAGAGGGACTGGAGTAGAGAGGCAAGGGGAGACCAGCAAGAGAGACCCATTGCTAACCCAGGCTTATATACCTCCGGCGGGTGTGCAAGCTCACTCATTAGAGGTAAAGACATGCTTCACTGGGAGGGGCTGCACTATGTTATACAGCAGTGAGGGGAGGTGGTCTAGGGACATACATGCAATAGGAAGAGGAGGGATTGGGGGGAAACCTGTGCCAAGAAGGGTGGGTCCTACATTTAGGATGGTAGCTTAAGTTTGACCTGTTCTCTGGATCTCCATAGGAACCATTATCAGTATGGTGTGAACTTCACCTACAGGAACCAAATAGATGACTGCAGGTGTCCATTGCAGTTAACAGCAGGGAGTGGGGCCCTCTGCAGTCTGGCAACTGATCACTCTCAGGGAGGATGCCTGTGAGCATCTGACTTCCCCCCACATAAACCCCCTCCATTATTTCCTCCCTAAGACTCTCACTTCAGCTCAAAGGTGAGCCCCAGGGTCTGTTGCTTCTCTAGCCAGGAAGAAGTGAATGTTGTTCAGGAAGCAAGTGGCTGCAGCTAGCACACAAAACATTAGGGCTTCCTCCTGGGTTTGCCCAGTCTTGTCACCTGTGCTTAAGGTGACCAGAAGCCCCGCTTTTGGCGGGCAGTCCCAATTTTTAACATTTTTTTCCGTGGCACTTTAAAAAATTCCTGATTTTTGGAAAGAATGCACAACAAACTAGGGTGCAGGGGAGAACGGGAAGGGAACATACATAATACATAACGCCATTCAAACAGCTGCTGATTTGTTGCCCGTAGATGTGGAAAATATTATTATTAAAATATATTCTTATTGCTATAGATACACTGTGCACGTTGAAATGCTTAAAGAATTTTGTGAAAATGCGGAAATCGAATATCAGAAAATACTTGGATACAGTAGAACGTGTTGTTTAGCTCTTTTGCCAGCTGTCAAAAGAATTTTGAAAATATACGATCCATCCTTTGAAATCCTACTTTCTATCACAGGATTAATGTCCTAGAATTTTAGAAGAGTTTTTAAAAAAAGAATCTTCAAAATTTTGGCTAGAGTTTGCACACAATCAAGCAACTCTTTTTCAAAATGCTATAAAATTTACTGAAGGTGACCAAATTTTGGTAATTCAAGTAGCAAATGGAGTTAATAATTTAAAATTTCAGTGTCAAGAGCAGTTAGAAAATAAATTTCTTCTGTTAACTATCCATAATAGTATAAGCCATCTAGAAGAACAAGGTGCAATAAATCGTGCAGATATCATGAATCATGTTAAAAAGTTCTATAGTTACTGCATAGATTATTTAGAAGAGTGGACGGTACATTACAATGACATTTAACATTTTCATTGGGTTTCATTAAAACAAGAATTGGAATGTGCAAAAATCATTCGATCATATTACTAAAAATTTCCCATATAGTATTATTTCTGAAAACGATCTTTTTAATGAGGTATTATTAAAAATATATTGATAAGAAAAGGTTAAATCTTGGGCATCAGCAAAAATCACAATAGAGAACAAATGGTTAGAAATATTTCCTCATTTTGAAACAAAACATGTTCCATACAATAATGCACTAAAAATTGTGGAATACGTGCTGTCCTTACCAGGAACTAATGCTGCGACTGAATGCATTTTTTCTATGTTAAATAAAGTGTGGACATCAGAAAAATCATAATTAAGTGTTGAGACTTTGAAAGCAATTTCATGTGTAAAATATAATTTTACAAAATCTTGTGAAAATTTTAATGACATTTCAAACAAAACAGCAACAATGGGGTCCTGGTTTACAACTGCCAGCACCAGCACCATGACAGGCTGTATAAAACCAAAGTCTGGGGCAGGCTTAAGCTCTAATTTCAGATTCCTGGACACTGAGGTAATTCAGTCAGAGAAGGCATCATCTGTCCCATACTGACCAGTAGGGTACAGCGACCACCACCCCAATTGACCAGTCAAGAAAATACAAGCAAAACTGCTTGCAAACCACCACTGGACAACGCTGATGCCAGAAGTTTTCTCCAATAAATTTAAAGAACAGCAACGGTGGACTGCCACCCATCCTGGCCCCATAAAAGCCCAGGAAACAAAGAACTCAGGGCTGATTCCCTTTTGGATGCTGGGTCCCCACTGCGCTGGGCAGTGGAGGGAGGGAAGACCTTGTTTGATCTAGCAAATAAACTCCTTTTTCCACTTTTGCATCTCAACCTGTCTTAATTTTTCCATGGGCCCAAGGTGAGCTTGCGTTCCCTTTCCCAATCCAACACAATCTACTAAAAAAAATTCACTCAAATGAGAAATATGCCAAAGAACAAAATAATACTATACATAATTTTAATGTATTATGTATTTGTAAATTGTACTTATGTTGAAATTCAAAAATATATATTACAATAATATTTTTGCGTTCTATGAAAATTTTTTTTGCTCCATATAGACCAAATTTTTAATCAAGAGCCCAAGAATACCTCCCCCCATTGGTCACCTAATCCATTATTCTGCAAACTGAAAGCAGCACAGCAAAATGCTTAGACAAATAGACCTAAGTTAAGAAGCAGACTAAGACTTGGGACAACAGAGAAGAGGGAAGAACTGTTGTTGCTGGTTTTTAAATTGAAATATGCTTTCTTCCAGAGTTGATAATGAACACATTGCCATGGCAGAGAAATTCACTCTATTTCAGTGTCCAATAGAAATTCTCCTCTGTCAAAAGTCTTTTAAGTCCATTTTTTCCATGGTTGCCTGATGATCCCTGACCATTTTTCATTGTGAGCACAACTTCTGCTTTTTCTTTTTTTTTTTTTAAACATTTTATTAGGTGCTCATACAACTCATAACAATCCATGCATTTGCATACATCAAATGTATAAAGCACATCTGTACATTCTTTTCCCAAATCACTCTCAAAGCATTTGCTCTCCACTTAAGCCCTCTGCATCAGGTCCTCCTTTTTTTTCCCCTCCCTCCCCGCTTGCCCATCCCTCATGAGCCCTTGATAATCCACAGATTGTTATTTTGTCATATCTTGCCCTATCCGGAGTCTCCCTTCCCCTGCTTCTCTGCCGTCCCTCTCCCAGGGATGAGGTCACATGTGGATCCTTTTAATGAGCTCCCCCTTTCCAACCCACTCACACTCCACTCTCCCAGCCTCACTCCTCACACCACTGATCCTGAAGGTATCATCCACCCTGAATTCCCTGTGCCTCCAGCCCCCATATGCACCAGTGTACAACCTCTGCCCTATCCACTCCTGCAAGGTAGAATTCGGATCACGGTAGTTGGAGGAGGAAGCATCCAGGATCTGGGGGAAAGCTGTGTTCTTCATCGTTACTACATCGCACCCTGACTGACCTGTCTCCTCTCCTAAACCCCTCTGTGAGGGGATCTCCAGTGGTCGACACTTGGGACTCAGGTCTCCACTCTGCACTTCCCCCTTCATTCACTATGGTATATATACACACACACACAAACACACACACACACACACACACACACATACACACATATACATATACACATACACACATATATATATATTCTATTTTTTTTTGCATGATGCCTTATACCTGGTCCCTTTGGCATCTCGTGATAGCAAAATTCTACTTTTTCACTGACTGTTTCAATAGCAATGATAAACAATCCTGGCCACAGTGGAGTTTGGGGAGCTAAAAATCTTGTGGGTCATTGACTATCAAGGACAAACCAATGTACATAAGGTATTGAATGGGACATTAGATGAATTCAGATGAAGAAAAAAAAGACAGCCCATGTGATTATAGGTGAAACAATGAAATAGATCAGAAACCTCCTCAGCTAATTTAATAAGGTGTTCTTTCTCTCTGAATTGCTAATTTTTAACCACTCAATGATGTGTTCAATTGTCACTAACACAGGCCCATTTTTATCAGGTTTGTGCCCATTTTTACCTCTGTCTACTTACAACTGTTCTTAAAGGAAAGACAGCCCATTCAATTTTTGTTTGTTTTTAATATGATGTACTTTCTTCCTGAATTGCTAATTAACAGAAGTCTAAGAAGTTGGGAAGCATGCCCTCCACTCACAAATTTCTGTAGGTTTTTCTTTCTTTCCAGGCTTGTGTGTTGTTGTGATTCAAATGCAAAGGTTTTCGAATGCAAGCAGGGTCACCCAGAGTGAAGAACTTTTAGCAGAACTTCCAGACTAAGAAAAAACTACTAAGAAAGGATCCTTTGCCACTCCAGGCCCTGAGCTTCACTTCCAGGCCCCTCCCTACAGGAGTCTTTCATTACCTCCAGACCCCGCCCCTTGGGAAAGACTCAACCCCTACCCAGGTGAGGCAATTTCCTGCCAAACTCACTTCCTCTGACTGAGGAGTTGCAGCCTGAGCGTCCCACGAGGGTGAGTCCCTATGTTTCTATGCTGAACTTAGGCTCGGTGTCCCCTACAGGCCTGGCATCACCGGCTGTGCCCCAGTCCCCACGGATATTACAGTTCCTGCATCCTGTCTGCCCTCTTTTCAGGTCGCCGCGACCCGCTTGGATATTTCCAGTTAAATCCTTTCTGAGCTGGTTACAAGCCTTTCTTCCTTCAGTCTTGGGAATATGCAGGTCCCCTTTTCCTGCCCAGAGCCCCTCATTCACCCTCACCCCTCACGCAAGAAAGGCGCGATTGAGGGTGGGTTCTTGCCTGGGGGCCGTTCCCTCCTTGTCAGTTATGGGGCATGAGAGCAGGGTACTCCAGAGTGGCCTTTACTGCAAGGAGAGGCCAGCCTTGCAGTCATCAGGCCACTCCCCTATGACCGAGGTCTGTAGTAGAGCTTAACTTCTCAGCACCTTGCTTTGCAAAAGGGCACAGTAGCAGTGACAGCCCCAGATCCCCGCATAGATTTAGTCCTCACATAGATTGCAGAGCCCCACACAGAGTAAGCTTCCATCGAGTGCTTTCTGTCTAGGAAGCAAGGTTGTGGGTAACATGGTCCTCAGGCAGAGGGCTTTGGACCCAGGCTGCCAGGTAGGGACGGTGTTTATTGTAAGCTTACAGGCCTGTGTGTCCTTGATGGAGGTCATCAAACTGGAGACATTACAGGGGGTCTCCTAGATAGGAGCCACTTCCTATCAGTCTTGCCCTGACTGCAGGGTCAGAAGGCCCTGGACCAATATCAAAGATGTCTCTGTCATTGTGATATATTGATTGGTCACCAATCATGCTTTTGTGTTGGTTTCCTTTGCCCTGCCGCCTCCCCACACCCCCTTTAGCTCACATCTCAATTGTGAACCTGGAAAGCCATTTCCACCTCCTGTTGGTGCCTTCCCTCATCCAGATGACATGTTTGTGTCTTTGTGCTGTCTGTATTTCTTAAGATTTAACAAATGTTCCCTTTAAACTATATTTAAAATGGGGTCTCCTTTTTACTCTCAAACATCTGTGTGTGCCTCCTCACTCATATCTACCCATCAGAAACTAGCTTGTGCTCTGTTTTAAACTGCAAAAGGGACTCCAATCTCAAATATAATTTAAGGAGAACATTTATGAAGTCATAATAGAGACAAAGAGAATACAAAGGAGATCATTAGTGTAGGTCAAGGAAATATTCAAGTCGAGAATCTAATTGGATAATATTGGAACAAAGGAAACTCACAAGTTCATGATTGGTGGACCATTAATACATCATTGTTATAAGTGGGACTGTAAGGTCTCTCTCTCAGGGACTAGATTTCAGCCTCGGTCCTTGGCTCCGCGCGAGAAAGATTTCATGCCGAAGCAGGGCTCGTGATCCAAGTGAATTTAATGAAAGTTCAAAGAAGCATCAGGTTTGACGCGGCACCCATAGGATTCCTTTGATCATGTGGCCTGGCAGAGACTGCTCCGGGACACACAAGGATCTCTCCCCTCCCACGAAGACAACCAGACCACCCAAGCAAGACCCTCTCCCTCTTGGTTCCTGCCTTCTTAAGGGTTCCTGGGGGGGGCGTGGTGAACGACCCCAGGTCGATCCCATTGGCTGAATTGCAGTAACCTGGCCCATGTTTGCTGCTCCAGGTGTAACGCCCATCTCCACCCACTGGCAGGAAAATCCAGCTTTGTCCTTTGCTGGCTCTCCTGGGCATGCGTAAACGAACTTCCCAATTCCCTAGGCTAAGCTACCTAACAGGACTACAGAAGCAGGGACAGGACCATAATTGGGGCATATACACTGTCAGACAAACCATTTTAAAAGACTGGTCCAGTGCCATCAGATGTAGACAGTTAGGGATAAATTTAAGGAATATAGGACACCTTGGATTGGCTGGAGAATGGTGGAAAAGTTGTCCACTTTCCAAGTTCCTCTGCTTCTGGGAAAATTCAAACTATATTCTTACTTAATGATCAGAAAGAATTCAATGGAGGCTTAATCTACAGGGAGACCCTTCAATTAGACTTTATGCAGTCACTCCCATCCACAGATATTTACTAACTGGGGTGCTAAGACTATCATCTCTAAGACAGCCCCTGAGACTTGTTTCCTAATCTCTGGTGATGCTGCAACTTTCCACTTAGTGTGTGAAGAGTCCCACTTGGGGATCTCTCCCCAAATAAGCCCCACCCAGTGATTGATCCTATTATTGGCTCAATTCTCTTTAACACTGCACTCTTCAATCCTACTGTTGTTCTCATGAGTAACTCTTTGAGGACTTGCTTCTTCATGAGTAAAGAACCCCAGTGTGCTCTGACAGGGAGTTCCTGGCACTGGACACACAGGGTGTCCGTAGGATTGACATGTTTCCAGTTTGGTGTAAAGATACAGCTCCACTTAAAGTGTGTATTCTGAGGTTAATTTGTTGGCTCACACCAAAATATTTTTTTCTTTTTTATAATTTTTTATAAATCGTTTTATTGGGGCTCATACAACTCTTACTACAATGCATGCATATATCAATTGAGTAAGGCACCCTTATACATTTGTTGCCCTCATCATTCTCAAAATTCGCCTTCCACTTGGATTCCTAGAATCAGCTCATTTTCCTTTTTCGCCCTCACCTCCCTCCCCACTCCCCTCTCCCTAATGAACCCTTAATAACTTATAAATTATTATTCTATCCTATATGATACTGTCCGGCATCTCCCCTTACCCACTTTACTGTTGCTCATTCCCCAGAGAGGAGGTTACATGTAGATCCCTGAGATCAGTTCCCCCTTTCTATACCCCCTTCCCTCCCAATGTCGCCACTACCACCGCTGGTCCTGAGGTGTTCATCTGTCCTAGATTTCCTGTGTTTCCAGATCCCTACTGCACAGCTGTGCATCCTCTGGTCTAACTGGGTTTGCAAGGTAGAATTGGCATCATGGTAATTGGAGGGGAGGAAGCGTTCAAGAAGTAGAGGAAGGTTTTGAGTTTCATTGTTTCTACACTTGACCCTGAGTGATGCATCTCCTCCCCACTAACCCTCTGCAAGGGATGTCTAGTTATCTACAGATGGACATTGAGTCCCCATCACACACTCCCCTCATTCACGATGATATGATATCCCCCTGCCTTTTTTGTGTGAATCCTTGTCCCCCTGGCCCTTCATAATCACATATGTTGGTGTGCTGCTTCCATGTGGGTTTGTTGTTTCTGGGCTAGATGGCTGCTTTTTTAATTTTAATTTTTATTTTTTAACATTTTATTAGGGGTTCATACAACTCTTATCACAATCCATATATATACAAACATCAATTGTATAAAGCACATCCGTACATTCTTTGTCCTAATTCCTCTCAAAGCACTTGCTTTCCACTTAAGCCCTCTGCATCAGGTCCTCGATGGCTGCTTTTTTACTTTCAAGTCTTTAAGTCCCCAGTCACTATATCTCTCAATAGCCATGCACCATCAGCCTTCTTCACCATACTTTCTTATGCACACATTCGTCTTCAGCGTTTATGTGGGGAAGGTGATCACACAATGATGGTTTTTGTTCTTTGGTGTCTGCTACCTGATCCCTTCAACAACTCGTATTTACTTAGGCTTGTGTGCTTCTTCTCTGTGGGCTTTCTTGCTTCCGAGCTAGATAGCCGCTTGTTTGCCTTCAAGCCTTTAAGACTCCAGACGCTATATCTTTTTGATAGCTGGGCACCATCAGCTTTCTTTCTTTTTTTTTTTTTTTTTTTTTTTTTTTAAAATTATTTTTTATTTTTTAACAAATTATTGGGGCTGATACAATTCTTTTCACAGTTCATACATATACATACATCAATTGTATAAAGCACATCTGTACAGTCTTTGCCCTAATCATTTTTTTCTCCTCTTTTCTTCATTTACATTTTATTAGGGACTCCAACAACTCTTACCACAATCCATACATATACATACATCAGTTGTATAAAGCACACCCATACATTCCCTGTCCCAATCATTCTCAAGGCATTTGCTCTTCACTTAAGCCCCTTGCATCAGGTCCTCTTTTTTTTCCCCCCCTCCCTCCCTTCCCCCACCCTCATATGCCCTTGGTAATTTATACCTCGTTATTTTGTCATATCTTGCCCTATTCGGGGTCTCCCTTCCCCCCTTCTCTGCTGTCCCTCTCCAGGGGAAGAGGTCACATGTGGCTCCTTGTAATCAGTTCCCCCTTTCCAACCCACTCACCCTCCACTCTCCCAGCATCGTCCCTCACGCCCTTGGTCCTGGAGGTATCATCCACCCTGGATTCCCTGTATCTCCAACCCTCATATGTACCAGTGCACAGCCTCTGTCCTATCCAGCCCTGCAAGGTAGAATTCGGATCATGGTAGTTGGGGGGAGGAAGCATCCAGGATCTGGGGGAAAGCTGTGTTCTTCATCGATACTACCTCACACCCTAATTAACCCATCTCCTTTCCTAAGCCCCTCTATGAGGGGATCTCCATTGGCCGACACTTGGGCCTTGGGTCTCCACTCTGCACTTCCCCCTTCATTTAATATAATATATATATACGCATACATATATACATATACACATACATACACACACTTATATCTTTTTTTTTTTTTTTTGCATGATGCCTTATATCTGGTCCCTTGGGCACCTCGTGATCGCACTGGCCGGTGTGCTTCTTCCATGTGGGCTTATTTGTTTCTGAGCGAGATGGCCGCTTGTTCACCTTCAAGCCTTTAAGACCCCAAACACTATCTCTTTTGATAGCCGGGCACCATCAGCTTTCTTCACCACATTTGCTTGTGCACCCATTTGTCTTCAGCGATCCTATCATGGAGGTGTGCAGTCGGGAAGTTACATCAAAATATTTTAGAGTTCTCAGCGCACACTAGTTGAGGGGTACAAAAAAATCATTCTCTGAGCCTAGGTCTGAGTAAAAGGCCAATCTTAGTTTTGAAAAAATGGATACAATGGTTCCAATGTATGTACCTTTAATTTTCTGCCCCCTGTATCTCTCATGACCTGAGTGTCCCTTGGAAATGAGGGGAGGGAAGGGGTCGATGACAGAATAACCAGTAATTAATATGCCTTATTTAACATGTGTTTCACTACATCTTTGAAGAAGAAACCAGATGAAATTGGAATTTACAAATTAGTAAATCAGAACAACTGCACCCGCAGGCTCCTTGCTTATTGGTTAACACATCCCTGCGTATGTCTAATAGCAGAGAAGTCTCCTTGAAGCTAGGACACAGTAAAAGGAAGATCCACAAGAGACCTGTGATATGGACATGATGTTTTTTATCACATGAACATTTATGAACCACTTTATTTTGTCATCTATCATGAATCATGCTGCTAATCAGAAACTATTCATGATTGAATAGTTTACTGAAAGTGCGCCTGTGGTTCCTGGTTTTATCTGTCTACCTACCTTAGTTCCTTACATTTAGGTAAAGACACAGAGAAGACAGCTCCACATACGTAATTAGCAATGTGAGTTTCTTTTTTTTTTTTTAATCATTTTATTGGGGCTCATGCAACACTTATCACAATCCATACATACATCAATTGTGTAAAGGACACTATACATTCGTTGCCCTCATCATTTTCAAAATTTGCCTTCCGCTTGGGTTCCTGGAATCAGCTCCTCATTGTTCTCCTTTCCCTCCCCCTCCCTCCCCCCTTCTTCATGAACCCTTAATAATTTAAATTATTACTTTATCTTATCTTACACTGCCTGGCGTCTCCCTTCCCCCACTTTTCTGTTGCCTATCCCACAGAGAGGAGATTATATGTATATCCCTGTGAACTGTTCCCCCTTTCTAACACCCCCCCTTCCCTCCCGGTATCGCCGCTCTCACCGTTGGTCCTGACGGGTTCATCTATCCTAGATTCCCTGTGTTTCCAGATACCATCTGTACCGCTGTGCATCCTCTGATCTAACCAGGTTTGTAGGGTAGAATTGGGATCATACTAGTTGGGGGGGAGGAAGCATTTAAAAACTAGAAGGTTAAGCTTTATTATTGCTACACTGAACCCTGAGTGACTCATCTCCTCCCTACTACCCCTCTGAAAGGGATGTCCAGTTATCCATAGATGGGCATTGGCTCACCATCATGCCCTCCCCTCATTCACGATGATATGATATTTTTTTCACCCGCCTTTGGTGCTTGAAACCTGGTCTCCTCGGCCCTTCATGATCACACATGTTGGTGTGCTGCTTCCATGTGGGACAATGTGAGTTTCTTGATGGGTTAGATTTGGGTTCAGTTTAGGGTTGCAGAGTGCTAGAGTCAGAGTCTGTATTTATGATGGGAATCTAGGTCCTGGGATTAATGTTCCTGGATCAAGAACAAGAGCCAATGGACAGAAATGGAACCTAAGTGTCAGGAGTTAGATGTTAGTGGACAGATGAAAGGGCTTTATGTTTACAATGTGTTCTGCCTAACCTCTTACATTTTGAATTACTTAGAGTTTATGTATTATGATATAAAGATGTATAGTTATTGTTTGAACAGTACAGTTTTGGAAGTTGGTTTCTCAATTTGAGACTTTGGGTTATAAATTTAGGATTAAGGTTATAGAATATAGTCTAAGTTGTCTTCCTGAGTTTAAAAATTGGGATAAATGAATTAGGCTAATTTTTAAAATACATTGGTGGTAACTATCAGGGAATGCTCACGGTGTTGATAGCCATTCTGGATGGTGAGGGGCTTTTCAGGTAGTTAGGGTTTCAGTGTTTGAAGAGATTATCAGCGTATTGTACGGATGCTTAGCATGTTAAGGTATAAGGGTTAATAGTTTGACAGCTGTTGTTTAGCAGTTAATGATTTGTGAATTAAGTACCAAAAGTTATTTTTGCATATTGAAATGTAGCCTACAGCGTTTTTATATTTATTACCTATTTATGGCATATTTTGAATATTTCATGCATACAATCATTAATTTATGATTAGAGAAATTTTTATTAATCTTTGGCAGCCTCATCCCTAAAAAATCATAAATCTTATTCTGATTGTTGTAATCTTACTGTACAGTCAATTTTTAATATCAGTGGTGAAAGTAGATATTTTTGTAATTTTTCTGAGGTAGGGTGATGTTTTTTCTCTTTCCTCTAAGTCTGACATTTTGACCTTTTTTTTTTAAAGGAATGTTTATTAGCATATTAACATATTGAACTATATTTATTTTATGTTAGATTTGTAAAGGTTTCTTTTCCTGAACATTAAAAGTGTTTGACTTTGTTTTGTATGTGTTTTGATAATTATCAATTTTTTTGTAATGTAAAAATATTTCTTTACATTAATTGGTATATTACAGTGCTTATTTTATGTTAAAACAACACTAGGACAGATTTCAATTAATCACAGTATATATTTATTTTAAAGTGTTGTCTGACTCAGTTCCCAATCATTTTAGAACTTTTTCATGTAGATCCATTTCCAATATTGGTCTACAGTTTTCTTGAAGTATCATCTTACCTTGGTATCAGGTTATTACTTTTCTCATCGAAAATGTTAGTACCAACAAAAGATCCTTGAACTAACTACAAGCTGTTCTTTCTTGTTGTATTTTATTTTGTTCTTTTTCAGTGGTTTGTTGTTGTTGTGTTATTGTATATTGTTGCTTGGTTTTGCTGTGTCTTGTTTTTTGCATGTTATTATCTCCGCAGGTCTGTCTAAATAAGATAGGTTGGATGAACAAACTGGAGGAAAAACAACGGGACTGACAGTTCTGGGGAAAATGGGATAGGGGGAGGTGGGGGGTAAGGAAGTGGTGTTAACAAACCCAGGGACAAGGGAACAATTGATCCAATTTGGTGGTAAGGTGGTTGTGGCAGACCTGGTAGGGCATGATCAAGCGTAATGTAGCGAAGAGGTATTGCTGAAACCCACGTAGGTACTGAGCATGATAGTGGGACTGGAGGAAAGTCAAGGGAAATAGAGGAAAGAGCTGGGAGGCAAAGGGTATTTGTAGAGGTCAAGACAAAGACATGTACATATGCAAATGTATATGAGGATGGGGAAATAGATCTATGTGCCTATATTTATAGGTTTAGGATTAAAGTGGCGGAAGGACATTGGGCCTCTAATCAAGTACTCCCTCAATGTAAGAATACTTCTATTAAATTGACATTCTATGATGCTCACCCTCCTGACACACCGCTGCAGACAAAGTGGGTGAACAAGCAAATGTGGTAAAGAAAGCTTAGGTGCCAGCTATCAAAAGAGATAGCATCTGGAGTTTTAAAGGCTTGACGATAAACACCGGCTATCTAGCTCAGAAGCAACAAAGCCCACATGGAAGAAGACGCCGCCTGTGTGATCACTTGGTTCCGAAGCAATCAGTTACCAGGCATCAAAGAACAAAAAAATCATATCATTGGGTGTACACTTCCGTGATACGATCACTGAGGACAAAAGGGTGCATAAGCAAATGTGGAGAGGATTGCTGATGGTGCTCGGCTATCAAAGGAGATAGTGTCTGGGGTCTTAAAGGCTTGAAGGTAAACAAGCGGCCATCTAGTTCAGAAGCAACAAAGCCCACATGGAAGAAGCACACCAGGCTGTGCGATCACAAGGTGTCGAAAGATCAGGTTTAAAGCATCATCAGAACAAAAAAATCTTACCATAGTGAATGAAGGGGGAAGTGCAGAGTGGATATCCCCTTGCAGAGGGCCCTAGGGGAGGAGATGAGTCAGTCAGGGTGTGATGTACTATCCATGAAGAATACAGCCTCCCTCTAGTTCCTAAATGCTTCCCCCCCCCCCCGACCCCCACTATCATGATCTGAATTCTACCTTGCAAGTCTGGATAGAGCAGAGGATGTGCACTGGTGCAGATAGGAGCTGGAGGCACAGGGAATCCAGGGTGGATGATACCTTCAGGACCAGGAGTGTGAGTGGCGATACTGGGAGGGTAGAGGGAGAGTGGGTTAGAAAGAGGGAACCAATTACAAGGATGTACATGTGACCCCCTCCCTGGCAGATGGACAACAGAAAAGGGGAGATGTCTGACAGGGCAAGATATGACAAAATAATCATTTATAAATTATCAAGGGCTCATGAGGGAGGGGGGAGTGGGGAGGGAGGGGGGAAAAGGACCTGATGCAAAGGGCTTAAGTGGAGAGCAAATGCTTTGAAAATGATGAGGGCAATGAATGTACAGATGTGCTCTACACAAATAATGTATGTATAGATTGTGATAAGAGTTGTATGAGCCCCTAATAAAACGTTTAAAGAAAATGTTAGCAGTGTACTCTCACAACCATTGTTATGTTTGTACCCAATAACTTGAACTTATGTAACAAAACATAAAGTGTTTATTCATATTGTTTGAATACTCTGATATCTAGCCACCAGAATTTTCAACTTTAATCTATCTT
Organism: Tenrec ecaudatus; assembly: GCF_050624435.1. Lineage (NCBI taxonomy): Eukaryota > Metazoa > Chordata > Mammalia > Afrosoricida > Tenrecidae > Tenrec > Tenrec ecaudatus. The sequence continues at coordinate 71,397,951 of NC_134546.1, read as the reverse complement.
ACAGTTAGCCTTGAAATTTCTCATGGAACTTAATTTTGATTCAGTGATTCAGTGACCTTTTGAGTATCCTGAATCCCATGCAACTCTCATAGAAAACTTGCTCTGGCTGGATCTTCTGGACTTGTAGCAGACTCCTCAGTGTAGAGGGATAAATGATTTACACTACTCTTGATAGACAAATAGGCACTCACACCTGAGTGACTTTCTGCTGCCCTCACACTTGAGCCCAAGTTTGGGAATTTCTCAGTGATTTTGTCATGGCTTTGTTATACACTCACACACAGGAAACCCATTCCTTCTTTTTTTTTAAGCATTTTATTAGGGGCTCATACAACTCTTATCACAATCCATACATATACATACATCAATTGTATAAAGCACATCTGTACATTCTTTGCCCTAATCCCTCTCAAAGCATTTGCTGTCGACTTAAGCCCTCTGCATCAGGTCCTCTTTTTGTTTTTCCCCTCCCTCCCCGCTCCCTTCCCTTATGAGCCCTTAATAATTTTTTTTAACATTTTATTTGGGGCTCATACAACTCATCACAATCCATACATACATCAATTGTATAAAGCGCATCTGTACATTCTTTGCCCTAATCATTTTCTTTTTGTTTCTTTTCTTTTTTTACATTTCCTTCTTTTTAATAAGAGCGTATGTTCCAACAAATGTTGCAAGAAAATTTGGCATCCGTTACCATGGAAATAACTTTTGTAAACATAATTAACACACTGGTATTTTGTGCATGTCTTGGGTACTGATTAGTGGATTCTGAGGTTGTTGTTGTTAGATATCAGTGAGTTGATTCCACATCATAGAGACCCAGTAGACAACAGAAGGAAACACTGCCCTCTTGCCTGCCATACTCACAATTTAGGATAAACCCATTGTTGCCATCACGATGTCAGTCCATTTATTTGGGGATTCCTATTTTTCGCTGCCCTTCTACTTTACCACATACACTATCCTTCTCCAGGGACTGCTCCCTCTGACAACATTGTCCAGAGTATGTAACATGAACTCTCTCTATCTTTACCTTTAACTAGCTCTCTGAGCTTCCTTCTTCTAAGACAGACTTGTTTGTGCTTTGGAGACCAATGTTATTACAGTATTCTTTGCCAGCATTATAATTCAAACAAATTGATTCTTCTTCAATCTTTCTTATGCAGTATTCAACTTCCAATACATACAAGGCTATTGACAATACCATGATGTGGGTGAGGTGAACCTAGTCCTCAACGTAAGTCCTCTTGTATCTTTTGATTTCTTGACGGTTACTATCACTATTCAGGTTTTTTTTCGTGTCTTTTGCATAAGCTATCAGTATTTCTGAAAGGAATTAAAATTTAGTCATGTTTAGATTAAGAATGTTGCTAAAGGAGGGGCATGGAAGCCAACCTTACTGTGCAGGCAACCAATTTAAGAACCCTGAGTTGAAGCCTGTCCTTAAGACCTGGTGGAATGGAGAGCCTTATATTCAAGGTATGCTTGATGACTGGTATACATGAGAGAGCCTCAAACAACTGTGCTTTTCTCTAGTCGCTTGACTTGCTGATTCATTTCAGAGGAGCACTAGTCTGCACCCTTTATCCTATAACTGCAACCTCACACATCTCTCCTTCAGAAACACCCTGTGGGCTGCAAAAGGGCACTGTCAGTGGTGTCCGACTAGCCACTCAGGCTACTGCCTCCCTATTTTATCACACCGTAGCCTCTTCTCAGTACATTAATTTTGTTTTCCTGCCAAACTAGTTCTGCTTGGAGCATGTTTCACAAGCTGAAGCCTATGCACTAGCTTTCCCCCTTCTTCCTTGGAGAATAAGACTATAGATGGGACAGCCAAAATCCAAGCCAATATGCCTTCTCCTACAGTTTGTGTTGTTTGACATCTGTCAGCATTACCTAGAGCTTGGAATTCAGCATCTAGGCAAAGATGACAAAATAGTTGATCAGTCATCTCTTTTCTGGATCCGTCTTATTCTTTTAAGCTTCTGCCTTTACCTTGGATCTTGGCATCCATCTACCTACCCTTTGCCATTCCTTGACTGTAGGCTGCAGTCTTTCTAAAAGGCTTTAAAATTGGACAACCATTATCACAAGAGCTTAAAAGAGTAGCAAATAAGGTTTCCCCTGGCTTATTTTCTTGTTTAGGATATCTCTGTGTTGGCCAAGGTACCTCTGGGTTGTCCTATTGGTGTCCCTATGTTTCTTGTAGGCCACATCTACAGCAAGTTTCTCTACTTACCTCACTATTGTGCATAAATGGGTTACCCAATGGTAGACAATTCTTCACACACAGTAGATATTGTAAAGAATACACAGGATGCAAGGGGATTGGGGTGGGTTAAACTTGATGAAAAGCTCAGCAGGGATTTGAGTGGCACATGTGAGCACGATTCAGCTGGATCACTTTAGCCAAATACATCAAGGGCTGTGGTCTGAGGTGCAGTACAGGTTAGTAAAGAGTGTTCTTCATAAAATACTCATTTCTTCAGTTAGATTGCTAGTGAAATGAAGATATTTAGCTTCAATGGAGCTTGAGAATTTGAGGTTTTAAATACTTCCATTTAATTCTGAAGATATTGTATATATAGAATGTGGATCCAAAGTTTAAAAGGATATTTGAGAAATTAGTAAAATTGCTCTGTAAAGATAGAGTGGACTCTGTTTAATGCAAACACCCTCAGATTGGAGCATGGTTTGATCCCAGAGTGTGGGGGTAGTCACTACTTAGTACACAGAGTACAGGCTAAGAATCTGCCATGTCTTTCTCAACATTGACTCCTCTTCTGTTTCAGATCAATGATTTGCCACAGAGAAATATGAGCCAATCTAGGGAGCTAGAAATCTTTTACTACTGTCTTGCACATTGAAGTATCACCAGAAAGGATTTCAACTTCTGACTGGTTTGTGAACCAAATCCATTCACCGGACTCCAAACAGGGTGAGCAAACAGCAGTTCATCTTCTCCTCAAGGGTTGCTATAATTAGAATCCACTCGATGGCAGTGAGTTGGGTTTTAGGTTTGGGTTGCTGATGACAGTGACAACTCAATGTCTATTTGCTGTGTCCCTAATTTGATTAAGCCTCCATTAAATTCTATTTGATCATTAACCAAGCAGCTAGGTCATCTTCCCCTGGGGGAAATGCCTTTGAAATAGATTGCCTGCATTCCTTTCCAGCCAGACCCTCTCCACTTGCCTGCCTAGGTGTATCCTTGATGGAGATCAGCTTCCTGAGGACAAACTGGGGGCCATTGTCATGAGTCTTGCCTTGACTTGCTTTGTGTAAAGGCCCTGGACCTATCTTGTAAGTCCCTTTAATAATGCGCATGTCCTAATCATGGTCCCATTCCTGTTGCTGTAGTCCCATCTGTACATGTGATTTATTAATCTGCCACCAATCATGATCCGTACAATATCTTTTGTTCTATGTCCTGTTTATTCAGGGTCCCGACTGAATCCTCAGTTGTTATTTTGACTTCATGCTATTGGCTTCCCTTAAATATATGGTGTGTGTGCATGTGTGTGCACGTGCGTGCATGCGTGCGCGTGCCTTTTGTTATCTTCAAAGTATAGTAAATGATCTCCTTAAATTATATTTGACATAGGGTTTACTTTTCTACCCTAGCACACAATTTAGGGTCATAAATGACTCAAGGTACAGTTCTCCTTTCAGACAGAATCTTGACAGACATACCTGCAGGTAAGGTCAGACTCTGCAGCCTCCTGGTCTCTGTCCTGAATGAGCAAATGTTACAAAGTTCTTTTAGCACTGCAGATAAATGGTCACTCCGCCCCTTAGCCTCAGACCAAATTCACTCAGCTCTGTGTGGGTTGGCCAGTCTAGTTCCCAAGAGAGGTACTCAGATGTACACTACTTCACCTACTAACTTCCTGCCCAAAGGCACTGAGCTCTTTTGTTGTGTGACCTATAATCTCATTGTTCTCTCTCAGTCTCTTTGTTTTGCTACCACCATGTCTCTGTTGCTGCTCCTTCCCATCGCTTTCTCTCTTGTATCATAGCTCTCTGTCTTTTGGATTGAAGAGTTTCAATAAAAGAATCTAGGATGTGTCCCCCCATCCCTGCAAGCCGCCATGTTTTCTCACTTAGTCTTCCCCCATAAGGAAATGGCCGGGGAGCTCCAAGAAACGCAGACGAACCCGGGCTGATGAGTCAAGGCAATGGGGTAAACCAGAACAGGTCTGTGTAGGGTGGGAAGGACATTGCGTCCAGTAGTGACTGGCTGTCCGGGGTGAATATCGTGCTGGCAATGGCCTACGGGAACCTGCTGTTTGTACTGCTATTTATTTTTGTGTAAAGGCAAATCATGCATTTTGCAATGAAATCTCGGAGGGGCCCTCATGTCCCTGTGAGACACAATGCCCCCAAGGATCTGAAAGAAGAGATTGATATTCAACTATTCAGAGTTCTGGATTGCAAGTAGGAATCCCGGCTCCTTGCAGATGATGATGCCAGGCTATCACAGCTGGAAACCCAGGGAAATAAAAAGTGCTGCAACTGTCTGTCCAAGAGATAACTCTGCACGCCATTCCTGCCTCTGAGATCCCATTTCACAGGGAAGGTCAGCATCCCCATTCCCTAAAGGGCAGAAATTTCCATTCCTACCTGCTTGATCTTTGTAACAAGACTACTCCTTTCAAGGATATGCACAAGGCCCTTATTGATACCCTGCTGCATGACTATGAGGCAGTCAGCTGTGGGACAGGGGTCTTTTGTCCAGAGTGAGTCCCTGCACTATCAGGAGGCCCTGACTGAGCTGGCCACTGTGGTCAAAGCAGGAAGTGGGAGCTCTCAGTGACCCCACCAGTCAGCAGCCAGAGACCTTACCCAATCTCCTGAAGTCTCCCCACCTACCTTCCAGTCAGAAGAGTAAACGTGCCAAGCATTTCCTCGAATTGAAGAGCTTTAAGGACAGCTATAATACCCTGGGGAGTGCTCTGATGGACCTCACAGACTCGCTGGAGATGAGCCAGGACTGGAGTGTGCTTGCCAGGCAATCCTCAGGTTAGCTGGCTGGTGGGCCTGCACTCTTGCCCGACTCTCCCGATGTGTGCAAGATCATGCCTGGAAGACCTTGGGGGATATTTCTGAACAACAATTAAAACTATTTCCCCCCAACCCCCCAAAAAAGAATCTTGGATCCAGGCTCTTCTTCTTTGATGATAGTGAGATCCCAGTTTCTGTTTCTGAAATGGCTCAATTAAACCGAATGTGATGCCCAGTGTGACTAATTCCCATGTTAGGTTTCCAGACATCTTATTTGTGTAGCCACAAGGGTACCAATGTATTGTTGGGCAAGCTGCCCAATCCTCTTAAACCAAAAACCCAAACAGTGCTATCGAGTTAGCACTGACTCATAGAGAGCTTATAGGACAGGGTAGAACTGCCCTGTGAGTTTCAAAGTCTGTATCTTTTTATCATATTAGAGAGCCGTGTCACTCTTGGGAGAAGAAAGCACCATCTTTCTTTCAAGTTTCCAACTGCTGACTTTAGGGTTAGTAGCCCAACAGTAACCACTATGCCACCAGGGCTCCTTTGCTTCATTCACATTGGCAGGCAACAAACCCATGTAAATATTTGAAAGGAGTTAAGGGGCCATAGCTAGAAAGTCTGTGTGCTTGTATAGACCAACTAGCAAACTACATTAGGTACTATAAATAATGCTATACTAAAAGCATTGTTTACCTTGGGATTGAAAAGTGCACTCACTGGGGTCGGGGGATGCATACTTCTTACTTCATTTTCCTCTAAATAAAGTTTCAATCTAATATGATACATAAGTGTTTATTTTGGAGCCCTGGTTTTGACATGTATTAAGAGTTGGACTGCTAACCTCATGGTCAGAGGTACAAACCCACTACCTGCCTGTCATGGCTTTAGACTCTCAGAAACTATGTGCAGCAGTTTTATTGTGACCTATTGGGTTCTTATACATCTTACTCTACATGATGGTGAGTTTTAAAGTGATTCTAAAGTGATTGTACAATTTATAGTTCCTCTAGAAATTCACTTTCAGTTTATAATAGCTTCTTATATAGGCCATTTAAAATGTTTCCAGATGCTTTAATTAACATAATCATCTTCGAAGTTCACTGATTTTTTATTCACCTTGAGAGTCACGCAATAAGGAATTGATAGTTCTGCATGCTGTCAGGTAGGGATCCAGCTTCCCCCCCCCTTCTTTTGGCATGTATATTTGATTGTCCAATCTCTTTATTATAAAGTCATCTTTTACTCACATGTCTTAAAATTAAGAGTTTTTGATTTATTGGCCATGGTATAAGCACATTTTCCATCACTCAGTAAGGGCACTGTTAACAGGATTGGGGACTTTGTTTTAAGAACAGGGACAGAACAGTAACAGCATCTGGACCTACAGGTTATGTATTACTCACATTGTATTCTCTCACCAGCCTGCAAATTGGATGTCAATAGCAGCACAGAATAAAGAGGAAGAATTGCCTGGTTTGGGTATTATTATTTCTGGCATGTCCCCATGAGAGATTGAAATTTGTGAGCATCGTTAGAGCTGATCCACATAAGACAAACATAGAGCATCCCAGTTGCTGGCAGTCTTATAAGGACCAAAGAAAATGACCAAGGCTCAGGTGCTTCTGATGCATTTTATACTTTTCTGTATTTCCTACTGGAATTGTAGAAGCCTGTATAATACTGATTCAGTTCACTGGAAAAGTGAAAATTTGAAATCATAGAAGGTATAAGTAAACTCTGATTCTGATTTCAACATTGGGCAGGAGATTAGGAATATATATATATATATATATTGATCATATACATATTGACATTGAATTAAACTATTGACATTGAACATAATACATCACTGAGAATTGTTTGGATGACATTCTTTCAATTCATTATTCTATGGCCAACCCATGAGAATCAATCAAATGACATGCTCTGCCTAGTTTTGTTTTTTTTAATCATTTTTGGGGGGGGATCATACAACTCATTAAAATCCATACATACATCTATGTGTCAAGCACATTTGTACATTTGTTGCCATCATCATTCTCAAAACATTTTCTTTCCAATTGAGCCCTTGATATTAGATTCTCAATATTTTCTTCCCCCTTCACCCTTCCTCCCTTACTAACCCTTGATAATATTTAAGTTATTATTATTTCTTCATGTCTTACACTGTCCCATGTTTCCCTTCACCCATTTTCTGTTGTACATCCCCCAGGAAGGGGCTTATATGTATTTCATTGTGATAGGTTCCCCTTTTTTCCCCTACCTTCCCCTGCCCCTCCTGCTATCTCTACTCTCATTATTGGTCCTGAGGATTTTATCTATCCTTGATTCCCTGTGTTTCCAGCTCCTGTCTGTACCAGTGTATATCTTCTGGTCTATCTGGATTTGTAAGGTAGAACTGGCATCATGATAGTGGGGGGGGGGGAGGAAAGAGGAAAAACTCAAAGAAAGTTAGATGTTTCATTGGTGCTATACTGCACCCTGACTGGCTATTCTCCTTCCCATGACCCTTCTGTAAGGGGATGTCCAGTTGCCTATAGATGGGCTTTGGGTCTCCACTCCACCCTCCCCCTCATTCACAATTATATGATTTTTTTGTTCGTTTATGCCTGACACCTGATCCCTTCGACACCTTGTGATCAAACAGGTTGATGAGCTTCTTCCATATAGGCTTTGTTGCTTCTCAGCTACATGTCTGCTTGTTTGTCTTCAAGCCTTTAAGACCCCAGATGCTGTATCTTTTTATAGCCAGGCACCATCAGCTTTCTTCACCACATTTGCTTTTGCACCCACTTTGTCTTCAGTGGTTGTGTCGGGAAGGTGAGCATCATGGAATGCCTGGTTAATAGAACAAAGTGTTCTTGCATTGAGGGAGTACTTGAGTGGAGGCTCAATGTCCATTTGCTACCTTAAAACGAAAACCTATAAATAATGCCCATAGATCTATTTCCCCATCATCATATATAAATATATATATATATTTGTACATGCCTGTATTAGGTGTCTATTAATGCCCTTTGCCTCCTTTTTCCTTTCTTTATTTTCTTTTACTTCTTGTTCAACTATCACATTCAGCCTTCATTTGGATTTTAGTAATTCCTCTCAGTTACATTACCCTTGATCAAGCCCTACTAGGTCTCCTACACCCTCCTCACATCAATTTTGAATCACTTGTTGTTTCCTTGTCCTTGGATTTGTTAACACCATTTCTTTTCCCTCTGCCTTCCCTTCATCCATGTTCCCTGCCCCCTGGAACAGTTGATCCCTTTGTTTTCTCCTCCAGACTGTTTATCCTACCTATCTTTTCTAGAGAGAACTGCAGAGATAATAATATGCACAGAAAACAACATAGCAAAACAAAGCAACAAAAGACAATAAAACCAACAACAACACAAAGAAAAGCTTGTAAATAGTTCAAGGTCTGTTTGTTGACCATTAGGAGTGCTTTCCAGTTGAGTCTGATGGGGTTCCATGGCCTGGACCCAAAGTCTACTTTTGGTATTTCCTGGGGAATTCATTGCTCTGTTGCCCTTAGTGTTTCTGTTCTGTTGCATGCCCTTAGTGTTTCACCTCAGTGTGGTAGGGTCAGATTGGGTGCAATTCCTGCACTTTTCCAGTATTATTCCCCATAATGCTATGGGTCTGTGAGGGATGGTGTGTCTCCTATTTGGGCTGGCCCTATGGTTCTCTCTGTGCTTTGGCTGCTCTGAGTGGGAATATGACCCTCCAGACTTTGTGGGCCAACATGTATTCCACTCTCTCTTCCTCTCCCTTCATTTGCTTCTGTGTCCTCTGGTCTGATATGTCCTTCCCCCTGAGCCGTAGCTTCAGTGCTGTCCTCTGAAGTGAATTCTTCTGCTGGAGGTGAACTGTCCACATAGTTGGGATTGGCGCTGGCCCCTCAGACCTCTCTATTGGCTCCCTGCTTCATGCTCGTATGTTGCATTCACATCTTGGTACACTGGGTTGAAGTCTGGTCCCTCTTTCTCTGTGGAGATATAAACAATACCCTCCCCTTGGGTGGGTTAGTGCCCTGTTCCCCTGCTACCAATGTCTTTTTCATTCTCCCCTCCCCCCTTTTTAGTTGGCTTCCATATGTATCCCTGGATGATTTGATCTGGCCCGTGCCATACTCCCTGGACCTCACGCCAGGAATGTTTGTATATAGTAGCTTTTTCCTATGACCGTTTTGCACTTTAAGCTTACCTCAGCAGACGTATGTTGTACTTGTCCTTTTGTGCTTGGATTTCTCTGCTCAGCATAATTTCCTCCTGTTCTTCCCATGCAGCAATGTGCTTCATGTGTTTATCACTGCTTTTAGGGATGCGTAGTACTCCATTGTATGTATGTACCATAGTGTTTTAATCTATTCATCTGTTGATGGAAATTTGGGTTGTTTCCAAATCCTTGATTATGCCTAGTTTTTAAGGAGAAATAAGATCACCTCTTTAGGACCGTCCAGTATTCCATGGGATTTTTCTCTGATTAAGTCTCCTTAATGCTTCTTTCTGAAGGTGAACAACCAAACAGCCCCATTATCATTAATGCATCTAAATTATCATCAATGCATCTCCCAAACAGCCCCGTTATCATTGATGCATCTAAAATGGGACTTGTAGCAATTGTAGTTTAAAAAATGGGTGATAGCTTTTCACATCCTCTAACTATAGAAGTAGGAGGGAGAATCGCCCATCAACACCAGCCCTGATTTATTTGAGGCAGAGTTTAAACAGACCTGTACCTGCCAGTAGTTTTCCAGTTCTGACACCAGTATCTTTCCCACAGTCTTCTGTTACTCAGCTCATTAATTTTTACAGTGGCCATGTGCAAATTACAGTCCAGAGTCACAGGTACAAATCTTATTCAGTAACAGTTTGTAATTTGGTATCAGAATTAATAGGCTACACATTGGCATTCATATTAAAAAACCATGTAGGCAAATTTGCTCTTGTTCAGGGCAGGCCTGTTCTCTCTGTTCCTTTCAGACATTTAGCCCCTGAAGGTAGGCTCATTTCATAGTTTCTTCTCTCTAGGCTCCTCTCAGCTCCTTAAGGGATATCATCCTCTTGATCTTGCCTGCCTGTCCCATATCTTGGCTTAAAAGCCCTTTCTGGACCTGTTACAATTGGCTCTGTCATATGTCCCTTCTGCCCTCGGCATTATCTCCATTGGTACTCATGAATATTACAGTGCATTGTGCAGGAGCAGTAGTAGACCAGTCCCTATGAGGTAGAGGTTCAAGGTGTTCCTTGATTTGCTCTGCAGTATCTCACAAAACTAAATAGCCATCAGGTAAATAACTCTTCAGGATGTGGAAACTGGTGAATCTCAAATGTCAGGCAGCAAACTGTTGGCTCATGGAGTGGAGGAAGCTCCCAAATCAGGTCACACAGGCAGCTTACAGTTGCAGGATGTCATGGAAATGGCTCCTGAATGTCTGCAAGCTGGCAAATCCCTAATCCCTGGGTTAATTCTGAACTATGTGGCTGCAGGGTCTAACAAAACCAAATCAGCTGTTCAGATAACAGGCCAGTGTCCCACTGTCTCATCTCAACAATACCTGCAGGCAGTTCTCTCTTTTTTGATATGATGGCTTCTTGGTTCAAACTAGCACTTTCCCTGCTTAGGCCAGATTAGGAGGGGCCCCTTAGAGAGCATGTGATGAAAGAAGGCAGGTGCAAGAGGACCTTTTAGTTAAAGTTAAGTCAATACAGCTCGAAGGTGGCTGAGAAGAATTTGTCCTAAGAATGACAAGAAATGCTTGTCCTAAGGTGGTTTCTAAGAGTTTCCCGTACTCAGGAAGGGACATACACCCTATGAATTTTCTGTTTAGGGATCTGAGTTATAGCTTCTTATTCCTGATCCCAAGTTTTACCTTGTTCATTAATAGTCCACTTTGATCTATGAGTTTTGTGTGGCCATCACAATGGATTATCAAACCCACAAGTGAGACAAAGAGTGTTGTGGGAGGAATGACTTGTGTAAGAATTGACCAAAAATGTTGGAGAGCTGAGCTCTGTTTGACCTCCCCCTCTGCACTGTTCCTGATAGTGGGTGCCACTGAAGGTACAGAGCCTCGTACGCTGGTGATGCTGCTAGGACTCCACATTCCATTGCACAATGTGCTGTAAACTTGTTTGTTGATATTAACAGGTGTTTATCTACTTTGTGTGAGTATAAGTCAGCTACTTCTAGCTCATTCAGCTCATTTCACTGGTACTCAAAATTCTAATTTTATGAGTGGGTGGATTACTTTGGTGGTACAGAGGGCCCCAACACTCAAACCTTAGGAGTGACATTGCAATTGTGGCAAATATTAAAAGACAGAGAGAAGACAGCCGGACACAGGGGCTCTCTTCCCATATCAGGCCTGAGAGAGTGAATGTATTTTCCAGTGGGCATATGTAACGGAGCTTACAGATCATTCATAGGCACGCACCTCATGCAGTTAGCATATACATTGTCAATGGTATAAAGTGAGTGAGTATAATATAAGTGAGTAACTTGACAAGCAAGAAGGTGAGTCACCATCTTGACCTAATGCTGCTTGACCTCAAACCTGCCCTGAGCCCTCCCCAGACATTTGCTACATTTTATGGTTGACTGGCTACAGAACCTGATTATTCTAATTTACAGATAACCTTCAAGCACAGTGAAGCAGCTAGGCAGAGAAATGATTCTTCTACTACTGTGTTTCCACCAAAATAAGACACTGTTTTCTATTTATTTTTCCTCAAGAAGACACACTATGGCTGATTTCCAGGGGATGTCTTATTTTTATTAAGTATGGCACAACAATCTACATTTATTCAAATATATTTAAGTCACCTTATTGTGGAACATCAACCCTCAGTGCTCAGTAAAATGGCAGCCACAGCTTTACTTCTTCCCCCTGAAGACACACAATACCTAAAGCAGAGCGCTCTGCTCCTCACTTCACTGAGGAGACTTTTACATTCACTGTCTATGTCTCCCTCTCTGCCTCAGCTTGCAGCACGCAAAGAACAACCGGGACCTGACAGTGGGGCGCGATCAGGTTGATGGGACTGCCCACACCCCTCCCATCATCTCCGAGATAGCAGCTGTCACGATGGGGCAGGTGAGAAGGGTTTTCCATCTTCATTAACTCTCTTTGGCGGTATGCTGCATAGCCACGCCTTTCACTGTTTAATTTTCGGAATATGGCTTATATTGCACAATTACTTAGATATTCTGCTATGGCTTATTTTATGGGTCTGTCTTATTTTCGAGGAAACACAGTATGATAGTTCCTTCTGCTCCTTCATGGAGGTCTATTGTTGGTTGCACAGTATTTGGCCTGGAAAACGTGTATTTAAAAACATTTTTTTTATCAGAACAATGGAGATCTTTCGGAAAATAAGACGAGTTTTCCATGCCCATGGTTGCAAGTGTAGAAAACAAGGTCAAATGCTTTCTACCAAGTCCTCAGTTTACCACACACTATGGAATGCATTAGCACGAAATAGCTTTTATTGCTGTTTTGCTTTCTTTACTGTAAGATGTATATATATATTTATCATCTTCAAATGGAAAATATGTCATTAAATAGACTTCTCTTACTACAGGAATCACTGACATTCAATTATGTGGCTGTAAAATTCACCCGTGAGGAATGGCAGCTCCTGAACTCTGCTCAGAAGACCCTATATCAGGATGTGATGTCTGAGAACTATCGCAACCTGGTTTCCATTGGTGAGGAGAGTTCTCGAGTTATTGGCCTCCTCACTGGCTTTTCCTATCTTAGGTGTTAAATTCTTTGCAGTGTCTGTGGTTTTCTTAAAGAGGTAGATTCTCATTGCATTCTCTGGTACTAAGTTAGTGAGTAAGGTCTTCTACTCTTGCAAGAACACCTTTTACTGTGTTCCTTTGAACATAATTTTCCTAGAAACACAACAGTCTGCAGGCTTTACAAACCTTAGGTTAAATTTGGTGTGTCTAAGATTCTGTAATTTATTATGAACAGGTAATCTAGTTGTTACCTCAGAAGCTTCCTCTCAATAGGAACAAGGAGAGATGTGGTCGTTTTTAGAGACAAGCTATAGTGGAAATTTTTCAGGTGCGTGGTCAAAATACCTTAAGGGGAATTGGCCGGGGAGGTTGATTCAACAGGTAGAAGGCCTCACGTCCATCATAGGTTTCGGATAATACATAAAAGTGTGTGCTCCTTCGAATGTGAGACCTCACTTTTCCTACCAGTTGCAAAAAGTATTCCTGTAGCTTTTCTGAAATTAGATTTTTAAATTTCCATTTATTTGATTTACATTATTATATGTCTGTGTCCATAATTTTCTTTAAGATTGTCAAACTTTCCCTTTTATGTGCTTCTACCTTACTATGAAATCCATCTTGCAAGCGTCTCTCCAAACAGAGAACTTGGAGTACATAATTGTCCCCAGAATATAACACATTTCTCCACTATTGAGCAAGCATAGATCTTTAGCTCCCACCATAAATAGGTCTCCATTGTGTTTCCTTAGCTTCCCCCTTGGAGTTTCTCTATTTTTGGTATTACTTCATAACTAATTTTGCTACTGTTATGAATCGGGTAGCCCCTGTGAAAGGGACCTTTGATCCCCAAAGGCTTCACAGCCCACAGCTTGAGAACCACTACTCTAAAGGTTTGGTTTTCATTTTCTCATTTTTTCTCCTCTCCCTTTAATGTTTTCTTGATTCTAGTGACATAAGTTATTTCTGTTTTCTAATGGAGATGGTAAAATTGCCGTCTTTGTTGGAATTGTTTAACAGACATATTTTTCCATAGTTTACTCTTTTCGATGAAATACATGTGTGACTTCTGTTATTTTCAGGTATCTAAGATCATTTTCCCAGCAAAAAATTGTTATCAAGTTAGGATATTCTTTAGCACTGTACCTTCAATTTTTTTCTACCTGTAAGATTTTTTTTAAAAATCATTTTACTGGGGGCTCATACAGCTCTTATCACAAGTCATCCATACATTAATTGTGTAAAGCACATTTGTACATTTTTTACCCTTATCATTCTCAAAGCATTTGCTCTCCACTTAAGCCCTTGGCATCGGCTTCTAATAATTTCCCCTCCATCCCCACTCCTTCCTCCCTCATGAACACTTGATAATTTATAAATTATTATTTTTGTCATATTTTACACTGTTCAATGTCTCCCTTCACCCACTTTTCTGTTGTCCATACCCATATGTAGATCCTTGTAATCGGTTCCCCCTCTCTACTCCACCCTTCCTCTGCCTTCCTGGTATTTGACACACTGTGGTCTTAAAGGGATCAGCTAACCTGGATTCCCTGTGTTTCCAGTTCCTATCTGTACCAATGTACATCCTCTGATCTAGCTGGATTTGTAAGGTAGAATTGGGATCATGATGGGGGATGGGGGGATATAGGGAACATTTAGGAACTAGAGGAAAGTTGTATGTTTTATCTTTGCTACACTGCACCCTGACTGGCTTGTCTCTTCACCACAACCCTTCCTTAAAGGGATGTCCAATTGCCTACAGATGGGCTTTGGGTCTCCACTCTGCACTCCCCCTCATTCACAATGATACAATTTTTTTGTTCTGATGATGTCTGATAACTGATCCCTCTGATAACTCGTGATCACACTGGTTGGTGTGCTTCATCCATGTGGGCATTGTTGCTTCTTAGCTAGATGGCTCAGTTTTTATTTAAGTTGCCAGTTCCTCCAATAATTTTGTAAGTGCAAAGGACATTATTAACATCCTGCTTTCTTTGTTCTTTCTTTCTTATTTTCTTTTCATTAAATGCATGTCTGATGCATATTCCTTACTATGCAGTATGCCTTCTTAAGCCCACACCTTCTTAACAGGTCCAAAACCTAAAAGATGCTTTGCTGCTTCTGAAGAACATTTTGGCTCTATATTCCACCACTGATTTTGTTGTTGTTGTTATTGAAACAGTGCATAGTATATTCAATATTGCTGTCTTTGTTTTCTGTCTTTTTAGTATTCTTTTGGTTTCCAGGTGTATGATGTCCATGGTGTCATCCGACAACATATTTGGTCTTCGGTCATTAGTGTTCAGTCATCAGTGTTCAAATCCTCAAGTTTATTCTTTAGATAGTCTCTACGCTCTGTGATCTAAATCCTTTGGCTAGCTTCAACTTGCATTTGAGGAAATTTTATCAGTTAACTTGTGTGTCATTTCTTTCACGAAAGCCACATTTTCCAATTACTCATATTGTTCCCAAATTTTACATTCATCACTGCACATGATTGTATGGCTGATCAGTGTCAGGGTGCAAAAGTTATGCAAAATTTTCAATATATATATATTTTAATCATTTTATTTGGAGGTTTAACAGATATCATAAGATTTCATAATTCAGTCACATGGAGCAGTACTGTACAATTGCCACCACAGTTGCAAAACATTTTCTTCTTGAGCTCCTTGATATTAGCTCCCCTTTATTCTCTCCCTCCACCACCCTCAATTTTTTCACTGTGGAAAACAGAACCTGGATGAAAGTATAAGGCAGCCTTATCTCTATACTCCTGACCACAGGGCTTGAAAGACCAGTACTAGTGTTAGAAGAAAACCTCCACAAGCCCCAAGGATAAAGCTAGAGCTGATAACGCAAAATCTCCAGATAGAGTTTTCTTCCCAACTAACCTCCCTCCACTACAGATGTTCGAATACAGCTCCTACAGGTGGCTGACTTCTTGCTTCTCAGCTAAAGATGCCTAGCTTTAAAAGCAATTAGCTTTCTTTTGTTGCTATCACTCAAGGAACCAACTATCCTTTTGTCTCTTAAATGCCTTCTGGAAGGGTCCTAAGGGATGGTTGTGTAATTGAAGGGCAGAAATAGAAAGGCACTCACCTCTTCCAGGATGTCAAGTCTGAGCAGGAGAGAGAATGTTCTTTTACCAATTTACCATATATACTCATGTTTATGCCTAGTTTTTCAGCACTTTTTAATGCAGATGTGTTGTAAAATGCATTTTTTATGATATTTGGGTTGACTTATACTCTAGTATATATGGTATAATGTCTCGAGCATGCAGCCACACCGCAACCCCCCCCCCCAACCACACAAACAGAAACACAGACACCTATGTACCTAACAAGGTAGGCAGTGTCTTTAACCTGGAGGTCCCTGAACTATTTGGGTGAGCAACTTAAGTCCAGTGCTGAGGGCAGGTGGGGGGGAGGGGTAACTGTCCCCTGAACAGGGTGGCCAATAACAACAGGTCTGCTCTTATAGCTAAAGCTGGTGGCAGCTAGTAATTAGCCATGTTCTTGTATGAGGTATCATTAAGGTCACACTGTAATAAGGGAGTATAGTGGGGATGATTTTTAATTCAGAGAATGTGACTGGGACTCCTTTCCAACTTACAAATGTGAATGCCTTCCTCTTCACAGATACTAGGCCTTGCAATCTTCCTTAATTCTGAGAATAAAGAATTTGTCTCCATCCACCCTCTTCTTGGTCCTCAGTTTCCTACAGCCTGATACTTATCATGAAGTGTTCTAAAAGTAATCAGGATATTCCCACAATCCAATTTGTCCATTCTGTTGTGTTTGTGCCATCTGGAGGCTGCCACCCATTCCGACTATATAAATTCACTATTAAATGACCTTGCTATCTTATTCTGACATCGGAGATGAGGCCGCTCTACCCCATTTTGCTGTCTCCATCTTCCTTAATTGCACATGCTATTTCTAAGGGCCTGTTTGGTTGTGGGGCTAAATCCCACACTTTATGTTTGCTTTAACAGTTGGTGCACAGATTTAAATAACACTTGTGACTTGTCTTACCTGCATGCATGTGAATAGTAACCTACCACTGACAGAACTATACTTCAGAGAAGATCTTGCTATGTACTTTTTGATGATGAATATGACACCAGTATTTTGGATTTGTCAATATCAGCCTTATAAACCACTTGATTATCTAATTAAAAATAGCCAGTACCAGTCTATTAAAGTTTAATAAGCCATATACCATCAATATTTAAACATTCCATTTTGTTTTGACAACTTGCAATTGTTCTTGATAATACTTCATATATCCAGTCTTCCAATTATTAGAGGATATATGCAGCGATTTTTTTCTCATTTTCAGTCATGACCTGTTAACCACTTAAGGTCCCCAAAGCTCTCCTCCATCTACATCATTACTGTTGATTGTACTTTGAAGATTTAGTACTTGTTCAGTGTTATTTCATTGCCATTAAACCTGAGGGGTTCATGTTCCAGAAGTTGATCATCAGGTCTTCCTCCCAGTCCCTATTTCTGGAGAATCCACTAAGACCTGTGGACCATGGATGGTCCTGCTTGTATTTGAAATACTGGGTGGCAGTGCTTCTGGCATCACAGCAACCTGCACCACAGGACAGCACTATAAGATGAGTGCTGTGAGCTAGAATACAGGCTCCATAAACATAAACAATATGTAGCTGTGCCATAGTACCTTTCATATATACCTGTAAAAATGGTTTTCTCCCAAGTAGAAAATTCTGCATTTTTCACATTCCCAGCTTTATCTAGTACTTAGTTGTCTCTCAGTAAAGATTGATGGAATGAATACATCTGTCATCTACCAACTGAAATTAGCAAGCCTTACCACTACTTTGGCCTATTGGTCTCAATGTCTTGTTTGTATTACATTTGTTGTATATTTTCATGGCCTTATTTAAACAAATACCAAATCTGTGTTCATTCATTAATTTCATATCCAACCTTGCTTCTATAATAACTTTTTTTATCATTTGGATTGCTTACATGATTGTATTTCTTCCAGTGGACAATAAACTTTAAGCATAGTGTTTTATTTACATTCATATAAGATGGTTGTCACTAAAGATTTACCTTGTATCAATGCTTATTTTAAGAGGTCAATTATAAATCAAGATGATGGAAAGATTCATTGTTCTCTTCTTTTATAGAACTCCAGAAAAATGGTGATCATATGCTCGAATACTTGCAACATGAAAGAAATATGAACAGAAAGGAACGGTGCTATAAATGTAATACATTGGAAAGTATGGTTTCTCAGCACAAAACTAATTTTCCTCTCAAGGAAAATTATGAGATGTTTGGCTTACATGAAGAAATTGTAAAATCAGATTTAATCATTCTGGAATTAAATCAGAACAGGAGCAACAAAGTACAGAAGTCAGCTGTGCTCAATGGAGATGAGAAAACTTTTCGCCATGTTGAACGGGAGCAATTTTATAGTGAAATGAGATTCCCTGAGTGTGAACAATCCAGGCTCATGAAGTCCCAGTGGATTCAGCATCAGGAATCATATGAAATTGACAAACCACACCCAGGTGATAAACGTGGGACGGCCTTCATTGAAGAGTCTTTGCTGTCTGAGCACCAGGTCATTGATACACTAGATAAGACCTACAGATGCAGATATTGTGGGCAAAAATTCAATAAAATGTTCAAACTTAATGAACATTATCAAAAAGCTCACGAACTGCAAAAGCTATATAAATGCTTAGAATGTGGCAAATGTTATCACAGTAAACCATACCTCAAGAAACATCAGAAAACTCATGCGGCACAGACTCTCTGTGTGTGCAATGAATGTGGGAAAGGCTTCACCAGGAAGAGTCTTCTCACTGCTCATCAGCGAACTCATACTGGGGAGAAACCCCATGTATGTGGTGAATGTGGCAAAGGCTTCATTCAGAAAAACCATCTCAAAATGCATCTACGAACTCATACAGGAGAAAAACCCTATGTATGTCGTGAGTGTGGTAAAGCTTTCAGCTGGAAAAAATCCCTTCTAGGACATCAGGCATTTCACACAGGAGAAAAACCCCATGTATGTGGTGAATGTGGAAAAGCTTTTATCTGGAAGAATAATCTCAGTGATCATCAGCGAACTCATACTGGAGAGAAACCCCATGTATGTGGTGAATGTGGAAAAGCTTTTATTGGGAAGAAGAACCTCGCTGATCATCGGCGAACTCATACTGGAAAGAGACCTCATCTATGTGGTGAATGTGGAAAAGCCTTTCTCAGGAAGGCTGCTCTCACTGTTCATCAGTTAATTCATACTGGAGAGAAACCTCATGTATGTAGTGAATGTGGAAAAGGCTTCACTCAGAAAGCAAATCTCAAAGCTCATCTACAAACTCATACTGGAGAGAAACCCCATGTATGTGGTGAATGTGGAAAAGGCTTTATCAGGAAGAAGGGCCTCAGTGTTCATCAGGGAATTCATACTGGAGAGAAACCCCATTTACATAGTGAATGTGGCAAAAGCTTCATTCAGAAAGGAGATCTCAAAACTCATCTATGAATTCACACAGGAACCAAAACCCATGTATGTGGTGAATGTGGAAAAGACTTTCTTAGGAAGAATAAGCCCATTGTTCATCAGCAAACTCATCCTGGAGAGAGAGAAATCCCATGTATGTAGTGAATGTGGCAAAGGCTTCATTCAAAAAGCACATCTCAAAACTCATCTATGAATTCAAACCAGAGATAAACCTTTCATGTGGTGAATGTGATGCCTTAGTAGGTACATCAGAGATTTCACCAAGGAAAGAAGCCCTTTCCATGAATTATTTGTGGGAACTCTTATATGTGGAAGTTAGATCTTGTTAAACATGAGAAAATTCACAAGAAAACCTTTCATTGGAGTTAGTGTGACAAAGCTTTCAAAACAAAGGAAGAGGTTAGGTGGTAGACTTTGGCCTGGGCCAAGCATGGGAACAGACGATTGTGACTTAGCATATCGAGACCCATGTTCAGCATTGCTGTCTCTCTACTGATATGGCTCACTGTTTCAAAGAGAGGGCCTTCCAGACATCCACAGGGTGCATGGGTATCTCATTGTTCTTCTCTTTCAAAGAGCTGAACCTGGTGTTTCTGGATCAGAGATGTACCAACTAGTAGAGTATCCACACAGATGACATTTTTGCGTGCACCACCTGCATGCTCTTTGTTACCCACCCCCACCCACCAGAGACAGCACAGAAGTACAGTAAAAGAAGAATAAAGAAAATAGAAGATGTATGGGAACAATTAGTCCAGAGGATGAATTGACCACAGCGACTCTCATCCTCCACAACCCTGAGACCAGAAAAACTAGATGGATCACAAAGGGGTTCTAAGTCGAGTGGTAGACGAAAGTGGAACAAAACACAAAATCATAAAATAGTTCAGGCTTACTGGTCTGATGGAGACTTGGAATCCACAAATTATGGGCTTTAGTGACTCTTCACTCTGGGACCTGTACTCACTCCTCTGCTTCAGCTTTCAGCCAAACAATATACTGGCTTGGAGGGGAAAGATAACATCTGAGAATAACATACACTCCCGAGAATAATCAACTCTGCACAGCCAAATGGACAGCATTTGCTTAGGGATCAAACTCTTAAAAGCAAGAAGGAACAGGAAAGAAGGATGAAGAGTATAAAAACATAAGGAGGGTGGAAGTGGGAAGAAGGCTGGTATATCTTGGGAATACAATCAATGTATGAATTATTGAATGGAAAACCAATTTACTCTGTAAAGTTTTAAATCATAAAAAAGTTTTTTTGTTTTTTTTTTAAACGAAGAGCTCATGTCTCATCAACTTTTTCATGTAGGATAGTTACCATGTAGCTGTAATGAATGTGGATAGCAAACTTTTACCTGTGTTTCTAAGTTTTCCTTATATAAAGACACAAAATTGAAAAGTGTTAAGTTCAGTTAAGATGGGAAACTCCACAGGGAGCCATATGACATCACATACCTGTGATCTCTTGCAGAAGGAGAGATCTGGCCATGTAGTTACTTTGCATATACTCTCTTTTGGTTTCTCTCAATGTATCAGTAAACTGCATTAGGATTTTAACCGATGTAGTTCTGATTGGCCTTTGTCTCGAAAGGATTCATGTGACAAAAGAGGATTTGTAAAGCAGAGAAACCATATGAATACAGGGAATGTGGCAATGTATATGCATTTAGTGACTGGAAGTGCCTCCAGCATCCAATTACATTTTCTTTGATGTTCCTCAAAGTCCATAAGATAAACTCTGATGCACTAATTGGACAGAAGGGTTGAACAAAATGTCTGCCACATTGTATGACTGCAGATGTATATCCTGCAGGAAATCATGAATACAGAGACTAGGAAAGCCTGGTAGACATCCTGTATGCTTACGTACATTGATATCAAGACCAATATCTGATTTTACATTTGCTCTCTCTCTTGACCCATGTTAACTACGTTAACTGGAGAAATACTGTGACCATAGAGCAGGAATGTGAATGTTCTCGCTCTCACGCAGAATTCTTTGGAAGGTGGATAATCGCAGATGCAGTTAAGTTAAAATATAACCCTTTATCCTTTGAGTTCCTTTTTGACCCATTTAAAATCTATTGTAGTTTTTAATATTCCTCTTTTGGATTGGGCTTTATCTATTTTACTTTGTTGTTGTTTTTTTTAAAATATATTTCTCTCTATGAATTCCATGATAACTAATTGCTGGATCATATGGGATTTCAAGTTCTGATTGTTTGTAGTGCCTCATTGTGTTCCACAGTGGCTGTATGTATTTATAAGTCCACCAGTAGTATATATGAATCCCAATCCCTCCAGATCCTCTCCACCATTTGATTTCCTTCTTTGGTTTGGGCTGGCATTGTAGGGGTTAAGTGCGAAATCATTGTGGTTTGAATTTGCATCTTCCTAAAGGCTAGTGATTGCGAACATTTTTTGTTTGTTATTCACAGGTACTTCATTTTTGGTGAATTGTCCGTTCATACATTTTTCCCATTTTTTTCATTGGGTCTCTTGTTATTTTCTTGTTGAGATGTTATAGAGTTCTGTATAGATATGTTTTTAAAGGATATTTTTTAAAATTTAATTTTTTAAAATCATTCTATTGGGGCTCATACAACACGTAACACAATCCACTCATACATCCAACTATCATGATCCCAGTTCTACCTTGCAAGTCCGGATGGACCGGAGGATGTATAATGGTACAGATGGGAACTGGAAACACACAGGGAATACAGAGTTCTGTATATTTTTGCAATTAGCCCTTTGTCCGATGTGTCATTGGTTAAAAAAAAACAATTGGGGACTTGTACAACTCATCATAGTCCATATACACATCTATTGTGTCAAATATATTTGTACATTTGCTGCCCTCATTCATTCTCAAAACATTTGCTTTCTATTTAAGCCCTTGGTATGAGAGCCTCAAACACCCCTTCTTCCCCACTCCCCCTCCCTCATGAACCCTGGGTAATTTATAAGTTATTAATATTTTATTATATCCTACAATGCCCGATGTCTCCTTTGACCCACTTTTCTGTTGTCCACCCCCCCAGAGAGGAGGTTATTTGCATATCCTTGTAATCGGTTCCCCCTTTGTATCCCACCTTCCCTCCACCCTCCAGTATCACCACACTCAGCACTGGTCCTGAAGGGTTCATCTGTCCTGGATACCCTGTGTTCCCAGTTCCTATCTGCATCAGTGTACATCCTCTGGTCTAGCCAGGTTTGTAAGTTAGAACTGGGATCATGATAGTGCTTAGGGGTTGGGGTGGGGGGTGGTGGTGGGGGAGAAGGAAACATTTAAGAATTAGAAGAAAGTTGTGTGTTTCTTTGATGCTACACTCTACTCTAATGGCTTATCTCCTCCCCGTGACCCCTCGGCAAAGGAATGTACAGTTGCCTACAGATGGACCTTGGGTCCACACTCCCCCTCATTCACAATGATAGGATTTTTTTTGTTCTTTGGTGCTTGATATCTGATCCCTTAAACACCACTTGATCACACAGGCTGGTGTGCTTCTTCCATGTAGGCTTTGTTGCTTCTGGGCTAGATGGTCACTTGTTTACCTTCAAGCCTCTAAGACCCCAGATGCTGTATCTTTTGATAGCTGGGCACCATCAGCTTTCTTCACTACACTTGCTTGTGCACACATTTGTCTTCCGCACGTGTGTCGTGCAAATGAGAATCACAGTAATAGAACACAATGTTTTAATGTTGAGGGAATACTTGAGTGGAGGCCCAATGCCCATCTGCTACCTTAATATTAAAATTATAAATATATGCACATGGATCTCTTTCTCCATCATCATATATAAATATATTGACATATATACATGCCTGTGTTTAGGTCTCTATAAATGCCCTTTGCCTCCTTGTTCTTTCCTCTGTTTCTTTTTGCTTTGCTCTTGTCCCACTATCATGCTCAGCCTTCATTTTGGTTTCAGTAATTCCTCTCGTTCCATTGCCCTTGATCGCACCCTCCCAGGCTTCCTACAGCATCCTTGCCACTGATTTTGAATCACCCATTCCCTTGTCCCTGGGTTGGTTAACACCACTTCCTTTCCCCCACTTTACC
The DNA here is from genome assembly GCF_050624435.1 of Tenrec ecaudatus. Lineage (NCBI taxonomy): Eukaryota > Metazoa > Chordata > Mammalia > Afrosoricida > Tenrecidae > Tenrec > Tenrec ecaudatus. The sequence continues at coordinate 71,374,594 of NC_134546.1, read as the reverse complement.
ATCTCCCATGTCCTCCCAGAACCATCAGTCCTGTTTTTCCACATTGTTTATCCAGCCTATCTTATCTTGATAGACCTGCAGAGATGATATGCACATAAAAACAAGACAGTCAAACAAAGCAATACAGAACAACAGCAGTAACAAAAAAACCCAATGACACAAAGAATCAAAAACCATTAAAAAAAGGAAAGTCTGTAAATGGTCTAAGGTCTGTTGACCTTTCGGAGTGTTTTCCTTTCAGGTCTGATGGGGTGCCACGCCCTGGCCTCAAAGTCTATTTTTTTTTATATCCCCTTGGGATAAGTTTGCTCTGTACGCCCTTAGTGTTTTGCTTTGGTGGGGTCAGCTCAAGCACAAATCCTACCCTGTGTCTTCAGTGTTGTCCCATGTAGGGCTATGGGTCCGCGCGGGTGTCATGTTTCATGATGGAGCAGGTCATAAAGTCCTCTCTGTGCAATGGCTCCTCTGAGCAGGGCTATTATCCTCAGGGCTTGGTGGTTCAGGTTGCGCTCCACTCCCTTCCTCCCCCTTCATTTGCTTCTGCTTCCTTCTGAGCATGGCAGGGCAGTTTATTTCCCCCATCAAAATGTCTAGTCATTCTCTGTGGCACACCCTTCCATGGTGGGGGGTCAGGCTGGTTCTGGTTGGGGCTAACCCTATAGAACAGTCTTTTTATGGATTCCCCCACCTGTTAATTGCCCCCCTGGTTTGGCGCATCATCTTGGGTTCTGTATGCACATTACGATTCTGTGGGGACACAACCAATACTCTCCCCTCGGGTGGGTTAGTGCCCTGTTCTGCCCCTGTCATCATCTCACTTTCTCCCCACCCACATTCTCCTGCCTCCTTTCCCCTTATTTATGTTGGACTCACATGTACCTTCCTGGGTTTTGTCTGATCTCCCAACTACCTATAATCCCACCCATGTATTGAGAGATAAGTGTCTATTCTATTCCTGCAGTGCTGATTGTACTTACCTCAGGGGCCTCATACCTGTCTTTTTGAGATTGACTTACCTCACTTAACATGATTCCTTCCAATCCCATGAAACGCTGTGTTTCATGTGATTGTTTGTGCTTTTCAGTGCTGTATCATACTCCATAGTTTGTGCCAGAGCTTACTAATCCCCTGGTCTATCAATGGAAACTTAGGCTGTTTCTATGTCTTTGAAATTGTGAATTGTGCCTCAGTAAACATTGGAGTGCAGATGACTGGTCGTGTTTTCTTTGTTACCTCCTCTGGGTATATGCCCAGTAGAGGGATGACTGGGTCATAAAGTTGATCAATTTCCATTTTCTTTAAGTATCTCCAGATTGCTTGCCACAGTGGCTGTACATATCTACATGACCACCAGCAATGGAAGAGGGTTCCTGCTTCACCACAACCCCTCCAACACTTGTTGCTCTCTGATTTCGGCTAGGCTTGGGAGTGTCAGGTGCTATCTCATGGTTTTAATTTGCATTTCTCTTACGGCTAATGAATGGGAACACTCTCATATGCTTTTTGGCCCTTTTGGATCTCTTCCCTAGTGAAAGTTCTTTTCAGTTATTTTGCCCACTTCCATAGGGGGTTAACTGTTTTCCTCTTTTTTCAGGTCATGAAGGTGTTGTAGATTTTAGTAATGCGCCCTTTGTCCTATAAGTCTTTACTAAATTCCTCTCCCAGTCTGTGGGTTGTTTTGTCACCCTCTTGGTGAAGTCTTTTGAGGCACACAGGGTTTTATTTTTATTAAATCCCATTTGTCAATTTCCAGTTCACCTGTGTGTGTGCCCTTCTCTATTTCAGTGAGTCTATGCATTCCCAAGGCCAATGATCTTAGGTTTCCCCCGATTCCTTCTTTGATGGTCCTGATGGTTTGGTGTTTTTCTTCTAGGTCCGTGATCTACCTTGAGTTTAGTCTTGTGCAGGAGGTGAGGTAAACGTCTTGTTTCATTTTTCTACATGTGGATATCTATTTTTTCCAGCATCACTTGTTAAAAAGGCATACACTTCCCACTTGCTGGTTTTGGGACCCTTGTCGAAGATCAATTTTATATATGCTGATGGTTTTATTCCTGGGCTTTTTATTCTTTTCGACTGCTCTGAGTAGCTGCCATTGTACTAGTTCCATGCTGTTTTGACCACTGTAGCTATGTAATACATATTAAAATCAGGTAAGGTGAGTCCTCTAACTTTGTCCTTCTTGAGGAGTTCTCTACTAATTCTGGGCTTCTTCCCTTTCCATATGAACATAGTGATTGGTTTTTCCAATTCATTGAAGTAGGTTGTTGGTATTTGAATCAAAATAGTATTGAGCTTTTAAAGTGCCTTGGGTAAGATTGTTTCTTTACTATGTTGAGCCTTCCAATCCATGAGCTTGGGATGTTCTTCTATTTGTGGAGTTCGCTTTAGGTTTCCTATAGTGGGATTTTGTAATTTTCCTTGTATAGTTCTTTAGGATATTTTGTTACATATAGTCCTGGGTATTTCAGTTTGTTCTTGGCTATTGTGAAGGGTACTGCCTTCCTGATTTCCTCTTCCATGGCCCTGTCTGGTGTGTATAGCAATCCTACCGACTTCTCTTTGTTGATCTTGTATCCTGCCACTTTTCCATATTCTTCTATTGCTGTAAATACTCCCATTGTGGGACTTTTGGGGTTTTCAATACCGGATCATGTCATTTGTAAATAGCGGTAGTTTCACCTCCTCTTCTCACATTTGGATCCCTTCTGCTGTCTTATGTTGTTAGCTAGAACCTCCAGTACGATATTGAATAGAAGTGGGGACAAGGAACATCCTAGTCTTGTACCATTTTTCAGTGGGATTGTTTTTGTCTTTTCTCCATTAACTATGATATTAGCTGTTAGCTTTTCTTAGACAGCTTGTATCAGCTTGAGGAATTTATCTTCCATTCCTATCTTTGTGAGTGTCTTAATTAGGAATGGGTGGTAGATGTTGTCAAATGCTTTTTCTGCATCTATGGATATTATATGGCTTTTTTACCTTGTTTTTCTTGATGTGATATATAATATTGATGGTTTTTCACATGTTAAACCATCCCTGCATTCCCTGGGATGAATCTTACCTGTTTGTGGTAGATGATATGTTTATATACTTTTGTATTCTATTGGCCAATATTTTGTTAAGGATTTTTCCATGTATGTTCATTAGAGATATTGGTCTGTAATTCTCTATACCTGTGGGGTCTTTGCCCTGTTTGGGTATCAAAGTTATGCTGGCTTCGTAGAATAAGTTTGGGAGTTTGTCATCCTTTTCTATGTTTTGGAATACTTTCTGGGGTATCAGAGTCAACTCTTAATGGAATTCTTGGTAAAATTCTGCTGTGAAGCCATCTGGCCCAGAGAATGTTTTTGTTGGTAGCTTCTTTTTTTTTTTTTACAGGGTTTGAAGTCCTCTTTAACCATTGGTGGGAACACTTTACAGCATAAGTAAAAAGTCGAGGAAAATAAATACATCAGCTCCTAGGAGAGTGGACGCAGTGTGGATGGTGTGGGGTGGACTGGCAGGTGGGGCGGGCGCAGATGCATGATGCAGAGCAGACACGACAGGAGGCTTGGGGGAGGGCAGTGAGAGTCTTAAGTGTCCTAGTGCATGTCCTGGCTGTCGGTCCAGGCGATCTTGCTGGGGGGAGCTGAGCTCTCGCCCTCCATGTCCACTTGCTCCTGATCTCGCTTCTTGGCAGCGTTCTTTTTGTCCCATTGCTGGTGCAGGTAGCGCAGGAGGATATTGGTTTTCTCAGTCACAATGATTTGTTCAGATTGGTACTCCCGAGTGGGCAGGTAGACTGAGGGCCGTCTGTTCTATGGGAGACCAAGAAGAGTCGGATAAGAAGCTGGGTCCCCACACTCTGAACACAAGTTAGGCAGCCCAACATGCTCTCCGGAGAGGCTGAGCGAGGCTTTGCACACAGAGTCAGCATGGAATCAGCTAAAATTGCTTTTGTTGTAGAAGGGAAATCCTTTCAGAAAATCGGCCATCTTCTGTAGCCACTGTTGCTGCCTCTGCTGTCTCCTCTGTTGCTGCCGCTGCCGCTGCATGCGCCACCACAGCCGCCTTCTCAGCTGCCACCTCACAGTAACTGGTTGGTAGCTTCTTGATGACCCTTTCTGTTTCTTGTGCTATGGGTTTGTTGAGGTTCTTGACCTCTGTCTGAGATAATCTAAGGAGGGACTCTTTTTCCAAGTAGCTATCCATGTCTTCCACATTTCTGAATTCATTAGAATACAGATCTTCATAGTACTTTGTGATTTTCCTTTTAATCTCATTGGGGTCTGTTGTAATTAATCCTGTTTCATCCCTCATCCTGGCTATTGATGTTTTCTCCTTTCTGTCCTTTGTCTGATTCGCCACTGGTCTGTCAATTCTGTCGATCCTTTCATAGAACCAGCTTTTAGCTGCATATATATTTTACATCATTCTCTTGTCTTCCCACTGGTTTAACTCTTCCCTGATTTTTATTATTTCTCTTCTTTAGCTATTGGAGGGGTTGTCCTGCTGACTCTGTTCTAGTTGCTGGAGGTTTGGTGATGATGTGCCTGACATAAGTCTCTCTTCTTTTTATCATATATGTGTTTAATGATATCAATCTAGCTCTCATAACTGCTTTCGCAGAATCCCATAAGTTTTGATATTCTTGTACTCATACGTTTCTAGAAACTTCCTAATATCCTCTCTAATCTGGGCCTGTACCCATTCATGTCGCAGGAGATTGTTTTTCATCCTCCAATTGATTGCCCTTGCTTTTCTGGACGTCCTTTTATTAATCTCCAGCTTTATATCATGGTGACATGAGAAAGATGTCTAAATAACATCTGTGTTTGAATTTACACAAGATTTACTTGTGTCCCAGCATATGCTCTATTCTTGAAAATGATCCATGTGGGCTTGAGAAGTATGTTTTCTTTTTTTTGCGTTTGGATGGAAAACTCTATAAATGTCTATCAGGCCCAGTTGCATAATTACATTTTTTTGGCCTAATTGCATTGTTTAGGTCTATAGCCTCTTTGCTGAGCTTCTTTCCCAGTAATCAGTCTTTCTCTGATAGCGGAGTGTTAAAGTCAACTACTTTGATTATTGAATCCGTGATTTAGTTTTTCATCTTTTTAGTTTGTTTAACGCAATTTGCCACTCCACTGTTGGGCGCATATATATTTAATATGCTAACTCTTTCTTGGTTTACTGTGCCTTTGAGCATTGTGTGGTGTCCCTCCTTGTCTCTTTTAATGGTTTGAACCTTGAGGTTCATGTTGTCTGAGATTAAGATTGCCACCCCTGCTTTTTTTTAAGTTGCCATTATCTTGGTATACATTCCACCAGCCCTTTATTCTTAGTTTATTTTTGTCTGTGCACTTAAGATGTGTCTGTTTCAGGCAATAGATTTGATAGATTATGTTCTTTGAGCCAGTTTTCCAGGCTTTTTCTTTTAATGTATGAATTGAGTCCATTGGTTTTCAGAATTATTATCACAATCTGTGGATTCATTGTTGTCATGCCCTGTCTTGTGTTTTGAATGTTCTCCTATCTCCCTTCATATTAGTGTGCTCTGTTTGTGTGGAGAGTTTCTAACTTGTCTTCTTTTTCTCTGAAGTCCTGTTGTCTTGGAAATTGTTCCTGGCACATTGGCTTCTGGGTAGAGATGGGCTATATGGTGGTCTCCTGCTTGTTCTTGGTGGACGTTGATCCTTTGGCCACAGTGAGTCAGTCAGTATCTTCCACAGGGTTGAGTGCCTTGCAGCATATTATTTCCTTGTCCTGGAAGACCCTTATCTCCCTTTATATCTAATGGATAATTTGACCATGTGGGGAGAGAGGAACTGCAGGAAAGAGAAGCACAGAAACCACAGCCAGTTTGGCAACCAGGAGGGGTTGAGGATAGTACATATCTTTCAGTGGATAAGCTGGGAAGGGTTGGGACTCAACATTCCCTTTCAGAAAGCAGTTTATGGAAGCTAAGATAAGCGTTAATCTTCTTAACTTTGTGAAGTAGGGTGGAATGGAATATGGGACAAAGGGCACATTCTTAGAACAGAAGGATATTGATATTTGGGTAGTAATACAATGTGAAGGGGCAAAACTGGGTGTGGAGGGGAAAGAGGTTACATACTTTAGTGATGACAGAGGCCTGGACAGCATTTTCAAAATTCTAAAACGGGGGCATATGAGTCAAGCTTCAGAGAAGGTCTTAAGGACTGCATGCGAACCAAATGGCTGGTGATTCACCCAGAAGGCCTTGGAAGTCAGGCTTAGTGAATTAGTTCCCAAAGGTCTCAGCCTTTAAAATACAAATGCATTTCTGCCCTGGGCACAATGGGACACAGTGAATCAAAATCACCCCCATGGATACTAAAGCAGTACTAGTTTTGTTTTGTTTAATTGCTATGAGCATATAGAAACCCTGGGTGCATGGTGGGTGGGGCATTGACCACCTGAATTCCAGCTTCTTGGAAGAATGATTAAAGGGTCTGCCGCCAAATAATTTACAATCCAGACCCTACAATGCTCCTATGAGTTAGAATTGACTCAGTGACCGCGCTTATGGCCTAATTGTATGATTTGAGTGAAAGAGAATGCTTCCTCCCATTTTGTGGAGCTGATTAACAGCCCCAAACTGAAAATATTTCACAGGAAATGAAACGTTGTTTTTCCCCCCACAAAACTTTAACCACTAAGTGAAAACAACAAAAAAGGGACAGCAAACAAATTGTCAGAGTCATTCCCTCTGTCCTTGGTTTCTGACTTTTTAGGACGTGAGTTTTCACTGTTTCTTCCATAGTCATGGGTGGCAGTGTCTTCATACTATAGTCTGATACTCTGAAGATATGATGTGTTTACTGAAATGACCATGGAGGAGACAGTTCCTTCTGAAAGTCCTCAGGGAGGTGCATTGATACAGCGACAGCAACACTAGCCTCAAATGTAGCAGATATTGTTTTCATGATGCTGTATAATTGTGAGGTGACCGGTAGTCAGTTTTGA